>NC_044368.1:11644630-11993380 GCF_007364275.1 Archocentrus centrarchus
TGCTTCTCTAACATAAAGCTAGCCATGTTTTGCCTCACCACATGTCCAGTGTCCTGGTCCTTGCAATTCTAAGGGTATGGCTGAAAGCCTTGATTTGATACAATAGGCTGATATGGTGACCTCACTTCTCCGGGGGGCATGTTGACTTCATTAATGGTTCCCAAAGCCTTTTAGCTCTCGCACTGTGGCCTCTGGTCACATTATATAATGGGGTGCACTCCACTCAGTGGCACTGCCACCAGGTTGCAACGCTAATAGAGACACAGGTGGTGATATGCCCTCAAATTATGCCATTGCCTCTGTGAGGTTCTTGTGGGCCAGACAGTAGCTCCAGCAGAGGCTGCAGGAACAGCAGTTCTTGTCACTGCAGACAAAATGAGGTAACAAAATAAGCACTTTAGGGGAAATAATAGATTTGAATGAGAAATGTGCATATGGACTTTCCTCTTCTAGGAATTTGTCTGCAATAATGAAGCAAAACATGCTGATCTATTTTTCTATATTAACTGTAAAAATTAACACCATCAGTAACCATATTTCAATATGCTTTATAAGGCGTAATGAAATAAAAAAAAAAGCCTTCAAGGCTACTTATTTCCAGTCACATTTGACAGCAAAAATAGTGCGAAGGATCTTTAGTCTAAAGACATGCAAGGACGATTACAGAGAGGGTGAGTGAATGGGAGACAACATATAAAACACTGAGTCTGAGCTCTGACAGAAGAGACTACACCATAATATAAAAGGAGGAGTGAAATTTCAGAACAGGAGGGGGGAAAAAAGTAAATGAGAGAAACTGAGTGAGACATCAGAAGTCAAGAGGTCACAAATGTTCTCTAGATTGAACTGGCCACAAGCCTGCAGGTATTTTAGACAACCTCATGACTTAAAGATGGAGGCAGAACAGCAGAGAGAGAGAGATGGAAAAAAAGGAGCAAAGAAATAGCAGAGCAGGGAAATGAGTAACAAAAGCTGAGCTGTGAGCCCCCTGCCTGGTCACAGTGCTCTAAGGCAGCTCAAAAGTGAAGGCAATGATAGCAAGGGAAGCTGTCACTCATCCTTTGAAGGCATAGAGGAGACTGAGCGAGGAGAGGAGGGCAGGGGGGAAAGTTAGGAAGCCTCCGGACACTTGTCCCCTTTCACGTTCACCACCATCATCCCTCACAATAACATTCTTGTACTTCTCTTCCTGCCTTCTCTGTCTATCTCTCAGCAGGTGGATAAGGTTAGATTAGTAGACCACATGGACCTGCAGGCTAAAAGGTACCACACCTTTAATGCTACAGCGGTCAGTCACCGAATCAGGGGGTCCCCCTGCAGCTCTGCCTGATTTAGTGTCAGATCTCAGGTGGGAGATGGTTAAAAATATTTACTGGAGTAGCATTAAGTGCACATATGCTACCTCTGATTCAGCCTTTTATTTCCCTTATATGTTACTTTATATTGCTGCTGCTATGCCCTCCACTATCTGCCAGGCATCTGCATTATACCATTTTTCTAACCAGCAAAGAAATACAAGTCAGTCAGTTAAGTTTAAAAGGTTGCGTATCCATCCAGCCCTTCTTCCTATCCAGTTCAGGGGCATGGTGGGGCTGGAGCCTATCCCAGCTGTTATAGGGCAGGAGGCGGGGTACACCTTGGACAGGTCTATCTCAGGGTTTAAACTGAACTGGAGCAACCAAAACAAGGATGTGTTTTTATCGTGCCGTTCCTTTTATTCCTAAACTGCCAAGCCAAAAATGAATCATCTATAGAAGATTAACCTAAACAAGTTTAAACTCAACAGGGGCACGACTGTAGAAGTCACATTTCTCCACATTTTTGACAATGGCAGTGCAAATCTTTGTAGTTGCTTCCCCGCTAACAATGACATTTCCTTGATTTGCACCCACATAGCACCTTCTCTCACAGAGAAGGCATCAGGGAAAGGCATTAATTAAAATCCTGCTGTGTAGCAGATATGCCTAATTGCAAACATAAAACAGAGAATAGTGAATTAAAGCATAGAATGAGTTCAGTTCCACTCAGTGGGGCTTTTTTTTTTTTTTTTTTTTGCTCACTCATCTTCCTATACAGAGGAGCTGAGTTGAAAAAAGAAGAGGAATTTTAAATCTGTCTTTAATAAACTGACTGAATATTTTACTTTCATAAAGGAAAGCTATAAACCACTGAGTCACTGTTGTATTATTTGAATAACTACAAGATGACACTATTGTAGCTTGTCATAAAATATAAAATACTCTGCCCAAAGACAACGTAGATGTAGAAAAACCCCCATAGCATTAGTTATTTATGTGTCACCTACAATACTTGTTGAAATTGAACAGATTTACTGCATCCTGGCCAGACATCTTCTTTTCAGAATAAAACCACGTGTCTGTTTTTGATTGTCCCTAATAACTCTTGCTGGCAATAGCCAGCAGATCATATGAGACTCTGTATTCTAACAATGCTGCACGACCAGCCTGGCATCCCACATTTGGGTGCGACATTCTTGTTAATACCCTCAGATTAATGTCAAATTATCTACACTCCCCCACTAGTGTTGCACCAGTCCATCTCGCCTCAAGCTAAATATCGAGGCATTGAATGTGGAAGTGCAGAGCTTTTTCTGGCATTGATTGACACTGAGAGATGGAGCCAGTCCGCCTCTAGCCCCCTTTCCTTCTGTTATTCTTTCTGCTCAGCCCCCCCTCAGCCCTCTTTTCTCTCTGTCTGCCATATGTTTCAGCAAGCTGGACAGATTTGGGCAATCAGACAGCCACCATTGTGTTGCTGTCGGTATGAATAGAATGCGTGGAGAGACACATTGCCATTATGTAGTGACGATACGTTGCTTCTTTTTTCCCCCCGTCTCTTTCACGGTTAATGTTCCTCTCCCTTGTCTCTGTCTATCTGCCTGAGTCTCTTTCTAGTCTCTTAATACATGTCCTGCTTTGCCTGGATGAGTACCTAACACTGCTGTCTGCTTTAAACAAGGGTGAAAACCTGAGCCTGAGTGTGGCAAGTCAGGTTGCGGTGTCTTTTGGCATTTGGCCGTACTGTTCTCTGTTCAAAATGCTTATGATGATATCTCAAACCAAGAAAAGGCTGAAGGCCTTAAAGACATGACCTGTGGAAAACTTGATATTGACACTTGTATTCTGTCATACTTTTAGAAATACTTGTAAGTTTGTAAAACTAACAGAATAACTCTTGTAAAGATCTTGTAAGTGATATGAGCTCTTTACAAGAGTTGTTTTTCTTTTTTTATTATAACTTTGGACTATTGGAATTTAATTGGTTATAATTTTTATTTATTTACAGCTATTGGTGAATATAACACTGACAGTCTGCCTGCATTTTAAACCAAAGTGTCTAAAACATTAATTTAAAAAAATAAACTAATTTATGTCTTATTTCATTATCAAGTGAAGCCAAGCCAAAACAGTTTGTTCATAGCATTAAGCAGCTAAAGTTAGATGCTGCCAAACCAAAACTTCCTAATTGTCATAACAAGATTTGCAAACACTGAACTGTGCTGAACTGAACAGCACAGCTGTGCTGAAAAATGGTCACCTTTGAGGTTTTTCTATCATAAGCTTTCTGTGTCTTCTGGTCTGAGTTTTGTATTTTCTGTTACTTCCTGTTTTATTTTGAAGGGTATTCCTTCATGTGACTCTCTGTCCCTTTTTCTTCCATTTGTTTTCTTATTACCTTATTACCATTCTTTCTGGTGTGTATTTAATCTGGAAGTGTTTTTCAGATTGTTGTTACTCACCTCTTGTTTCTAATTTTGTCTTTTTGTTATTTTCCCTTTATCTTTGGTGATTCCTGCTACCTTCCTATAGCCTCATTTATTAAATATTTCTCCTGTCACTAAAGATCAATTTGCTTTATTACCTTCTTTTAAGTATGTATTAGGTCTGCTTGATTAAAAAATAAGGTTTATTTTTTATTTATTTAACAGTGGAAGCCAGGATTACTTTAGCATATCCAAAACAAAAGAGTTCATGACCCCTTTAGCTGCAGAAATGCTGGCAGGGCACTGAGTTTGGCCATGTGTGTGTTTCAGAAGATTAGTGAAATTCTTTGCACAAATATTGTGGAAATTTAGTTTTCCCAGCATGCTGTATGACTTTGGATGACTTTCTGCTCCGGCCCACTCACCTCACTGTGGTTCCATGATACGTGTCAGACCATAGTGATACTTTAGTCAGCAGCTTATTCTGGCTTCCCCTAGCAGCACGTTGGTCACGGTGTGTGTTCCAGCCACGGTGAGTTAGTTTGTGTGCCACGCAAAACAGACTGCAACTCTGTGTGACAAGCCTTCCTTTTGCCACTCCAAAATCCATGCCGTCATAGGCAGGGACATCATTTTGCAGGCTCTCTCACTGGCCTTACTCAGAACCAAAAAGTTTCTCTTCTGAAGTTTTTGTATGTTTAAGAAGTTTATTTTAAATACAGAGTTTCAGCAGTTAATTCACTTCCTCCCACAGTCCATATGCACTCACTTCATTAGGTACAAAAGGTTCAATTGCTTAGTAACTTAAATATCTAATCAACCAATCATATGGCAGCAACTCAGTACATTTAGGCATGTAGAACCAAAAAATTTAATTTGGAAAGAAAAGTGATTAAAGTGACTTTGCTTACTGGGACCAGACGGGCTGGCATGAGTATTTCAGAAACTTCTGATCTACTCGGATCTTCCCTCACATCTACATCTCTAGAGAGCTTACAAAAAAAAAGAGGAAAAAAAAGAGGTCAGGGGAGAGCTTAATGACCACAGTAATAACACACCATGTCACAAAGCTCAGATCATCTTAAACTGATTCCTTGAACATGACAGTGAGTTCAGTGTACTGAAATTGCCTCCATAGTCATCAGATCTCAGTCCAATAAAGCACCTTTGGGATGTGGTGGAGTTGGAGATTCATATCGCACATGTGCATCTGACGAATCTGCAGTAACTGTGTGATGCTATCATGCCAATATGGACCAAGATCTCTGTGGAATGTTTCCAGCACCTTGTTGAATCTATGCCATGACAATTTAAGGCAGTTTTGCAAAGGCAAAAGGGGATGCAACCCGGTACTAGCAAAGTATACCTAATAAAGTGGCCAGTGAGTGTATGTGACATTAACTGACCAGTCCAAATTGGTCATACACTCGCACTGTAGGTGTGGATGTGAGTGTTAATTGTTGACTGTGCCTCTGTGTTAGCCCTGTGATTGATAGGCAACAAGTGTATTCCCCACCTCTCGCCCAGTGTCAACTGGGATATGCTCCAGCTTCCAACTGTGACCCTCCAAGCAGGGACAGCTAATGATGTGCTACCTTCAGTTTGCTCTTTTGATAATGTGCTGTTATCTCGATGGTGTGGTTGTGGCTGTGTATCTCCTACATTTAATCACAGCAGTATATTTATTTCTCTTGATGATTGACTTGACTAGTCCTAACATGTGGACAATCTATGTCATGATGTGATGTAAAGCGGTTTCTGCACAATAGCAGCCCGAGTTCAGAGATGATCCAAAATCAATAGATGTTCTGAGATGTGTAACCAGAGGTACTGAATTTCAAAGGGCAATTTTTACTAGAAGAGTGTTCCAGAGGGGCAACGAGATTATTGACTAAGGATATGGAAGGTGTTTGTTGACTCAACCATGACAAAACAGGCACTCTGTGTCCTGACATTGCAATAATCTTATTTTTTTCTTTACTGTCCTCTAATTTATTTCTGCATCTTTTCTATTTTCTGTCATACAAAATAATGCAACATTTAACACGACAGATTTTTTTCAGAGCATCCTATGTTACCATTCTGTTTTTTTTCCAGCCCACAGACATGTCAGAGGAAATACCATACCTTCCATGTGCTTTTGCGGCATAGAGTGCCAATGTGAGCAAACTGAGCGAGGGTAATCCTGTGGTTTTCACACCGGAATGGCTTCCCCGTCTGTATCGCACCTTCTGCTAGCTGTTAGCCCCATGGAGAGAGGGAAATGGTGACTTTAGGCATATGATTTTTCATGGACACATTCAAGGCAGGAAATACCATCTGCACATGATGTTCCACTTGTTTTTCTCTGCACTCTGACTGTTTTATTAAATCATCTGCAGTCATTAGATTCATTCTTTTTGATCTGCACTGCACTCACATTCTGTTCATACTGTTTTTTTTTTTTTTGTCGTTTTTTTTGTAGTTTCCGAGAAAAACTTTTATAGTCAGGCCCAAGTAACTTTAAATATCTATATAAAAATATTTTATATGCACTAAATGTATTTTTGTGACAGTGCAATCACTGAGAAAAGATACTCTGTGTGTGTCTCTGTACATTATTACTGCAGAACCCACTGTTCATGATAGAACTGTTGTAGTTATCTGTCACAGCCACTAGGTGGATGCTGTATCTGGACAAAGTGGTCACTTTTGTGGGGGGATTTTTCTCCATGTGAACTGTGATGGTGTGAATCACTTGCATGGTGCTCCCGATCCACTCTGGGCTATTAAAGGAATATTTACTACACAAGTATGCTCTGTGTGTGCGCTCTGAGTCAAAAGTGCCAGTAAATCTCCCAGCTCTTCCCAGAGTATCCCTCATTAGCATACGAGCATCTCCAGCCAGACAGCCTGTATGTGTGTGTATAGGCGTGTGAAAGAGAGAGACAGTGAACTGCCAATGTTTCTGCACGTGCAGTCACTTGTGTGAATACACTGGTGTGTATGTGTTCATCTATATGTGGGCCTAGCGCATCTCTCACCTTCCCACTACTCTGAGGCAAAATGAAGTCTGTCTGGCAGTGAATGTCTATTGTGTAGCGCTAATGTGATAGCAGAGATTAGCATTGTAATCCATTTAGCATAGAGCAGCTAATCCACTTTATTACTGTTGAAAAGGAATCTGATAATATTGGCTAGCACCAGTGTGGCTGCCTTAATGATTTTAGGCTGATGAAAAAAAAATACTTTAAGATATATTAATAATTACGGTCTCTGATAATAAATCTGGGATTAGTATTTTCATAACAAACCATATCATTAATTTTAATTTTTTTTTGTTTGCTGTGCCTTTTCTTTGTCTAATTATAAAGCACTTTTCATGTAGTAAGTGCACATTTTTTATAAATTCTTTTAGGAGCTGAGTTTGATATCAAAGCAGATGAAGACGACTCTGTTTTAAAACCTACAGCCCCTTTTGTATGTGCCAATTATTGTACAAACAAGTCCACTGGTCCTTGATTTAAATCAGTCCTTCTCCCCTGTGTGTTCCCCTCCAATCCCAGTGTGACTAAACCAGCTAGCGTTGCATTCTTGCAGACGTGCTCTGCGCTCCCTGGTGGCTTGTTTGTTTTGTTGGTGGTCAGATTGAGGGATAATATACAGGAACTTCCCCTTGAAGCCTCTTTGCTCCTTGGTGACTGTGGATCTGTCCCAACACAATAAAACTCTATATTCAGTGGCTGCTATAGACTGTCAGCCCTTTAACTCTACACAGCAAATGACTCGAAACCTTATCACATGCTGTCGAGGTAAACTGATACACGTTTCCATATATGTGCATGCACAAACGATGAATCATGTGTGTGTGTGTGTGCTTGAACACCTAAAATTAACACCCCCTCAATTGGGCAGATAAGATAACCCCACCTGCTGAATTGAGCCCTGGCTTACAAGAAAGTTTCTTTCTTCTTGTCTCCTTCTCTTCTTTCCTTCTCTCCTATTTGCCTTCTGTTCCTTTCTTTGCAACTGACCCTAGTGCGTACAATGGTTCCCAGTGGAAGTGTGTTGGGCTTTGTTAAAAAAAAAAGAACTCAAGGTTCTTTGAGATCGAGGCCACTACACAAGCCAAGCAGGAGGCTGGGGGAAAAAAAAAAAGGAAGAGAAATGAGAATGAATGAGAAACAAAAAAGGAGGGAGAGTGGGGTGAACTCAGGGTTAAAGAAGGTGTCTGTTTAAAGAAATGTGATGTTGTGAAAGGGGATATCAGCAGAAACAGCAGGGTAGGGCAGCACTTAAACTGCAGCCTGTGTACTTAGGCTTCTTTCTTTGCGCTACAATAGTTGACTGTCAAAGCAAAGACAAAGGAAAGTTGCTTTGAACTATAGAGAGCTGCAGATTCTTTGGTTTTTGTTATGTGGAGGATAAAGGAAAGGTAGAAACAACTAACATTGTCGCTTACTATAAAGAACATCCTGATTGAGTTTCTTAACATCGCCTTAAAAGTTATAGTGATAGAAATTTAAAGCCTTGAGAGAAAAAGAACATATCATGACTCATAGTGCCAAAAAAAAGAAGAAGAATTTCCTAAAATAAATCTTACAAGGTGAAACTGAAAAAATGCAAATGCCCACCAGTCCTTTTCATCCAGTCCTTAACAAACACAAGCACCTTTCAGGGCCATTTTATCGACTGGTTCAGTCAGACTTCCTGACCTGAAAGAGGCTTTAGTTAAAGATGTGTCACCTTATGATATTCAGACAGATAGGGCATAGAGTATGCTGTCCTAAGCTTATTATAATTAATCAAATAGTGACTCACCTGTCTAGTTGACCATCTGCTTCCTATCCAATTATCTCCTGTTTATGCCTGTTACCTGTGAACCCTTATGTGCTGAAGAGCACAAAGAACTACCAAGAGTCCTCACAACTTTAACAAGACTTGCTTCACACCTCTTTCTGTGTGTGTGTGTGTGTCTATTCTACTGGGTGCTGAAAGTTGCTTAGTTAGGTACATGTCAGGACTTTGTGTTACTGGTAAAATGGAGCCAGAGGACAAGATTTAGAAAGGATCATTTGGTGCACACACTCAGATGGTATGTGTGTGTGTGACAATGTAAGCAGATGTTCTGGCACAACCCAGACCACTTCCATCACATCAGCAAGTGTCCACGGGCCCAATTCCATGCACTTTCTGCTGAGTAAACTCACCTAGGGGCCCATAGACCACACCTCTTGCCCAGATGCCTTATTACCATAATCACTTTTGAATGGCTCAAACTGCGATAAAGAAAGTCTTCCTTCTCAGCTACAGCACCGACAGCCTCGATGCAAGGCAAAATTCTAAGTCAGATATATCCTGGACTGTTTTGATAATAAAACATCCAAAAGTACCTTTTAAATGATTTCTGCATTCCTATTTGCACGCTTTGTTGTCCTAGAAACTACCTTTGTTCCATTGCCAAGTCCTTCCTGGAAGGCAACCATTTTCACTCTCACTTTTCTTATTTGCACCTCAGCTGTTCTTTATTTCAGTGTTATGTCTTCAGCTGGTTGCTCATTTACACATTTATGTAATTGGACTTTCTGAGCAGTTGATTCATGTTAGGTTGTCAGTGTCATCCTTGCAGTGCCCATGAAGCAAAGGTTGTGAAGGAGTGATTCAAAATGTATATTATGTACAGTATGGTAATCTTTTAATGTGCTTCTCTTCTTGCTTTTAGATCCGTGTAGACGGCTCCTCACGTGCCCTTCAGTATGAAACTGTGCAGGCTGTGGAGAATGGACCCATCCTCAGAGACATGGCCTTCTCTTCTGACCATCACTACCTCTATGTCATGTCTGAGACCCAGGTCAGACACACAAACAAACACATACATCAAAACTCCTCCCTGCTGACTCAATATTATAACCACTGGCATTTATCATTTTCTTATGTCACAGGGTAGAATAACCTTTGGTATGGCAATAGAGGATTTCATTACAGCCTGACTAGAGGAGAGAACAGGATTAGATGGACCATTGGATGTTGTGACTATATCTTTTTATAGAAACAGACTGTGAGGGTAGAGCTGGAGTGAATAAATGTGTTGAATTATGGGGGGAGAGAGAAGAGTGGTCTTAGTCCACTTTTGTGTGTGCTGGTGTGTATGTCTGAGTAGGCAGATTCGCACATACACATCTCTCTTGGTACCTTTGATGACATGGAATGTGGAGCGAAATAGCAGCACTCTATGTAATGGACACAGGCTGCAAACACCTCTATCAGAGGCAAAACCTTGCCAAAATAGCACCACGGAAAGTCACATAAATGGACACCCCTCTGAATCACTGACTGTGTTAGATATTCGCTTTCCCTTTATATTTTACACACAGCTCAAGCATGGACTTGCATAATAATTTGCATGTACAATAGATGATGTGGTTGATGAGTTATGTGAAGCTCTGAATGTCAAGTGATCAAAGTTCACTTAAAAAATGGAAAAACTTCAGTTCGCTGCAAAAATGACTTCATTTCTTCAGTGTTCTCACCAAAGCCAGATAATAACCACAGCTAGGTCACCAATATGAAACGGTAAATTCATAGACCTGTGGCATTCAACAGCAGTCAATAAAGTAATTACACACCTGGCTTAACTAAAGCTACCAACAGTAGTTTGTTCAACTATCAGTACAACATTAAAAGAACTGAAAATTGTATCCATATACTGATGCAGATTAAATCCAGTTCAATTCAGTTAAACTCAGTTCAGTTTATATAGCACCAAATCATAACAACAGTCACCCCAAGGTGCTTTATATTGTAAGATAAAGACCCAAACAATAATAGACAGAAAACGCCAACAATCAGATTATTCCTTGATGACTAAGCTCTTGGTGACAGTGGGAAGGAAAAACTCTATTTTAACAGGAAGAAACCTCTGGCAGAGCAAGGCTCAGGGAGGGGCATTAACATGCAAGGGAGAGAGACAGGACAAAAACACACTATGGATGTGACATATGGGATATATAAGCAACATTTTACTGTACTATCTTAACAAGATAGCTTTATAGTTGGGATGCAAAGTACCTCTTAGCCTACAGTTTTTTTCCTCCAGATGTATAAAATCACGCACCTAGCCATTCAATTGACCTTTACAAATGTGAGAAAGATCTGAAGTCGATTGAGGTACTGTAATAGGATGCCACCATTGCAACAAGTCAATTTGTTAGTGATATTGTTGGAAAGTGGAACCGTTTAGGAACCAGCCGTGCAGGTGGCTCAGTGCTTTTGCTGCCATAGTTTATCAGCATTCTAGAACCGCACCTAATTACAGCATTTATTTAGTTACATTTAACCACTGCAACACTTTCCATGAGGCACTGTTAGCAATTAAATCACGAAGGCCCAATGAAGCCACCAGTGAATTGCTGTCTGTTTGCTGTTCATTATTAATGTGACTGTTAGAAACAATTTTGCAGAGGCTCTGAAGTACGGATAATGCGCATATCATACCCCCTCTCAGTGTCCGCTTCATCTCCTGCCACCCACAATCGCAGAAGGCAACTGCTGTTTTGTTGGCATCAGTTATTACCCCTGTACATTGTTTGCAGCTTCCAGAGGATTATAGACCTGTCTGGCACCATGGAAGTGTCACTATTTACTAATGTGGTGCATTTGCAATTTGTCTGTGTGTGTGTGTGTGTGTGTGTGTGTGTGTGTGTGTGTGTGTGTCTACGTGCGCGCGTGCATTTTAAGTGCCCAGATTATCGTGATAACATTTTAAAATATCAGACGCAGTGAGTTGAAGGTGCCCTTTCAGATGCAGCTCTCATTGCCTCTCATAGTCAGCCCATCTGTAGAGAGGGTGAGAAAGCAAAGGAAGAGCACAAATCACAAGTGAGCAAAATAAGGACATTTAGGATGCTGTTTGTCACAGCATCCAATTACTACTCTTTTGTGCAGATCTGTTAACTGGCAATGTGAGAATTTGTTTTCTGTTCCTCTCTCTCTCTTGGATTGCAGTCCATGTAATTGGGTTTATAAAAGATATTACAGATTAACAAATGAATTATTAAGAATACTTGACTTCCATTTTTTCCCCCCATTAAGTAAGATTTCTTTATGTCTCACTGTTGTTTCCTAACATCGTGTTACAAATTTAGCTTTTTTTTTTTTTTTTAATTTGCATGCCAATTAGATTATATTGAAAAAATGTGAATTTTTTTTGTCCCATAGTCACTGTGTGTGTGTGTGTGTGTGTGTGTGTGTGTGTGTGTGTGTGTGTGTGTGTGTGTGTGTGCTTGTTTGTCTCTGTGTGTATGTCTGCGTAAGGCCTTAGTAGTAATTAGTCTATTAGCCCAGTTGTGGAGCTAACCTTCACTAACTGTTTAGGAGGAACATTTGGGAATTAGCATACATACAAATGGAGAAAGCAGTTAATGAACACCCCACATGGAACACAAAAATACACAGACAGTGATTTTTTTTAATTTTTTTATCACAGTGCTCAAACACACATTCAGCGTTAGTCTTGAAGGGCTTATAGAATAGGGTGAAAAACACCCAAAAACTAGAACTCAGAGTAACTTGATTTCACTGATTTGTTTTTCCTGTTTGTTTTGTTTTTTTTTTGTTTTTGTTTTTATGTTTGAGCAAAACCTTCAAAGGTTACCACTATTTTTTAATAATGTAATATATATAATGTTATATATTTACATTTGTTGCAATACCTCAGTGTGTTTTAAATTAAGCATTTTATCAGCTATATGTAATTCTCCATGTTGATTAGACAGCTAAAATATGCTTTATTATCACCCACTGCATGTCCTGATTTTTCTGTGAATCAGAGCTCTGTTTCTAAGTGCCTTCAATCACTGAAGATGAGCCCAAATTACTGCATGGGAAATGCAGAGAACACGTAGCAACAATATTTTTGAAATTACCAGTTCATTCTCACAGCTCAGTCTTTTTTTTACCCTCCCCCCCCCAGCAAGTTGGTTCTCGAAGAGTTTTCTGCAAAGTCTAAGCTGAATTGTTCGCTGTCACGCCATTGCTTCAGGCGGAAGCAACTTAACTGTTAAATGATTCCCAGAGAAAAACATAACCTGAAATGATATAAGTTTACACTTAATCACATAATTGCTTTTGGCTTTGATGCAGAACTATGGCTACTATCCAGATTTTAAAAGAATTAGTGCTTGATCAGCATTCAAAGATAAACGTTACCTTAAAATACTTGGCTTTGCTCTTTATCAGCCTAACAGTTATTGCCAAGTTCAAAGGGCATGTTGTGGTCACCCGAGCACAGAGGAGTATTGACTACAACCCTGTTTGCTGGATCGTTGGGACAGTTTAGAATAACATCCAGCATACACATGCACATTTCCCAATTCCCAGTGGTGTCAAATGTTATTAAAGCAGCTCAAGTTGGGTCGATAGCAAAAGGCCACCTGCTGTTTCTGGGGCCTGGGACACAGACACTCAAAGACAGAGGTTGTGATATTTGGAAAGAAGGAGAACTACAGAGAGGGGTAGAGAGAGAAAAGCAAGGGTGCCCAGAACAGGAGGCTAGAACAAAGCTGGTCAATATAGTTGGTCCCATACTGTGCATAGCCTTGAATTACTCTCATCTTATTGGTGATGCCAGACCAAGAGGCGTGCTGCCTCTGGATCCCGGCTGTTGTGTGAGCTCAGTACCCAACGGTGAAGGTCAGATACTTATACTGGAGGAGAATGTAGTAGAAATGTCTTCAGAGACAGAGAAAGAACATTAAAAATGAATTTAAACCTGACTTTTTGGGTAAAAAAAAAAAAGAAATTTAAGTAGTTAATAAGAATGATGCTTATTGTGCCATATTTTGCACGCTGTTTTTTATTTCCTTATATATGATTTGTATTTTTGTATGTAAAAGCAAGCAATAAATTATTTATTTTTTTATTTAAAGTGTGTTAGTAAGCTGTGACATGCTGCAAATGTGGCTTGCTCCACTGTGGGATTGATTCTCCAAGTCTCTGAAACTCGAGAAAAGAAACCCCACTGTTTTAACCAATGCCATCTTACATAGTTGCTCAGTTTGGTTGAACTGTAATCAGTGTGAAGGACATAACATAACATGTGACTCACATAATTTTCGTATTCATCAAACCATTAAGTGGATTGTCCTCCAGGAAGAGGCCACTCCTAGAAGAAGATAGAAGTGGCATCAAGCAGAAGGTTTGAGGTTCTGCTGCAAGTGAAGGTGACCTGAATAAAGCTGAAATACTTTGTTGCACATATTTCTCTTTCATGTAATTTTTAGAGAAGACAACTTATATAAAGATGAGAAAGGGCTCTATAAGCTTTGTCTATCCATATACGCTTGAGAGATCCAGTTTTTGTTCTCTCTGCAATCATCACTATCACACAGGGAATGAAAGAAAACAAACATGAATACGCTTTAAAATGATTGTGCAGCTTAGTATTTTTCTTCTTTTATCCTTGACAAAACGTGTGTAATGCCACCTGCTATCTAGCTAGCAAAGCTGTTTTCAGTGTAAAGGTGATTACTGTGACCCTCCATTGCAAAAACCCCAACCAGGGATGAGAACAGAAAGTTAACAATAGCTATAGAGTCTCTGTGCAGCATTACAGTTTAATTTAAAAGTAAACTTAAAGTAATGATTACTTTTTAAGTATGTCACGCTGTATGCATAACACAGGCTTTTCGTGTTGCTTAAACGGTTTGGCAATTAACTATAATCAATTATAAATAAGTTACAATGGGGCAGAACCACTGGAACATCTTGGCAGAGGAGTATAAATCAGCCTTCAGGGTTTGGGTATCATGCTGAGAGTCACACTATACCCTGCTTGTCTGTGTCAAATTATACACTCATTAGAGAAGGAAGCTGGCCAAACACTTTCACAAACACACATTCTCATGCTGTATTGTGCATTCTCAAAATGATGTCTACATCGTAGTTATTTTGTTTCCTTCCATTTATTCATTTTGCTGCCATTTCCTGCCGCTTTCCTCCACCCTGAGACTGTGTAATCTTTGTTAGTTTTGTTTTTATTTCAGGGTGACAGAGTTTGCCTCCTGCAGCCCCTGATATTTTCTGTCAGGATTTGAATGATTACTTAAGTGCGCGACAGTTCAATCTTTTGAGTTTTCTCACTCCTCTCTCTTGATCCCCGTTTCGTTCCATCTGTATTTCATTTCCAACCCATTGTCATTTATACCATACACCATCCCCCAGTGTTCCATCCCTAATGCCCCCCAATTCCTTACTAGTAATCTGTCATCCCTGCCCTCCCCTCATTAATTCAAAGATTGGCTGTCCTCTAATTGGATCTTCTTTTCACTCACAGATACGCACACATGTGCGGGTGCACATGTGCACGCACAAGTCATCCTATTAGTGGGCTAAATAGGTGTTCTGGTATAAAGAGGACAGCTAGATTATAGAACTGGGTGTGATTATGGATGCTAAGGTTGCAGTTTGAGTGACAAGGGCAGGTCAATCCCACTGTTAATATGAGCTGGTAGTGTAGTCCATTATTATGTTGCTATTCGGTTAACACTGGTTCATCTGTCAACTACACCTGGGTAGAATGAATGAGGAGGTGTCAGTGGATGTCCAGGATATTAGTAAAAGGAAGCTAAAGTGCACATCACACAGCAACATTTTTAATAGGGGTGATAAATATATTCATTGCCTCTCTGAAGTGATGAATTGTGACTAGCACTGAAAAGCTTATTTTAACGCACAGATTCTCCCTTTTCCATATGTAACAAATAAAGATTTCATCCCATTACAAGAAGGTATCTAGTTGCATTAATCTTGCAAGCGTTCCACTAATGAGTTTGGTGAAATGCACAGATTGCAACTTTGAATTATAAAAAGAATATGGCACATGTTTAGATCCACAAACACATTTTATGCAGTTAAGCCACCGGCTCTCAAACTGTGGATTGTGTTTGATTTGGGAAAAAATAATGAAATGAAGTGAAAAGATTACATCTTCTGTAGGGAAAATAAACATGTTAATGCTGATGCTATCGCATGGAACTTTATTACAGTAAAATTTGACTTGGATCTTTTTTTAATGGTTGAAAAATTATGGTTGTGAGTCTTTTTCAGCTTTTGAAGTGGTCCGTGCCAGAGAAAAAGGCTGAGAACCACTGTTCTAAGTAGTGTTTTATGCCAGTTGGAGTAAAAACAACTTGGATCCAAACAGGAGAAAGTAATTTCAATTAATATGATTTTAATGGCAGAGCACATTAATCAGCAGCTGAGTGTGCCAAGGGTTCACATGTGTTTGAGGGCATTTGAGAACCGTTCCAGAGGTTATTTGCTGTGTCTTAGTCATTCAATTCATCTTTTAGTGTTCCCATAGCCATACCATTACCCTACAGCAAACACAGCAAACGCATTAACTCATCCTGCCAGCCACTGAGCTGTAAGTCAGTGGTTAGATTGTTTTCTGCCATGTTCCTAAATTGCCCTCGTGCTTAGGTATTTCTTTTCCCCACCTATACTAAAGCTCCACATTCAGCATATGAACTGTTGCTGGAAAGTGCTGTGACTTCCATGCTCACTGTGCTAAATTATTTATGTTCACTGAAGCAAATGCAGATCTGTAAGTGTGAATTATTGAAAATGTGTACTATAGCGGGGTGAGATCGTTCAAAGTCGAATGTTTTTTCTTTTTTTAACACCCCCCACCCCCCACCCCCACAAGGGAAATCCGACAAGCCAATTTGTGGAAGCATTGCGTCTTTTCATCTCATCCGAGATGTTTAGTACAAGCGTCCTTTAATTTCTGTCAGCGGGAAACTTTCTACCACATCTCTTAGAGTTTGGCTTCCTCACCTCTCTCTAGTGTGCGGCTTGAAGTTACGAGGGTGTTTAGATGTGCATTTTATGTTGTGTCCCAGTTTAGCTGTAGGCACATTGTGGTCTAACAAGGCAAGTGAGCAGAGCTGATATGTTGCAATCACTGCTGCCTGACACGCTTCTGAAAAATGTCAATAAAGTAGGGCAGACAAGGTTGGCGTGAACTCTTCCCTCATACAAAGTCCCATTTAAAATGTTACTCTTCTCTTTTCGCTTGTTATCTCCCTGATTCATTTTCTGTGTTGCTGTATGTTTCTCCGCCTTTTTTCACAGTCTTGTAAAACAAATTTCTGCGAGGACTTTATTAAATAAAAGCAGACAGAAATGATAAAATTTGTCATTCAAGTGAGTCAACATTCACCATCATCTGTGAGCATCTTGGTGACTGGAAATAGTCCAAACAATGTACTCTCTCTACGTGATACAGGCCTTATTTTATACACGGGCCAAATGACGCACTCTGTGCAGAATTAGATACTGTGTGAGTACATTTTTTCTGTTTATTGACCACCATGTCTTCAGCATAGTTCTTGCACTTACTATGTACAATAATTGTACAGCATAAACACCTATCCCTGTATTTTTTTCCCCCACTTATCCAATTCAAGCTGTGTTGGAGCTGTTGTAGGCAGAGAGGCGGGGTACACCATGGACAGGTCACCAGTCTGCTGCAGGGCTACCATTCATGCTCACAGCCAATTTAGAATCACATGCATGTATTTGGACTGTGGGAGGAAGCCAGAGTACCTGAAGAGAAGAGGACTTTTTTGATATGAGGCGACAGTGCTAAGGGTGTCACAAGTTTTACTATATGATTTTGTTGTTGTTAAGCTTTGGTTACTAATTTAGTAAGCATAGGCATATAATCTATAGCCCATTATTAATAAATTGCTTCGAGCTTGTTTACAGGGTTTTTCCTCTGTGAATGGGGGGCTTACTGTCTTTGGAGTGATGATAGGATGAATGAAAATGATTGATTGTAACAGAGTCATTTGTCTTAAACTGAGAATCCTGACAGTGCAATGGATGGCTTTGTCATTTAACCTCTGGAACATCAAATGAAAACAACATTGCACTTGGAACCATTGGCTCGCTCTGTTAGCTGAGTTTATGATATAATACCATTGTTTGGTGGCTGACGGATTGAGTGGGACGTCAGCTGTGACGAGGCGGCAGATCGTTGATGTGTCCCTCGCTTCATTTGAGTCTAACGTCAATCTCACCTCCATCCAGCTGGAGGTGGGATACAGAAGGACAAAAAAAAAAAGGAAGTTACACTCCAGCAAATGAATGAATGACAGAATCAACTCATATTCTGTGTTTGAAGAGAATAAATGGTCAGGATTTGAGAGGTGGTTAACAAGAAGCAAAATGCTGTTTGACTACTTGTAGCAAATAATCAGTGGGATTGCTGCAGTTACAAGAATGTATGTGAGGGGTGTTGAAAAAGCTTGAGTTGTAAAAGCTGTAAAACAATACAAATGGTGGCATTCAAACCGGCACTGCCTTGCTTGCACCACACGAGGACATGGCTTGTCAAATGCACAGCATGGTTAACTTACAATGTGTTTGCTTAAAAATTACCAAATAACACCACATTACTTACATTTAAGCACATTATTTCTTGTTAATTTCTGCTTCCCGGCCAAAAGTAGCGATAGACTGCCAACACTGTGCTGAACTAATGAACAAACTCACACCAGGGAAGGAGAAAAAGACGAAACTAGCCCAGAGGAAGAAGAGAAAAGATAAGAGAAGTTCAGTGTGCCCTACAGGCCGTGAAGCAGGATTGGGCTATCACTTTAATTTCCCTCTCTCTGTTCATTTGGAGTGGTTTAGTTTTGCTGCAGGTGGAATCCCTGTTTAATTACAAGTGGAGCAGGCAGGAAAAGAGTGGGATAAAGAGAGGGATAGAGATTAGGCAGAAGAATTAGTTGATAGTAAAAGTCTCTGCCGATTTAATAAATGATCACTTTCCCCATTGCAGGTTGACTTGGATGCCCCTGGCATTGTGTAAGTAGAAGAGGAGGTAGAGAAAAAGAGAGAGCAAAGAAAAACAAAGTCAGTCTTGTCCTTAGTGGAATGATTAAGCTTTTAAAATAAAAATTTAAAGACGCAAAGGGCCCCACCCCGACACCCCAATTCTCTTGATACCCATCGTACGTACATAAACTGCATATTTAATTTGATGCCATTGTGCCACCACAGCAAATGATCAAGTGCGTCTTCATCTTTCTCCCCAGTCATTAGGGTATCAAGTAGTTCTGTGATCTCTGCCTTTTTTAAAAGCACGATTATATTCAGCAGCTTCCATCTCTCCCTATTGTGAAAGGAGGGAGAGTGCAGGGTGTAATGGCTGTCATTTACTCACCTGAAACACGGGGGGAATTATAAATGCCATGCACCCCATTCTTTGTATTTATCCCTGCTGATATGATAGCACGGTCATAGTGGAGAGACTGCGAGTCGTAATGGTCGCCTCACTGGCAAAGCCCACGAAGAAGATAGCATGAAATGAATGTGATATCGAGATGAGAGGGACAAGGGGTGCATTGGATCGTTTAGCCACCAAATCCCTCAATTTTTTGATAAAAGAGGAGACAAAAGTATTGCCCGCTAAAGTGTGTGTGTGCGTGTGTGTGTGTGTGTGTGTGTGTGTGTGTGTGTGTGTGTGTGTGTGTGTGTGTGTGTGTGTGTGTCAGATAGAGAAGCGGTGCTCTGGAGAGATGATGAATGTATGATCTTACACACCTCAGAGCATCTGAGTGACAGAGACAGACAGATAGAAACAGAGGGAGAATGAATGATATCAGAATGTGTGCTCTGGAACAGAGGAGCCACATTGGCACCCATTGCCTCTGCTATGCTCTGAATGTGGTGTTTGTCTTTGTTTGTGTGCGTGTTTTATCTGTTGAATAAAACCATCTCCCCAGATGCAGGCATCTGAGGCTTCGATAGGCATCAGGGGGTTCCTTCCATTATAATCTAAGTAATTCCATGTGTGTTTTTTGTATACGTGTGTACTTGAGGGCGGTGTGCGTATCAGCATATCTGCCATTGATGAAGTGTTAAATTATAAAGATATGGTGGAATCTTTTGCTACAGGTCTGTCTGGGTGCTTCTATGGCAGATAACGAGGTGAGAAACCACTTGATGCCGTGGTCACGGCCACAGAGATGACATAAACGCGCACGTACAAAGGCACAGGAAAATTGTGGTTTCATACACTCATACGATAAGGCTTTTTGCACTGAAATCCCTCCATAGGCTATCACAATGGCCTTTCTCTTCAGTGACTAAGAGCGTATTTTAGCTGGCAGTGGGGCGAGGCAGTGCTGGATTGTAGGAGGAGGAGGAGCAGGCCTGGTGGAGAGTGACGGGAAAGCAGGAAATCTATCTTGCAAGATGCACTGTGCAATGACGATCAGTGTTGAGTTGGATCATGTGTACACACCATTTCGCCACTATCTCCCCGATTCCATCTCAAACTCATTCTCTTTATCTACCTAATGCAAATACGCCTCTACACAGTAGGGAGGGCAAAACATACTAGCTATTTTTTTCCCCAGAGCAGACACAAGCTTAACACACAGAAGTGCTTTGTCTCTAATCTGTAATAGCATGCTGGATTCCTCTTGACTTTGACAAGGAAATACGCCCCCTCTGAATTTATTCAGCTGTGCGTGTATCTGTGTTAGTGTATGTGTGTGTGTGTGTGTGTGTGTGTGTGTGTGCACGTGGATACACATGTTGTCTGAGTATGCTATTTATAGTACTTGCAGAGATATATAAATGCTGCGAGAAAGAGAGGGAACAATGTACTAATATGTTTTTTTCCTTTAGTATCTCCGTCATGTGTCACTGTTTGACTTCAGTGGCAGTACTGTATGTGGATCTTTGTGGTTCATGTGCATCAGTGTGCACATGTCTGGAAATATGATTTCCACCATGAGTGAGAGCAAAACTGACTTGACTTGGTGCGGGTTTTTTTTTTTATTATTATTATTTGAGAGAGGCTGTCAGGCAGAGATGTGCTGTGTGATAGTCCAACAGAGAGAACCGCCGTCAGTGGCAGGCTGTGCTTTAGAGATACCACTAGGCACAGGCATTTCTGATCTCTTGTTACATTCTGTCATGCCCTACATTGCATGGTTTAATTATGGTCCTTTCATACCCTCAAATATGGAATTTAGTCAGTAAAATGTGCTGCAAAGACATGTATAATTACATCTCACATATCCAGAGGTACACAGAGAGAGAGCAGTATGCAAAACAGTTTGATCCTCAGTTCATATTGTAGGTGGTTGATTTAAGACCTAAATTACATCAGTGCCCACCATGACTGCATTAGTATATGTGAACAGGGCACTAAATCTATGTTGTCTCTAGCAAGCTGTACTTGAGCTGACCTCTTACCCAAAATTCTCTATGTATATTTTTCTAATGCTTTTTCCAATAAATGTAATATTATCTCTCTGGTATCCAGGACATTGGGTTTCATTTTGCACTAAAGGTACAACATGTCTTCTTTGTTCTTTTAGTCACAAATAAATATGTGATTAAACTAGCTAAATAGGACTAGTAGGTGCTCATGTTCAATGAATCACTCAAAGAGTCTTTAACAGATATCCACTGGAGAATTCTGTAATGGTAAACTTGTCCTGGCCTTGCCCCTAAAGAGCCAATTAAAAGCTGAACAGGGAACTATATGAGCCAGTCATGTTGCACTGACACATGCACCCAGTAGAATCAATTGAGTGATGGCAGCCATGTCTACTTGTTATAATAGCAAACATGTAGGTAAGTGTACGTATCATCTTTCTTATCTAATCGTATTCATAACATGAATTAGCATGACATTGGTCCTGGCTCCAGGATGCACTATGGGAAGAAGGCAAGCCGACAGAGGCAGTGTGATGCTTTGGGCAATGTTGTGCTGGGAAACCTTAGGTCCTGCCATTCATGAGTATGCTGCTTTGAGACATACCACCTACCAAAGCATTGTTGCAGTGTATACCCCTTCATGGAAATGGTATATCCAGATCTCAATCCAATTGAGTATCTGTGGACAAACAAGTCTGATCCATGGAGGCCCCACCTAGCAACTTAGTGACTTAAAGGATCTGTTGCTAACATCTTGGTGCCAGATACCACAGCACACCTTCAGGGGTCTAGTAGAGTCCATGCCTTGATGGGTCAGGGCTGTTTTGGCAGGAAAAGGGGGTCACTGTGTGGCACACATTAATAGCATAACCTTCTTCTTTCTGTTGTTTTTAAAATCCAAGGAACAACTCTTTTTCAAGTTTCATGAGGGAAAATTTGAAGAAACTCAATCTGGTAGTTAAAGAAAACATTTGCTCACACTATTTTTTTTTTTTTTAATAATTCCAAAAGTATGCAGGCACACATGCACCCTGTTATCCACATCAGTCCCACACTGATGATGTTGTCTCCCTTTCCTGGCTGTCATCGCAGAGCAGCCTGAGTGACAGCGGTCATCCACCAATGACGGCTCATTTATCAAAAGTGCCAGCAACACCTATTATTGCACCATGCAGTTACCATGGAGACAAGAGGAGGGGACAGCCCAAGATCTGTCTCAGCTTTGCCCCTTGTGCTCGGTCACTCATTGCCCATGCCAATCAGTGCCAGTCAATGCCAGTTTGAGTTGGCAAGGCTATATATCATAATCGATGGACGGCTGTCTCAAGGGGCCAGGTCTCCTGTGTGGAACTAGTTTAATCAGTGCAAGGGGGAAGCTGTCGAGAATTAACATTTTAATAGCAATCAGTCATGAAACAGAAATAATTTATGGTTAATGTGTATACATAGTGTGTAAAAACCAATGCTTTTGTTGGATTTATGCTTTTGGCTGTTGGCTAAATCAGAATAAGTGGAAGGTCTTGATTGAATCCTCAAATCATGTCTTGATGATGTAATAGTGTTTGATAGAGACAATTTGCAGCTAAGTGTTTTCATCATCATGTGTTGATCTGAGTCATTCCGCATGGAACCAATAATTCAGCGGCAAGACATGTTGTGTTTTCACTGAAAGGTGTTACTATTACTATCACCTCTACGCCTACATGTGCCTTGACCATACAGCGTCTGACTGCAACAAGATTATGCCTGAACTGCAGATGCTGTCCATGCAGCCATTATCCAAAGATTCCTACTCCCTGCACACTTTTATTTGATGTCTTGAAAATGTGTTATTAAATCTTTTTGCCACACCTATTTTGGAATATTATATATCACCAGTATTTTAGGCCATCTCTGTGTCTGTGTCTTGTGATAATGTTGTCCTTGTAGAATTTTTTGCCCATCCCGAGATTATTCATAAATCCACACATCTTTCTGCTATATGTTAATCATATTTGTATCTCATTGCAGCTGTCAAGGATCCCAGTGGAGGCGTGTGGTCAGTACACAACCTGCAGTGAATGTCTTGGGTCAGGAGATCCCCACTGTGGTTGGTGTGTTCTGCACAACATGTAAGTCCTGTTTCAACCGCCTCAGACCTAAACACACATGCATTTCTCTCTTTCCCGTTTACTTCCAGTGCATACAAATACTGCATTTGCTCCTTAGGTCTTTTATTCGTTATACCTCCAACATACCAGACATTTTGAGGGATGTTGTGTTTGGGTTGTTAGGCTCCCCTACCTCTGTGTGACGCCTGGGTCCATGCCCAGCATTCCATCCTTTGCAGTCCTTAAGCATTCAGGGACACCTGAAGCCAACACAGACCAGAGTCTCAGATTGCTTTCCTGGGGCTCAGCCTTGTGCCAACAGAGCCCCCCCACCCCTTAGATCCATTACCAAACCTAACCACTGGCATTGTTTACAACCCTGAAACTAGAGCCTGGTGAGAGCACAGATACTGGTAGGCACTGCCAATGGGCTTCACTCCAACCTTCAGGAGTCAATGCTAAGAGAGTGATAGCTTCTGTTATTGTAGAAAACTGTTGAATGACATCTCAAAGATTAGTTCATTAACAACAAATGGCTTACTTTTTCTCCTCCACTTTTCTTCTTGCTCTACTTTTAAGATTTTCTCCCTCATTGTCTCCTTCAAATGCACAAGCATGCGCACACAGATAAGCACAAATTCGCAAACACCCCAGCTGCTGTCAAACCCTTGTCCCTCAAGATGGGAGGGAGATAGTGCTTGCTGTTGGCAGGGAGATTTCCCACTCCACTGTAAATTGAAAATTGGTTTCTTGTGTTGGTGCTAGCCCTGGGGTAGAGTGTGCGTATATGTGTGCGTAGGTGTGTGTATCAGTGAGACTGAGTACATTTAGCACCTTCATCCCTGCTGGCACTGAGAGGACACAGTGAGGGCAGAGAAGTAGAGTGAGTGTGAGAGGAACATACTGAAAACCACAAAGATGGACAGATGAAGGGAAAAAGAGATGAATGGCAAGGTCATAAAGAGAGGGTTAAGGATAGGGTAAAGAATAGATCCTAATAAATTCTAAGAAATACTCAAGGGATCAAGAATATCATTACATATTCAAGGTCCGGAGAGTAAGTGTGTCTGAAAGGGTGTTAGTAAGGGGAGAAAAGAATGTGTGTGTACAACAGAATGAAAGAAATAAACATCGAAGATTCACATAGGATGCAGAATGTGAACTCCACTTATTAGAGCTCCACAAATTAGAAGTTATAGGCAAGGTCACATACATGCATATGCGAATGCTAATTATTCCAACCAAACATTTCACTTCTATCACAATTTCTTATATTAAACAATTATTAATAAACCACTGTGTGTGTTAATATGTACAGTATGTGAGTTTAAGTATGGACTTGTGTGTGTGTTTACAAAACCCTTAAGACTCTTCACATGCTAGCAGTCAGTGCAAATGGGTGGTCACAGATTGGGCTGTCACACTTGGCCCTTTCAGCTCACCTCTGTCTTAACATACATATATGCACACTGCTCACACACAAGCCCTTCTTGCTGTCGAGTTAGTGTCGAGTCACCAAAACAAGAATAGAATCCAGAGAGTGAGAGAAAATAACCAAAATGCCACTTGAGTCAATCTCAGGTGTCTAGACATTTGACCATCACAAGGGCAGGAAAACGAGATTTCAGGTGTGCTGTGTGCATGTGAGTGTGTGTTTGGTGTGAGCACACACATCAGCACTCACACATTCTGTCATTTGGACAGAAGAGTTTCAACCTTCTAGCGCACAAGCACAAAATGTAAAATGCACAACCCATTGGGACTGATCGACCACAGGTTCACCTTTCTCAAAGTCCATCCTCTTTACTGCTTTCAAACCGCCGGCATTTGAATTCTTAACTTGGTCTTGGTGTAATTGAAACCCCCCCTGAGTTCCACCTCGATCACAGGGTAGACGGGACTCTCTAACCCTTCCACAACCACTGTTGTTGTTTTACTGGCCAGGTAATTCTTAGCATCTTAGCATTTAAGCTTCAGCCCCTAGAATTTTGTGGCTTCACTCATTACATTCTTGTTGTCTTTTATTCTTAAACACTGGATTTTTTTTTCTTGATCATATCTGAAAAATTGTAGAACTAAAAAAATGTCAACTTCTAGTTAAAACAATAGAGGATGGATAGAGCTAGCTACACTACAGACAACTACTTACTGAATGCTGTGCATGGACTGTCCATGTCATCACACACCCAAATACATGTGTATAGATCCAACTGCATTACACACAGTAATGCACTGTGTAGTCCACATAAACAGGCTACGTTTGATGGACTCCAGCAGATAATTGGAAAATAATTATGTGTCTGGGAACATAAAAACCCACGGAGATGACAGGGGCTTGAAAATTATGCTTTGAAGGTCCTGCAGCAAGTATCCAATCCGTTAATATGTGCATATGTATCTTTCCACTCCTTCCCTCTACCCACTTTATTTAATATGAGGTCAGTAGTAGTGCAAAGCCATTAACAGGCCTGATTCACAGCCTGATAGACAGCATCCCAGCAGACCTCCAAAAGGAAAAGTGTTAAAACAGACACATGGCCAGTCTTTACATCCAGCACAGCCTTTTTCAATAAAATCTAATACTTTTCAAATTTCTCTTTTTCCATTTTTCTATACTTTTAATGGTAGTTTTCTATGGTTGCTTAAATGTGTTTTAAAAAAAATGTGCTGAAGGATAAAGAAAGTGGCAGAACTAGGGTTTATTTTGCAAGACTGTTAGTCTGTCCTTGTGCCGTAGGTCTAACAAACTCATACACACATACCTGACCCAAAGTCCTTGTCTCCAAGTATTTTGGCAATAACAAAATGCAACATATTCAGTATGAGCTGAACTGTTTGATATTCAGAGGACTGAAATGTTCATGGTCTTTTCTTCTGTCTTTACTAACCTCCTTTTTATTGTTGTGGCTGAACCATATTTCTGTTGCAACACTGAAAAGGAATATTTATAGATGGATAGCTGCATATGGGAGTCGATAGGTGGATGCTGAACATCAACAACACAAAAAACAAAAATGACTGATGAATTATTTACTAATTATACATCAGCTGGAAATTGTAAATGTGATCTTCTAAATGTGGAAGCCATTGAATAAGAGCAAAACAAACCTGTATAGCTTCCAGGCTTCAGCTATCCACGTGTATGATGGTTTTTACTAAAGTAATGATTTAACCACAAACAAACAAAATCCTCCGTTTCCCTCCATGATTGGTAACAAGTCCTGATCAATCATAGATATGATTAACCTGGCATTAATATGAAGTGAAAACCAATAAGCTCCACAAGTGAATGACAACAGTTTAATGCGGTAAAGCCTCAGGAACAGTCTGTAGGGATGCGGATGAGAAGAAAAACAAATAAATACGGTAAGATGTGTGTGAAATGCTCTTTCCTGCTCTGGCCAAGGTTAAAGATATTTTTTACAACCAATAAAAACAGGCACCCTGCCTAGTACACTGACAACAGACCAGAGACTTCAACATGTATAGCAAAGGCTTAATAGCAGATGTATAGCAAAAAGGGCCAAAACACAAAGAGCTAAGATTCACACACAGTCTCCCACCCGCACTCACTTTGTGCTGGAAAGAGGGGTGTTGAGTGGAAGGAGAGCGAGCAGTTCCTCTTCAAAAAGTGTTCTTCCAGATAGTTTGTTAGTTTGTTTTTCCAATCAACCTTGAAATCACCTCACTGGTCTGAGAAAAAACTGAACTGCACGCTCTCTCTCTCTCTCTCTCAAACTCTCTCTCACACACACACACACACACACACACACACACACACACACACACACACACACACACACACACACACACCTTCTCTATCAGCATTGCCTTTATTTACTCTATAGATCGGTGAGAGGAGCTGTTAGAGAGAACACCAGGGGAAGAGGAGAAAGGCAATCAATATTACAGGAGAGGAAATCAGCAGGAGTGGATGGTGCACCTGGTTGTGTGTGTGTATGTGTGTGTCAGCTTCTCTGATAGCACTCATGTCCTTGACATACTTTGACCATTTATTTAGAAAGGCAAATATCTTCAATAATCACTCGCACATTGACTTTGAATGTATATGTCTGTGTGAGGACATGTGCTTCCATTTATCCTATTAGCTGCAAATCCTTTAAGCCCCCTTTAAGGAAAATTAGCATCAGATTCCCGCCCTCCCTGCAGTGAGGACTACCTGAACCTCAAGCCTCACCTGTCAACTAAACTGACTTGGCCTGCTCATGCTATCTTCTGCCGAGATGCGCAGCGTATGCTAATGCCTGTCTAGCTTGGCAGGTGAAAGGAAAGTTTTTACTCGTATCAGCTCCTCCTTTTCATCATTCTCCTTTTTTCAGTCTTTTACCATTGATATTGAATGCCACACACTGTCAATCAGGAGAAGCCTCAAAAAGGACTCTCACAGAAGATAACTTATGAGGGAGTACATTATAGGCCTTCTATATTCATATGCATGATGATGCATAGTAGCAACCATGAATGCATGCATCATATTATTTATTCTACCCTGCAGAGTGAGTAGAAAAAGTCTAAAAACATTTGACTCTCTCAGTAAGTGCAGTCAAAGAGGATGCTTAAGTCACTTTTAAATTACTTTACTTTGACTGTCAGAATTTGACAAATTAGCCAGTCCTTGTTATATTCAACTGTGGCTTTTACTGTTTTTTGCTACAGTACCATGTGAGTCTGATAGGGCTTATTAAGTTTTCTGTTACTTCCATCCACACTTCAACCCTTCCAAGTAAAGCAGAAGCACTTCTGCAGGGAGCCAATATAACAAAATGTTACAGCTACGTTGTGGTTATGTTACCCCCTGTAATGCCAGTCTGTCAGCTGTCAGTTTTGTAAGTGGTTAACTACGCTGTCAACACGCCTATCGTGCATGACAGCCAGACAGATTGGAAACCATATTTGGAGAAGTACCATTGTCAAAATGAATGTCATCATATTTGGCATGGATGTTGAGAATATCTCACATTCGTCTGTGATATCAGTGTCGGTTCGAAACAAGTCATGCTAATGTTGAGATATCTTCACATTAATAATTGGTTTGACATATCTCAATCTCTGCTTTTGGCTATGTTATTGGTAATATTCCCAGAGCACTGGAATCACTCTCTCCTCATCACGTTTTTCTCACTTTTTCATTTTCTTATTCCCCTCCTACTCTTCTTCTTTCCACTATCATCAGTCAGATCACATTCCATCTCCAGCAGGTTTATCATACATTATATTTTGCCTAGCCACATTTGTATGTGTCATCTGTGCGTCCATTAGTCCACTCACAGTGTGCTTTTTTTTTTTAATTTATTCATCATCATTTTAAATGTGGTCCAGTGCATTTAACATTTTTTTGCATACTTTTACACATGTGATCTGTGTCTGGGTTAGTTGCTAGTATATTATATTAGCCTATAAACATCATCACCCTCCCACTGAACTTACAGTACTGTGCAAAAGTCTTGAGGCACTTCTCATTTCTTCATATTTTGTTTCCTGGGAGCCAGACTTTCTTGTCATTTTTAAAAAGTGATCTTGAGCAACAGTCCTCCTCCTGAAGTTTTTTCCTCTGAACAATGGCTGCTTTTTCACTCATTTTCAGTACAGTCAATGCACTTGACCATTTTCAAAGGAATGTGGGGTTTTTTGTTTGTTTGTCTGCTTGTTAAACTACTCAACACTGACCTATGAATCATTCAGGCATAGATATAGCATAGGCAGAGATACCTAACTCAAAGGATGAACCAGTGTTGTGTCTACGCATAACAGACAATTTGGCAAAAAAAAAAAAAAAAATTGAATTGTTTTGCAGCTGCATTTCAGCCAGTGGTGCTGGTGATCTTGTGAAAATTTATGGAATAATGAATGCAGAAAAGCACCATTAGATTATGCAATACCATCTGGTTGATTGGTTAAATGGCTTCATTTTTCAGCATGACAATCATCCCAAACACACTGCAGTAAAAGCACCTGGATAGAAAAACATACTATGGAACACTATCAGTCATAGATTGGCCTCCCCACAGCCTGGACTTCAACATTATTGAAGCAGTGTGGGGTAAGTTTGACAGAGAATGGAACAAAAGGTAGCCAAGATCCAAAGGATGGCTTTGAATGTCCTTCAAGAAGCTTGGAGAACTATTCCTGAAGAATACTTATAGAAATTACAAGAAAGCTGCCGAAGAGAAGAGAAAATAACGGTGGTCATACCAA
Organism: Archocentrus centrarchus; assembly: GCF_007364275.1. Lineage (NCBI taxonomy): Eukaryota > Metazoa > Chordata > Actinopteri > Cichliformes > Cichlidae > Archocentrus > Archocentrus centrarchus. Next base: position 11,673,884 of record NC_044368.1, read on the forward strand.
GGTACTATATGAGTTAAGTGAAATAGCAGCAGTAAAGTCATCTGTGCTACTGGCAAAAGACAGATGTCATCATATAGCTTATCAGATAAGGTCTGTCGATACAGTCGGTAGTAAATCTCTACAAGTAAACTGGAATTTTACAGGGTCACCCCAGGTGTTCACTGTCTATTAAAAATGTCAGTTATTTGAAACTTGTAAAGTGACATTTTACAAGCTCGCAACTTCTATCTTTCTTTAGAGTACCACAGTGTTTCATAGGATTGAGTGGATAAGATAAATCTAAGCGCTTCTATGCAGTTGGATTCTGGTGTCACACAATTACGTCTTTATAAACAGTTGTCTAACATATGTACGGGCTTATTAGGTTGATACAAAAAGTTCAGGAAGTCACAAGTAAACACAAAATGGCTGATAAAACTTGCAAGTCATGCTGCAAGCTCCTTGCCCCCTCAATCCTTTATATTCCCGAGACATCTTTGGTGCTGTCAAACGAATAACCTTTTCGGAGGGAAAAGCTAATTGGCAGATCCTTTTTTTTTTTACTCTCTCTCTCACACGCACATTAATTCTGCACCACCACTACCTGTCGCTGTGTTCACAGCCATCCATTACTTCAGTATGCTCATTACTGTGGCATGCCGCACTAATGCTAATTAAACTGCAGTGCCACAATTAGCATGCCGCCATAGACTCATTGTGTTTGGTTGCAGGGACCACTAACCTCTCCCTGGAGGACAGCTGTAAGTGCTTTGAAATATATTGTTAGCAGGGACAGCCACTGCTGAAAAAGAAAGTTTTTGCAATATTAAGAAACATCAAATTTGAAAATGGGCCCAACACTTTTAAGTACTATTAGTAGCTGTGTTTCCTATGCCCCTGTCAGAGGCCAAGATCAAGTAGACAGTCCAATATATCAGTTCCATGTTTTAATGCACAGCAGTGGTGCTGCTATGCATTCTATTTTTGGGGTTGCAATCACTGAATAAGTCACGGTGCAATAATATGGTAATGTGTGTCTCATAATAATGATGGCATTATGATACAAAGATTCAGCAATACTCAGTATATTGCAAGACAATTATCTCACCTGCCTCTTACTATCTTTGTAATTGGAGATGGAAAAGCATCCAATAAAAAAGATGACATTCAAGAATTATTTGATTACTGCACTGTAGTGTTAGTGCATTAACACTGTTATTCGATTTATATAATGTCTCACATCTCATTTGCGTTGCATGCTTGCATGTTTTAACAAAAGGATTGAATATTTGGCACCAGTGTATTGATAATGCATCCCAAGAGGAAGTCACACAAGATATGAGGTGGAAAAAGTTACATAACTCTGCCCATAGCCTGCACTGACACTCCTGCTTTTTAAGAAGTCCCATTCAGGTTGTCTCAGACGTCACAGAACTGTTTGATTATACCTTTGATATATATATATATATATATATATATATATATATATATATATTAGTACAGCTAAGGTTACAATTAAGGTAAATGGCTAGCAAGTTGTAGACCTTAGAGTCCTTGTATCATAACATAAGTTATTTTACATTTGTAACAACCATTTTACAATGCACTGATGAGCTCCACATTCAAAAAGTGGTACTCGATTTCATATACTGTAGTCCTGAAGATGACCAACTCTCAGAGTTAAATGTATTCAGTTGTTTCTCTGATCTTAAGATTCGTGGATCTGTGGCATTGCTCTGATGTCTGTGCCCAGGGGAGGATGGACATCCCCTGTGTATGGGTGACTGGTTTCACCCCTCACCCTCACCTCTTGGTGGGTGCTAAGGGAAGTTGAGGGAAGGGAACAAGGCCAAGAAGTGACAGGGGCATCAGGACGGAACGGGATGCTGCACATCCCAGTTCCCTCTCAACTGTCACCATCATAGTGTGAAGACACACACACACACACACACACACACACACACACACACACACACACGCGCACGCGCACACACACACACACACCAATCTGCCTAACCCCACACATCCACAAGCAAACACACAACAGCTGCACACCCACTTTTAAGTCAGGACCATTGCTCACTGTCACCTTTTGTCACTCCACCACGCACAGGGAAGCACAGACACTGGGAAATGGACATGCACACACACAAACACACCCTCATGGTGGAGAAGGTGTCTTGCTTTTGTCTGGCAGAGCATGAACCAGACATGGGAACTGACATGAGAGAGAGAGAGAGAGAGAGAGAGAGACGATGAATGAGAGATATGGTGACAGTCAAAGGAAGTAAAGATATATGGTGATGTATTCCAAGTGATGAGATAAACTGAACAAGGGAGAGAGAGGTTGCATAAATTCACACCAAAGGAGAGTAGGGATTAGAGATCTTCTGGTGACGAGCATATATGAAACTCTATAAGCAGTTAATTTTGATCAGGATGTGAGGGGAAACACAGACACTCATAACCACAAACACACACACGCACCCACCCTATGAGAGATCACCTCTGAGAAATGGTACTCAGGTAAATCACCTCACATGTCCCATCACATAGCTGTTTCTATGGCAACAACAGCTAAGTCACAACATAATAACCCTGTTATATAATCTAACAGTAATCCCTACTGATGTTTCAGCATTAATGTCACCATCTGCTCTTGTAAATCATAAACTGAAAGGCTGAATAGCTTGATGTATATTTAGTCTCAAGATATTATGTGTAATTAGTTAATTTCAGATGACTATATGCACACAGGTGGTTGCAAAAATAGGTGTGTTGTCCAAATTTGGGATTTAAGGGGTATGATTTTTGTTTTTTTGTTTTTAGTAGTTGAGCATCAGTTTGATTCTGTTCCTCACACTGAACAAAGCCCGTTATTAATATGCTGCATGGAAAGCTCCTTGGTTAATTCAAACTGAGACTGTTCAAAAAGGAAATGTTCACAGTAAAGCATAAGAATGTGCTGCGAATATGTAATAGGTGAGACCATTTCAAAAGCAGCCTTTCCTAGATGTGTTCATTCGAAATATGTTATACATGGAGCTGTTTTGTCAATCTTCCCAGTTAGCAACAGTGTTGTGGCTGTGAATAAATACACCTTAACACCACAGACTGGATAATGACATGCCTGAATCAATAGTATCATATGCCACTGTCTATAGCTGAAAACATGAAAGAAAATCATACCATATATAGTAGGTAAAGATAAAAGCTGACTGCACTGTTGAAACTCCATTGAAAAGCACCATGCTGTCACCCTTCGAGGCACTTATGAAAGGTGGAACGTGGAACTTAAAATTTGAAAACACCTCCGGAAATACTGTAGACTAATAAACTAATGGTGTCCTTTGTCAATTCCTGGGCTTCTCTTTTATGAATGCCAGGTCAAACTGGGTTGATACAGTAGCAGGACACTGAACGATGAGCTGTTTCAAAAATGTTCCTTTATTGGCTTTTAAATCTATCTTCTATTTTAACCCATCTAGAGTATCATGTTTGTTCAACTTTGTAATCTTTAAACACAGATAATGAGCAATCTTAAAACTTCCTGTGGCAATTTAAACTAAGACTCTGACATACCTGGTATGGTCTGATGGTATTATCAGGGCCAGCAGTGGCATCACATTAAAAAAAGCAGCCTAATAAACCTGTCACGGCATGTCACCACTGCCTACTTCTACCAGGGGACTGTTTGTTTAGTAGTGTGTGGAAGTGAGGGAGTAAGATGTTGGTGCCGTGTCTTTTGACTACTGCTAAATTTGCATAGCACTAAAAGTCATGACAGAGAAACGGCTGCTCCATGGTGCCCGTAGGCCTAGGCTGGTGCTGCCAAATCCAGTCACCACATAATGCTAGCTTTTTCTTTTCTTTTTTTTAAGATAATAACACTCATTTGAAACATTTGATTAAATCAGCTGCTCTCCTTGTCTCACATCTTGTTTTCAGGTTGCCCATCTATACACCTATCCCACTATAGAATTAATTATCAAAAACATGAAATTATATATCAAAAATGTCAACCTAACTTTGGAATCACAATGTTTAGCAAAAAATATTTTTTAAGCCATTATGTGGCCAGGTAGTGAATTGGTGATGCTACTCTTTGGTGTTTACATATTAAAGCACTTCAAAATGTTTACTACATATTTACTTCATATGCAAGTGCCAGTTGGCTGGTTGGAGGCATGCAAATGCAAGTTAGTTTATTTATACATTAAGAGGTTTTTTGTTGTTGTTGCTGTTATTTTTGTTTTGTTTTACCTCATATAGCTTAACACTTGTGCAAAGAAGCAGTGTTACTGTATAATTTTCTACTCAGCTGGTGTTCTTGCATCAGTGGTATGCAAAGGGGATAGCTCAGAGATTTCTAGACCTGGGGCAGAGATTCTGCAATTTGTGTGTCTTCAAGTAGAGAGAGAGGGAGGGGGAGAGAGAGACAGTGTCCACACAAACTGGAGTAACGGGGTCATGGCCAGTGGGCCAGGTAATAACTCTCCCACCAGCCCCTTCATGCGGATTTCTGCTCTGCGGACCACCACTCTTAATGATAGCAGGAGGAGGTACGGTTACTCTTGCGTGTGTTCGTGTATTTGGTCACATGTGCAAGTGTGAGAGGTAGCCGGCCTGAATGTAGAAGTGTCATTTGACTGAATCTCTGTGACATAGAGCCTGCTCTGTGGTAACTTATATAGTCTGAGGCTATTACTATGTATAGACTTCTATATGGTGTCTGATGATGCATGGTTAGGAGAGTAATTGGTTTTTAGTTGAACTACAGAGTGCCTATTTGTGGGGGCATTGATTTACCACAAACAGCATTTAAAACCACAAACTTTGTGGGTAATATACAACAAAACCTCTAAAAAGTCTTGTAATTCCATTGTAGAGTTGTTTACTCTGTGTTTTATCATGTATGCACACAATATATAAATTCAAACATTCCCCCTTTACCACCCTGCAACTTGTATGTACGCTGAGGAATAAAAACGACTGGACGTTTTCATTTCCCAAGCCTCATAATAAAGATGCATTACATGATGCCTTATTTCAAGAATATTGTGTGATTGACACTGACCATCACCATTGTGTTTATTTGCTGTTGCTATGACAAGACAGCAATCATGTTACCTTTTTAAACTGAATGGTACTTAATAAAGTCATATGCATGACTTTACTACAGTAAGTACATGACTTTACTAAGAGTGTTGACTATGGATCTTTGTTTTGGTCTGTGTGCATATATTGCATAGAATAATGTGGCTGTGATAAATAGCTGTGACAGCCTCATAAACAGTTGCTAAGCTAAAAATCCTTCCCTCTGCCCAGTCTCTCTCTGATTGTGCCACCTTATCAAAGACTGGAAGAAACAAGAGTGCAGATTAGTTTTCATTCAGGGCGCATCTAATTCTTTCAGCTCATTTTCTCATAATGTGTCATTGCCAGTCAGTCAAACAGCTCTTCACAACAGCAGTGTTTACAATCCAAATTAATAGATGTTGGACGTCTAATTCTCTGAAAAAAAGATGGCTTGAGTCAGGCTTTTTATGACTGCTATTTGAAATCTAAATCGCTTTGATCTCTGGGGTCCTCTAAATGTTCGGTTCTTTGATGTTTACAAAAGGGTGAGATTGTTACATATTGTTGCAAATGATGCAATCTTTCTATCCTTTCAGGGTCTGCGTGGATCGTAATTGAAAACAATTATCCAGTGCTTTGCTCTGATAATGCCCATCTCTCACATCAGTTAAACCATGTAGGGCATTATCTTAAACATCCTTTCAGTGAAGCCCCGAGTCCCCAAACGGCCACATAAATTTTTCCCTTTTCTCACCGTGGACACAGTCCAAATCGGTGTGTGTAGCTATCCCACACTCTGGTTAGAGATTCAATCAGGATGCATCCATTTCTTAAACAAAAATATTCATATGCATCTGTTAACTGGTCACCCACCGCGATCTCAGTAGGCTTCTCTGCTGGGATTGAATGAAGTAGGAAGGGTTAATTTAATGATACTAAACAGAGCATTGGTATGCATAAATTGTGACAGTGTGCTGGTGGACACTGAACCACGGTCAAAACACAGTCTTAGCACCTCACAATTTTGCACGCTCCTCTAAGTGCAACCGAATGGTTCAAAACTCCCTTCGATCAAAATTTGCCTGATTAGTGGGTGACATTGCATTGTGCAATGTTGATTCTGGAGCATTTTTTTTTTTCTTCACTAGAACACCCTGCGCTTTGTTGGTGCAGCCCTCCACTGCGCCAGTGATCTCACTGAGCACAAAAATCCTAGACAGCAGTGCTATTGCCCATTCTTAGAAAGATCAAGAGAAAATAGGTAGCTGTTGGGTTTTTTTTTTTCCAACCTGCTCAGCAATTCTGTGATGTTAAGACTCTGAGATGGAGATGCTATATGCAGTTCCTACGAGGTCAGAGAGAGCCAAAGTGAAACTGTAACTTCTGTGTTGTGTTCTAGAAATAAGGAAAGAGGGTCTTTCTCTGCAGTTCATCTTAAGGTTTGATGCATACTGGATGTCTAGATAGTAGCATTCCAAAAAATAGTCTTATATCATTGTCACCTTTGTAGACCAGCACTTCCCATAAACAGCTTAACAGAAGATAATTCGATTAACAAGTTTGAGGGATGTCGAATAGCTCAGATATATCTCTTTATTAATCATATGCAAAAGTCACACTTAAGTCTCAACTTAAGATGAATCTGCGAATCAAGCAAGTCTGAACATTTTGATGATCTAGCCCACACCAGACAGCAGTCATGAGAGATATTTTCAACATTAACAGAAATTTTTGCAGCCTGCTCACACCTTATAGATATGACTGCTTGTTCCTCACCAGTGAAAATACAAGTAAATACAGTAGGACACACAAAAAATGTGTTCACAGTGTTAAATGTCTCTCTTTCCATCAAAATGAAATGCAAAGGAATAGCATCTCATCATACATGTAGGCATACTTTACAGGGTGAAAGACAAAATTAAAATGTTCACCATAAATATTTAAAAACAAGTGAACTGTCCCTTGAAAATATGGGAAAACTCTAAAAGCTAATAACCACATGCAAACCTTAATATTCGTAACTATGCTTCATTACCTTATTAACTTACCCTCAGCTTTTAAACAACAAAGACAGACATTTAACTGCTATCAGAAGCTCTTAGAATAGCAAAACTCATGAGCAATGGAAGTGATCATCACAAAACAATGCGTAATAATGTCAAATATCTTAAAAAGTGTGATGTCATCTTGGTCATGTGGTGTTTTTTGAGCACCTCTGTATTCTTCTCAGTACTGTCATTAACCACATAATCCTTGAAACCAAATTTTATTTTTATATTAATTTTAGTTAGGTTTTTGTAAGGAATCGTACTTAATATGTTATAACAGATTTGATTTACTGAAATATGTAATTATCCAGGGTTAATATGGTGAATACAAACTTAACTGCCTGGATATGCATGCATAATTTTAGAATATGTATAAAAAAAATTTTAATGTCTTTTTACATGTGAAAATTATTTTCTTTTTGTTGTTGAATCTCTAAGTAGGAAATGAATCTATAGTAGATTAAATTCACTGGGTCAGGGTGTTTTTTTTTGTTTTTTGGTTTTTTTTTTAAATCCATGTTTGACAGCACATCCACATAACAAGCAAAACAAATTGCCCCCTGTCCAATTTTTAGAGTAGAGGATCATACCTTGCCTCATAATCCTGTATTAACAAGTCCCAGTCCAGCTATGCCAGGCCTTGTTGTCCACTCCTACTGCATCAATATGTCTTGGTGTCTTGTAACTGTATTAAGATGCATTATAAGTGTCTGCAGATGATAAAAGCTCAGCTGCACATCTTGGTAGAAGTAGTTACCGGTCAAACATAAACAACATGTTGCAGTTATTCACTGCAAAATCGACATTAACAAGTCCTTACATCTTGCCCTGTTCAATCTGCTTCTTTCTCTTACACATGTTTTTCCTACATCATCATCCTTCCTTCCCTGCCACTGTCATTTACAGCAGGCAGCGTCTCATAAAGATGATGGCATAAATCTGGGTCATAATAAGGTTCAGCAATAGACAGCAGATATATATATCAGCCCTGAGTATATCCCTCATGAATCAAATGCTACTAGAGTTTGGTTTTTTTTGACAGTCTTATTGTCTATCTGGTGACTCTGCAATGTTTTTACTGTAACCAGCTTTCTTTTATGTAGAATTTGTAGTTACAATTTTCTAGAATTATAACTTTTCTTCAAAGGTGAGAAAAAAATTAACAATAACTGCAGACGTAGGTCAGTCAGTTCATCTTCAAGTATGTCTCATCAGTAAAAGGTTCCTTCTTTAAACAGATTGTGCCAGTTAATGCTAATAATGCAACACAGCCAGCTATTTTGGCATGAAATGTATGTTTTTCTACCAAAACACAATATACCTTGACAGTGTTAAGGAACACAAAAAGACAGACATGATTATACACACAAAAGCACACGCAAAGCAAATATTTGCAACCTTATTTCCAAAAAAAGTTGCAATGCTGCTTAAAGTATATAACAGAATCAAATGATATGCATGTAACACTATATCTAAGTTTTTATGTTGCTTCAACATTAAAACCGCCCATCCAATATTGCGTTGCTTGGTCTGCAGCAATGTTTACGTGGGTGGTATCTGTCAAAGTAACATCCACATAATGCCAGAACCCGAGCATTAGAATGCAAAGTTTTCCTGCAGAACTTTGCATTTTAATGAGACGATCTATGTCACGCACTGCACCTGTCAGCACTTTTAATGTCGCGGTTGATCAGCGTACATTTGTAGGTGAAAGTGTGCATTTGGGGGGTTTCTGTGTGGGTTGTTTGCCTGCGGGTTACTTATATGATGTGGTCTTATTAAATCAGTGCTAGAAGAGGAGGCACAGACATCAGTGATTGAAAAGCACAAAGAAACCTGAAGCGATTAAACCCCTACTCAAACCGGCTTAGAAGGGAAAGCTTCACAGAAAGCCAACAATGGTTGCATTCCTTTAAGTCGTGCTTCTCTTCTGCTTTCTCTTCCACTCTCTCTCTCTCTGCAGCACTCTTTACCCCTCCTCCTGTTCTCTGCTTTTCTCGAACAGATTATTTCTTTTCATTTTCTTTGTCTGTCTTCTTTGCAGCACGTTAGGCCGCTTAACTTTACAATGCTCATGTCAGGTCAGAACCCACCCTCCCTCTGTCTGTCCAATTCAGGAGGAAAAAAGCTTCTTTCTGCATAAGGTATTACTGTATCTCAAACGTCAACCACCTCGAAAGTCTTTCTTTCATTCGTTCATTAAGGCCTCTTCCTTTCTTTTCAGCCTTTTATTTCTCTAAAGGATTTTTAGGGTGCTCTCTGGATTTTCCAGGTTGTTAATTGCGCAGAAAGTTTTTGTCTAAATCAATAGGGGATTAAACTTGAATAAGTTTATGAGGGGATTAGATTAGAACAAGAACGTGTGGGTGTTTGTGTAGAGAAGAAGGTTGAGGTGATATTACAGTCTGAGCTGCTTTATTTCACTTAGAATTTCTCACCAGGCATATATTTATCAACAATTTAAAAAAAACTGTTTTCGCCAGCCACATCTGCTGGAATTTATAATGTGAAAACTTTCCACTTCAACAGTTTTGGTGAGAATGAATTGCACTTCTCATACTGCCTTAATTACAAACCCATTTAGATCTCCCAGCTATGGGAAGTGACCTTGTAGTCTGTCAAGGGATAGTATTTGGAACAGGAGTCAGTAAATTCCTGTTACAGCACAAAGGGTCCAGTCCTCCAACTCCTCAAAACATTGTATTCTACTGGATTAGACAGAAGTAATCCACCCCACCTTCCAAGAACATCCACATATCCACCTGCATTTGGCATTGCCCATGAATGCCATGTCATTAATACGGCTTTGCAAAGAAGAGGGCTACTACCTCTTTCTCAATGGGCCGTCTCCACTTCCACATATAGAACGACCATTGTTTTAAATGTAACTTCTCCCAGCCCTGTGGTGACTGGCCTTCCATTCACTGAACACTGAGGCTGATACGCTGCCAGAGAGGAAATATGATGAATGTGTATAGCACCAACTGTCAGGGAGGGGTGGGATATTCTCCTTTTCCCAGATGCCAACAGGTGGAAAGGGGTAAGCCCTGGTCAGGTTACTGCAGGCATGCATATGTCAATAAGCATGTGTGTATTTGTCTCCATGAATAACACTCCCTGTTGTGCTTTTTCCAGGTGTGCCAGAAAGGAGAAATGTGAGCGCTCATCAGAGCCCCGGCGCTTTGCATCAGACATCAAACAGTGTGTGCGACTCAGTGTCCATCCAAACAACATCTCCGTGTCCCAGTTTAGCGTCACGGTGAGTGCAAAACAAATTCACCAAATCAGATACCCTGAAATAGAATCAATGACTTGTTTGAGGTTTTAGATGCACAAACTTTGTGTTTTTCCCATCATCATCAGTTACATATTCTTGAAATATCAGACATCGGTTTCTTCTTCGTGCCACTTGGAAGATTAAATTTGGTCAAATTTTAATTAGAAGTAATTAAATATATTTTTCTTTGAGTACAAATAGAGGACTTTTAGCAGGCAAACATGCATTTGCTTTAGTGGAGCCACATTGTGATAGAAAGTGAGGATAGCTGAATATGTTGCTAGTGAGAAAATCTTGTCTGGCAGATTGACAATATCACACTCTCAAGCATAATTTGTAATATGGTGGAATTATGTTGTAAATACTGATTAGTAGCTTGTTTTAACTCGGTAATCCTGCTTTATATGATTTTTACAGGCTGCCAACAGGCATTCCTCAAATCCTGACCTCACAACTTACAATCCCGTCCAGTGAAATGGTCTCCCAACAAATGTCAACAATCATTGACAGCATAGAGTTTAGCTCAGCTGTGTTTACTGTGATTGTTGGCAGCCAAATGCACCACTTTTCCCAGTGGATGTTTCATTCTCAAACAGCTGCCAGAAGGGTCTGAATTGTTTTTTATTGTTTAAGTGCATTGATTGGTGTGCAAGGGGCTGTGATCCATTGCAACAGAAATATGTCTCTGCAGAAACTGGAGAAACGGGAGCACTCGAACTATCTCAGTGCATGCCCTTGTATAGCATTAGCATTCACCACAACACAAAATATCATTTTAAAAAATTTGAACAGGAACTAGAGGATTATGTTTTTGAATGGCAGCATGGATATGAGCGTACCATGGTTTCAGGAGAAGACTGACGCTGTCAGTATTTCTCTGTTAAAGTTCAAGGTGGGGAACATGAACTGTAATAACACTGTAATAATATATGTTGCAGTGAGGATCACATGCAAACTGCTGATTTTCTTTTCTTTTCTTCTTTTTGTGAAGGATATCTCTGCAACAAAACAACACAATGGATGTGCCTCTGTGTGTGTGTGTGTGTGTATGTGTGTATGTTGCTCAAGCCTTTCGAGTGCTTAACCTTTTGCCAGACATATCCCATCCAGGGGCTTCTGCCTAACAGACGAAGGCTCTTCCATCACCTTTGTGTTCTTAAATATTTGTTTGGAAAGATAAGGCTCAGAAATTCTTGAGAGAAACAAGCACACACCACTGCTGAAGTTGGGCCTATTCTAGAAAAAAGATTTTATTTTCTAATGCCCTGCTCCATCCAACGCTGGAGGAAGAGGGGGGGTCGCACTCTTGTTTCTTATTCTTCTTATGGCACAGATGGAACAACAGGGCTGTGACATGCTGTTTTTTTTTTTCACAGACACAGAGGATGTAGTTTTTTTATATTCTGTAATTTTCTTAACTTTCTCCCTACATTGCTTTGCTGTGTGTGGGTGCAGAAGTTAGCAAGTCAAGAGGAAATGCAAGCAGAAATTATTCTAAAATGTATTGCTCTGTTGCATCTGGGCTTTTAAGAGCTAATTGTTTCTTATATAGTTGATGTTTACATGGATTTCTTCTCTCTCTCTTTTTTTTCTAATATGCCAGTTGCTGGTGCTGCAATAATGCACTCTTAAGTCTAGATCTAACATTTTTGTCACTACTCTGGAGTAGGATCTAAAAAAAAGTACCCAAAAGCTGTCTTCTTTGAAGAGACTAATTTAAAACTTACTTAATAATAAATGTAAGAAGATGTAAAGTTTAAGTCAGTCCTCTTTTTCTGTAGCATTGACTGCATTTGAATAAATCCTCTCTGCTGCTAGAATATTTTTCACCAGGCAAAGATGAACAGCAAGGCATATTCTCAGCATTAGACATGGTGTTTTATAAACTACCGGAGGTCATTTGTGTGTGTGCATTTGTCAGATGTTCCTATTAAAGATGAGTATGTTATTTCCATACTCATGCATCACTGCTGCGGCTAGGCTCTAAATGTAATTGAGGGAACTCTAGGTCTGGCTACATTTCCTTCTTAAAAGGAAAAAGTAAATAAAAGCAAGAAAGAAAGGAAGTGAGAGAGAAAAAAAAGCCACGCACTGTCCATCTTGTGCTGGATGTTGTGTATCTATTCACACCAGTCCCACCTTCTTTTCATTAAATAGCAATATAAAAACAGCTCAGGTCAGCCCTTCTCTGGCGCTGAGGCAGCTTTCAACACCACATCACAAGTGTACTATAGGCTACGCCTCAAATCAATGCCTGGACCAAGGCCCCCTTGCAGACACAGTTTTCCATCAGTATGTATATTTTGGTCTTGACCCCTCTCCACCTGCCTTCCCAAGTCTGATTTTTCTTTTCCTTTTATCCAAGGACTAATTTTTTTTCTTTGCCCCCCCCCCCCCTACTTCACCTGAAGCCTTTTTTCCTGAGAAGCAGAAAAAGCTTACGCAGCATTTTCAGATGAAGTGGGGGAAATTTGCATTCTTTATTTCATAGAGTCCTCTTTTCACTTGCTGTCCAGTATTCTGTATGCCAGCCCCCCCCATTGTTCATGGCCTCATTTGTTCATCTCACTCTTCCGTCTAGTCATTTCATCCTCTTGCCCATAGTTCATCCTCCACTTATTTTGAGACATTTTCATTCAGTTGGCTAGTTCCGGCTCTTCTAAAGCCTCCTCCTGTATTTACAGAAGTGTTGCTGAGTTTTGTGTTTGTATCACTTTATTCACCTTTTCCCAAACATTTTACATGAAAACAACTTTCATTCTCAGAGCCAGACAGCCAGGAATTTAAGATGGAATTGAAAAATCAGTGTAGCTCATACAGTAGATGCCAAAGGTTGCTAGAAAGGTAGTCGTGCTTGCCGCGACTGGATATGGCCTGTTAAGATGGCACTGATTTCAGTTTTATGTTGATCTATGTCTTAATGCATTAGAGCGTGTTGATGCTGTGTGGACATTTGGCCAGGATACGCACCTGACACCTGGTTCAAGAATACTCCCAGTGCCCCTTCTGGCCACTGACCACTGACCACTCTACTGATGGATCTTTACTCTGCAGTGAACTTGCATCTGTTCCCACCTCAGCAGCATTGTTTCATAGTCATATCTGAAAATGTGAAGCGCTCACACAAAATTACATTTGGGGCACATAGCTCACTTGTTTATCTCAGACCACAGGGAAGCTATAAAATGCACCTGGATTTGATTCATTATGTATGTTTTAAACTGATGAATGACTTTCATGCTGTCACGTATGTTTTGCTGGCACTAATCTTTTTCATTATATCCTGACAGTTTGTGTCACTTTTCTTTCCCTTTATGCAGTTGGTGTTGGAAGCCCATAATGTTCCAGAACTCTCTGCAGGTGTCAACTGTACATTTGAGAATCTGGCTGAGATGAATGGCTTGGTGGAGGGAAATCGAATAAAGTGCTCCTCCCCCGCCGAAAAGGAAATGCCACGAATAATTGTTGACAAAGGTAAAAAAAAAAAAAAATGATATCAGAAATATTTGTACAATAAATATTACAATAAATAAATACTTGAATGACTGTCAGGTACATGCACATCTGGATGTTTTCCCTTCAGTCAGAAGCATGCTAGTCCTAGGGCAATGAGTGCTCTGTGAATTTTTGTTTTCTCATTGTCATCAGCAACTCGACAGGCCTCGGAGCACTGCCTTAGGATATGTTTAGTAATTGAATGAACATTAGTTATTTGTCTGAATGTGGGAGTTTTCTTCCCTCCTACCTTAACCTGAACATGCTCTAGAGAGAGTTATGGGACCCTAGTTAACCTCAGTGCAAAAAAGGAGAAACTCACACTTCATAGCATGGCCTTACTACAGTATTTCAGCTAACATGTAGCCTAGAGATAATACAGTCTCCGAGGACAGTGTCCCTGTGTAGTACAGCCTAAAACATTTCTGATCATTTTCATTTACATGCAGTTTTTCTTTTGATAACCCTGTCCTCCTCTCTCTTGGGTGGCCAAGCTTGTTCTAATTGAGAAAACTCCCATCTGGGAAGGTCTGTCTGCAGGCAGTTGATCCTTCACCAACACTTACGTGCCTTTGTGTTTCGATAATGAAAGTACCGTCCCCTAATTTTTCTTTCTGATAAAAGAAATGGAGAAGAAAAATATTAGGATTCGGCTGTAATGCTACCATTTATGATGGACAAGCTCTAAAGAGCAAGATATTTGCAATTGCGTATATGCCATGTGCAAAAAAAAAAAAAAGTAATTTCTGCAATGTTTAGACAATAGATACAAATACCAAACATTTATATTTTCCTTTATTCATTCATTGCTCGTAGAACAGAAGAACAGATGAATGACACATACATGTGCCTAACAGACATATGAAACATTACAATAAAGTTATCCACAGACAGCGCACACGTACATGTACAGCTGAAAGGGAGCCTGAGGGCACTTTGGGGAATTAAAAAAAAAACAAAAAAAAACATTTGTTCATTGTTTGCTATGTCACATGTAAACCTGGTAATGCTGCAGTCATGCAAACACTGATGTGCAAATATGTACACTGAGTCACGCACAAATGATCCATACAGCATTTCTCTGTATCTTTTGCTTTTTCCCACACTCACAAACATATGGTTTTTGCGTTTTAGGGAAAGGAAACAGTTTCATATATTTGCGTCTTTTATCTTATATTTTTACTAGTACTCATTAGTCCAAGCTTAGTTGAAGAGGGGAAAAGGGAGAGCGACGGATGAAGTGACGAGAGGCGGGGAGAGATAGCGTTAGCAGGCTTCAAGGTAACATTTAGGTGGCCTAATTAGGACAGATCCGTTGTCAGCGGTGCTTTACTGTGATTGATGAATGATTCCTTCTTTGTTGGAGAGATGGGGAGAGACACCGGGGAGACGAAGGAGTTCCAGCGTGGAAGGAAGTGAAGAGACCTGCGTATAGAGATAGAGTGGGGATGAGGGAGAGATATGTAGGTACTGTGGAGAGAGAGAGCATTTAGATGTGTGGATGTGCTGTTGAATTAAACATGAGCTCCTTCATTAGTGCCAGACAAAAGGACACACCAAATACAGATGAGGCGCAAGCCCGCGTACACACACGCGCGCGCACACACGCACAGACACACACAAGCATACACGTGGTTTGTTTTTCATCTTCTTCTCCCTTTACCTTGTCAAAGACTCTCTCAAAGACTTTTCCAGGGGAATATCGTCCACCCCAAGGGAAACGTGCCAACTTTTGTTTCTTGTAAGACAGCAGGAATAGGGAGAGTTAACCCAATAAAACCCTTCTACTCTCTTTCTCTGCTAAAGTACACTGCCTTTACTGCTGCAACAAGCTGATCACCTGTGGCTCTGAGCGGTGCAGTAATTTTTTTCTTTATACGGATACCTAACTAGATGTTGCAAAAGGATATCTGAGTAAGCAAAGGAACTGATTATCACACAAGCTGTGGTGTCTAGCCTCTGCTTATGCTGAAAGAGTAGCGGTGACACTCTACCATTACCATTATAATACTGTTTTGTTTCTGCAGTTTGAAGAGTTGAATAAAACTGTCAATAATGGCTTCAAAGTAACGTGCTCGGAAACAAAAGCAATTCTTCTTTCTGTTAGTTCTCATTCTTGATGTCCTTGTCCTGCTTTGTTTTTTATTTTTTTATTTTTTAGCAGAATACAAAAGCTTTCTTTCTACATCTGTGTATCAAACCGTTAATTTTGACTGATCTCTTTTCTCCAGGTGACCACCAGATCGTGCAGCTCTATCTCAAGTCCAAAGAGACAGGCCTGGCATTTGCAAATACAAGTTTTGTTTTCTACAACTGCAGCGTGCACAAGTCGTAAGTCTGTGCCTAGTAATAGGTTTCAAATGCACTTCAATGACAGTATAAAATAACGTGCTATTCACTTTGTATCAATTTCTGGGGTCAGAACTAAAGACATACCCGATGGGTCAAGGCATCCAACTGTTGCAGTTAGTTTGCGTTTTGCTTCCTTGACCTAATAGCAGATACTTTGTCACAAATCTAATGCCTTCATATTGATCAAAACTGTCACTAACTGTGCACATTTTTAATTTGTGTCCTTCTAGGTGTTTGTCATGTGTGAGTAGCCCCTACCAGTGCCACTGGTGTAAATACAGACATGACTGTACCCATGACCCACGCACATGTTCCTTCCAGGAGGGACGAGTCAAGAAGCCCGAGGTGAGTCCCAAACCAAGGCGAGGGTCAAGTCAAGTTTACCATGACTTTTGCTGCTGTTGTTGTTTTCAAACTGCACAGGTATTAAACCCCACCGTAGCACTGGGAGGGTAAATGATGCCAGAGCTAGGTGGGGACTGTAAAAACTTTGCTGTCAGAATTGTTGTTTAAGCAGCTCTCAAGGGGGACCATGTTTTCTACCATCACTTATGTCTTTAGATTTAAAGACTGTCAAATTACATCCCATTAAGACGTTGTCCACAGCTCCTCATGGATTTTATTGCTGCCCAGTTTCAGCCAGCCTCTGGGTATTGAGCCAGCTAAGTTATAAAACATGGTGAAATAAATTGAGGGGAAATGTTTGGCTATGTGAGACTAATAGCCATCGGTGGAGGTTTCACATGCAAAAAGAGTTATGTTAAAAGGACTGAGACACCTTTCAGCTGTAGTGCTTCCATCTGGCATGAGTCTCTTGGCATGTCTCGCTCTTGACTGCACATCAAAGGGCACTGGAAGCTAATAAAAACTGAGTCATTTCCACTTGCCCAACCCTATTCCCTGCGACAGCTTAGTCTGTGTGAATTATCAATAGTATTGGCAGCCAGTTCCATTCCCTTCGAAACAGAGCCCACTGTAATTAGGCTTCTCTGCTGCAGAGGACAAGCCACTCGCTGGATGGGGTACATTCAGTGAATGCCCCCAAAGCAGCCACTCCCCATTCTGTGAGAGAGGATTCATGCTGATTTAGAGCGGCTGCAGCAGTAGTAGCCTTTAGTGCAAAGCAAGGAAGTAAAGGAAATTTAAGGGATGTGCGCCTGTGGGCAGAGTATTCCTGGGTATCTGCATTTTTCTATATATTTTTATGTGTACTGTATGTACAGTGTGTGGTTATCTGACTTTGGCCTGCCCATTCACTGAGAATTCACTGTGGCTTTCAGGGGGAGGGTATTTACAGGGGAGTGAGTGGCCTGTTAATCTTAGCCTGAGGTGAGCTATGATGAAGATCACTAGTGCTCTTGTCTAGGTTGGCAGACGCCGCACGACGGGCAGGGACAAGCTTAGCCAGATTGTCTCCTTTGATGAGCAGTCTGCTCTCAATTGTGTTATTCCCCCCATGTTTCCCCCAAGCCATTCAACCTGCTCAGACGATATTATTTTCTTTTTCCGCCGTTTCCATTATCCTTTTGAACCTTCTGCTTAGTTAGGCCCAAGCACGAGTCTTTGCAGGTTTACTTTTCCAATTAGCTCAGGCGCCGATGGTCAATATTGACTCTGGATAATAGCATGTGAATCCTCTCCTATTGTGTTGCTGACTAAAAGAAAACCATAAATAAAACAAGGCGGATTTGGTATTAGCACTTTAATGACATCTGTTTTTTTGACATGTTGTTTCTAAAAAGGCAGGTGTTTTGCAGACTTAATGACTTTTAATTTGCTTTTAATTAACCCCCCCAAATCCGGGGTCATGTATTTTCTGCCAGATTTGTGGTTATCTTTTTGAATTAATAGACACACAAATGTACAAGCTTGACACACGCATACAGCCAAAGAAGATTTTGCAGATTTCACAAAAGGCATCAAGTCAACTTTGCTCTGAAACGGGACGGCCTCTTAGTGCTGCACATGAATTTTTGTGTACTATTACAATTGGGGGATTTCAGGAAGTGATCTGAATAATCCCCTAACTCTATGCTAATGATCGAGGCTAGGCAAATCTCCCTACTGGTTGAGCTTGTTGTTAGTATGCATTGCAGGATCGAGTTAAAGCCAGGCCATGCGTACAGTGAATGCCTTTTTATTCATGCCAGCAATGATATGGGCACACGGATCAGACATTTGCCTGTTGGCACATTAACCAAGGGCGTGTCCCTGTTTGCCCTCCACACATGTCAAGGACTTAGCCATCATTCTGATGAGCCTCGGTGACAAAGAACGTGCATGCAGCTTCGTTCAGTTACACTGTGGAAAGAGCCAAAAGTCATTTCCAACCATCACTGTTGCATTGATATGAATAGGTTGTGTTTGCCCAATATCAGTATTTGTTTTCCTGTACATTTAGCTCCTTTTCAGACTGCACCTCTCATCCCCAATTCACACATGGTCTCACCTAAAGACACTGATGAAACTGGGGACACTTCCTGTTCTCTTTGTCTGATGGAAACCACAGGGGGATATTTCCCCTTCTTCTTCCCCCATCTACAACACAGCATGTTCATATCCTGAGTTGCTGCCAAGCTTTTTCCTAATATATTCAGTTGGTAGGAAGATACAAAACACAGAAAAAAATATTAATGTTACCAAAGATGTATAACTGTCTCCTGGCACATACAGTCTCCCGTGCTTTGCTGTTGTTTGACTATTTGGTTCTTGACTGTGTGATCAATGCTGTGGAGTTTATTTACCAGGAATTTATTGATCAAGTGATCAGGATAATGTTATTAAAGGAGCTAAATGCCAATTGTAATAGCTATTAGTGGCCAATATTAGACAGAAATGGTAGAGTGAGGTGCTTTGGTTCAATTCTTGGACAAATCAATGCCATGCGCAAGCACTGACTGTTGAGGACTAGTTTGAGTATTTGAAGAGGAAAGAGGGAGAATGAAAGCAAATGAAACAAAGTTGAAATGAAAATTATAAAAAGACACTGAAAGTGAAAGATTAAAGAGCTAAGATCTGAACACACAGGGATAAAAAAAAAAAAGGTGCAATAACAAGAAACAGTCAGATGATCAGAGAGGCTTCAAACAAACTGCTGAAGTTAGGGAAATTTGTTTGGAAGTGGCGAACAGAGAAATGATTACTAACAATGTTTTTAACATCTGGCCTGTCAGATGAACTTTACTACATGTACATTTTAATTGAACTAACTATCAGATGGGCTGCAGTGCTGCTGCTGCTGCTGCTGTGTTCTCAAATCTGAACATTTGGTTTATTGAGTTGAATGTTTTCAAAACAGAGAAATGATGAGTAAACTAATGTTATTAAATACTAATGTTCTATAAGAGAAAGGATGCAAAGACACAGAGGAGAAAGTTTTTTCTTTTTTTTTAAATGGCACAAAATAAAAAGATGGAACCAGTTATTTAGGAAAACTTTAAGGCAAGGAATGAATGGTGGGATAAAAACAGGGAAGAGAAACGGGTAAACAGCAGAGAACGGGAGAATGTCTTTGCCCGAGGCTCTGTTGGATATGATAAAACAGAGGCTTGTTAAGGGGAGCTCTTGGTAACCACTAAGTGTGTGTGTGCATGTATAAAAACTTAAGATCCTCTTCATCTTCACACCTTGCACTTCTATAATTATGTCTCTCTTTCTGTCTCTCTCTCTCTCAACCTCCCTCCCTCCTTAGCTTCAAACTATGCCAAGGGCTTTTACATTCACAGTTCCCATTCTGCTTCCTACTCTCTGTCACTTTCCCTATCTCCACCCATCCACACCTCCCACGAGGCTCTAATTATCAGATCTAAGTAGGTCCCAAAGAAAAAAAAAAAGGAGTCAGGAAAGAGGGAGGGAAATCAGTGAGAGAGTTGATAAGAGAAATGAGAAGGGTCAGTGAGATGGATCAGACAGCACAGGCTGCATTTAGAGAGAGAGAGAAATAAAGGAGGGGGAAAGCATGACTGAGAATCAGAGGTGAGGTTAAGAAAAATAATGAGTCAGTGATAGAGAGAAGAAGAACGAAGGGTAATTACATGCGGAAAAAAAAGAGGCACCAACTTGGTTTTTCAGACGTCAGAGCTTATTATGTTGTTATGAGTCATGCTATTGACAGATACGCTTCTCTTTTTCAGTGATTTACTGCAAATGTTTGATTACATGACTTTAAGAGTGTTACTGAAGTTCCCCGCCACACACACACACACACACACATAAACTAAAGCACATACAGTTAAGCTAGCTCCATCCACATCAAAGTGTAGTTTGTAGTCCCCTTCTCTTCTAGTTTAATATTCCTGCTTTTTTTTTGGGGGGGGGGGGGGGGGGGGCAAGTTTCACTTCTACTTGTCACTGCCCATGCAGATATTTCAGTAGATATGACATGTTTTTTAAGATCCACACAAATACACAATATGCTCACATAATTACAGCAAAACAACAGCAACATCTCTTTCCAGAAATTGTTTTCCTGTTGGTCTAAATAATCCATTTAACATGCTGTCAGTAGTTTTCATGGGGAACTACAAAACTAGAAATGATTATTCTGAGCCACGTGAACAGTTTCTTTTACATTTAGTTAGTGTAATTTGTAAATTATGTGGGCACCACAAATTAAATTAACCTCTCATTTATTGGATTGCAATAGGAATCTGAGGAAAATATCTCAAATTCAGGGAAATAAATAACTGCAAAATTCCTTTCTTCTTTCTGCTTCTGAGAAGCCATTCTTTAAGCCCCACTTTTAAGTACTCCATTGAAACAGTGCAAAGTTTTCTATCATTAATACTGCCGTTTATATTTGTGTGTATTTATTGTGTGAATGTATCTATTTGTGAATCTGCATTTGCTCCCCTGCCATTTAATGTACCTCCATCATTGAGCTAGAGAAGAAAACAATGCATAGACATTAAGTCAACCTAACACTGACATAAATCTCAACAGCAACAGCAAGCATCGCTGCCAGCAGCATGAGCATCTCTAGCCAGCTAGGGGATATGCATGTGTTTGTCCAAACCAATAAAAGCCCACTTGGCCTCAGGAAGAGCTGGCAATGATTGTACTGTTATACAAGTGTGTCTCAGTGTGTATGTGTACATACAAATAGAAAGATCAGAGCTAAGTAGCAAAATACACAGGCCACCACCATTATACACACTGCCTTGGTTGTAAATTTGCTTCTGCATTGTGCATTTATAATTGGTATTTAAAGGTGGTAATTGAGGATTATTGATTTTTTAACAGACACGATGAATGACAGCTTACAAATCTGGCAAAGATTACAGTGCATGGTTGTGAGGTTATGTTGCAGTGCGGAAAGTCAGCTTCTAAATTCAGCCTGTTCAGATGACATTATTTTCTTTTTCTGCCATTTCCATTATGTCATTACCTCTAAAAAAAAAAAAAAAAAAAAAAGCCATCCCTTTACATCAAAGTGATGGGTTATATATTTATATAAAATGACTGAGACTGGACAGTCGCACAACATCTAGTGCGGGTACACAAGATGACTTTTAGTTTTATTTATGAAGTCATATGTACTCGTACATGCCCATTCTACAGTATTGGTCTGTTTGTGTTTTTGGCAAACTGATACACTGTACTTAATCAGATTGAGAAAATGTGATGAAGTATAGTAATTAGCCCATTTTGTATGAGTTCCCTCCAATGCTCAGGCCCTGCTCTACTATATAAATGTCATATTAGTGTGTTGTTAGGTGGTGGCCAGGCAATGAGATGGCATCACTATCTATCATCTCTAGAATAATTTTCAAGTTTTGAGGCTATGAATTAAGTGAAATTAGAATAAGATGCTTTTATAAGCTGTTATAGGTGCAATTATGCACTTCTAACACCTATAAATGTAATTCTGGCTCATTAAGTAGTTGCCAGGCAGTCTGAGGGCATCGCAATGTATCATCTATATCATAACTTATACACTGTACTTAATCAGATTGATAAAATGTGATGAAGTATAGTAATTAGCCCATTTTTATGAGTTCCCTACAATGCTCAGGCCCTGCTCTACTATATAAATGTCACATTAGTTTGTTGTTAGGTGGCTGTTAGGCAACATGATGATATCATGAAATCTGATATAGATAAAAACCTTTGGG
Source organism: Archocentrus centrarchus (assembly GCF_007364275.1). Taxonomy (NCBI): domain Eukaryota; kingdom Metazoa; phylum Chordata; class Actinopteri; order Cichliformes; family Cichlidae; genus Archocentrus; species Archocentrus centrarchus. The sequence continues at coordinate 11,696,227 of NC_044368.1, forward strand.
GGCCTAAGATGTACCTGTACTCCTGATTGCATAGTTTGCAAACAAGCAAACAGACACCAATTTGGTGTATTAATAAGAGATAGCTACAAGTAAATTATGTTTCTCACGGGGTCTCATTGAGCTCTAGCTTACACGGTAAGCTTGTATGCATCGGCCTCTAGACGTTAGTGTATGCATTTGTATGCAATTTTGATTCACCTCAAACACCTCAGTGCATGTTGTCTTTTGTTTATCTGTTATTTACTGTGTCTATGTGCGCCTCTATTTCCTGTGATGTGTATGTATGTGACTCCTGTTTCCTCATCATCATATGCCGCTATCAGTGTACATCTGTGTCTTGAAGATTCGGCTTAAGTCACTGTGTTAAGTCATACTCGGCTGCTTTCCATGCCTTCATTTCCACAAACCAGATCAAATTCATTGTCCCTCATTGTTCAAGTGTATTAACTGGAAGCGACATGATTAAAAATGGATTGCATCTCTCTTTGCTCTCCCACTCATTTTCATTCACCAAATATGACCCTTCGTTCTTAGGAAAATGAGATTTGGAAGAGCAAACACGCATGCACCGCAACTTCCTTCCTCTCCTTCACCGCTGAACTCGCTCACCCTGTGTGTCATTTATCTATAATGACTTTGTGAATAGTGTCACAGAGCGTTCCCCTCTCTCACCACGCAGCTATCCAGTCAGTCACTCACTTAGCCTAACCCAATCAAGTGGCTTTTAATGAACTTCAAACAAGTGTTATCGCCCAGTTCAACGTGCGCTATGCTTCACTCCCCTCCCTACCTCCATCCATGAGGGGGCTCACCTTATCTGCGCTCCCTCCTTTTACTGCCTTTCCCTGTGCCTCTTTGACATGCTAAAGCTCCTCCTGTCACATACGCTTAATGTTTTTTGGTTTTGTTTTTTGCCGTTGCTCTGTTCTTTTGTTGTTCTTCTCCCTTATTTTACCGATTTTGCCGTCTCTCTCTATCCACTACCCTTCAGAGAAAACATGAAACATTTTTGAGTACTTCAGGAAGGGCTGTTCATTCATTTCATTTTCTCTCTTTACCCTGCTTTGCCACCCATTTCACCTTCTAACTTTTGCTTGTCAGTCACTTTCCTGTTCTCTTGATGATGCTTTTTGTTTCAGGCAACCTCTCTGGTCTTTGTCTTTCCTTTTCTGTCCATCTCTTCCCCTCTCCTCACCTGCTCTCTTTTTCTCCTCTTCGTCTTTCAGGCGAGTCATAGGTGCTCTATATTTAACCAGCTGCTCACACCTGAATTGATTGGCTGTTATTTTAGACCTCCAATTGCTAAGTGACTTGCACCTCTTGCTCTTTCCCTTTATCGGTTATTTAGTCTTACCTCGTTACTAGAAGTATCACCAATATCACTAGACCCTAGATTTTGAAAAGGCAATGTACAAATACAAACAAAGAGCTCAAATCCTATAAGTGTCTTTTTGTTACATCATTAATGCTCCTCTCATGTGGATAATGACATCAGAGTACCTATTGACCTTCACTCAGTGAATGCGAGCAGGCCATGGGCCTGTAGGAAACACAACTGACCTCAGCTCAACAGAAAATATAGCAAATAAAAGCACTAAACACTGAAAACATACTGAAGTGGCAGTGTCATTAAATTAAACTGTTTGTGAAGTACTGTTAGGTGGGACCTGATAAATGAAGAGTGTTCATTTTCAGTACGCTGTGTGTCAGTCGGGTTTTAGGAAATGTCCTGGTGCAAGCAGCAAACCTTCTGTACTGTCTTTCAAAAGATTAAACTGATTGAAATTGTTTGTCTCATTATATTAATAGCATCAAAAATGTACAGGTGTGTGCAAGAACCAAGACAACATACTTGTCTTGCAAGAGCTCAGGGCTGCATTTGGCACCAACGATGATGACATTTTATGGTAGACTGTAACAAATTACTGGGAGTAAATCAAGAGAACCTCTAGGCTTAAAAAACTGAGCCAATGTAGAACGTGCCAAAAACTACAGTTCTTTTGGGGCGCACTTTATTCTGGCTTCAAAAGCAGCCCCTGTAGACTCTCTTGTTAAAATGCCCAACTTTACATTAAAAAGCATGGCTACGAAAAATGATTTTGCTCTCTATGGATAGCTAGCCTCTTCTTAAAACCCTTAAACACCAAGTATGCTGTGTCCCATAGTGCTGGTTGGTTCCTGAATCACCCACGTTAATGAGTTGAATCTTTCTACTGAATCTTGAATCACGAATCCTTGGTGTCCAGTAACTCGGATCATATGAGCCCTCTGACTTGCTGCTGCTAAGTACAAAAGGCAAGTGAGTGAGAGCAGACAGCGAGACTTACCGGAAACACAGCTGACTCCGGGTCACTGACTTCACTCCAGTCAGTGATTTGAGTAAATAATGAGTTAAATATTCCAATGAATAAGTATTTAAATACACTCGTGTTCTTTATGTGGTTGACTCAAGTGACTCAAGTGAACCGGGTTGCATTACTGAATGTCTCACATTATCCCGAGTCCATAAAAGCATCAAAATAACCAAATTTACCGTAATTACGTCATGTTTTATCCTGTCGAAAAAAATTCAAATGGTTTCTGAAAGATGAGAAATTGCGCTTCATATGACAAACTGCACTTCTAATAACACTGAGACCATAGATCAGAATGATTCAGATGTATTCTGCACAAAGTACACAAAAAATACACAAAATCTTACTTAAGTTAAAGCTCAACAGTGATAAGGCAGGATCTCTTGTGGTGAAATGTTTTAATTACAGTTTTGCATTAGACCCACTGACCCACCTTCCTTGTCTCACTTTGCCTCCAGGGGTGTCCCCAGTTGCTGCCTGCAGAAAGGATACTAGTGCCTGTCAATGTGGTGAAGCCCATCACCCTACGGGCTAAAAACCTCCCTCAGCCGCAGTCTGGACAGAGGGGTTACGAGTGTTTGCTCACCATCCAAGGGAACGAGCACCGGGTTCCTGCCCTGCGCTTCAACAGCTCCTCAGTGCAGTGTCAAAACACATCGGTGAGAAGAGTCTGTGTGTGGGTGTCTGTGTTTTCAGTGTCTCAATCAGTGTGACATATCATCCTTGACCACCACCCACCTACACGCCAGCACAATCTCTGTAAAGAGGCCCCATGTCTACAAAGTTTTTCTATAAAAGTTAGATTACCTATAAAAGATGTTTTTGCAATCTCTCTCCCTCACATACAGCACATGCACACACTGATTCCAGCTGAGGGATTTTTGGTCTTCCAGCTAGACAGGTGGTAGATGAGATAAGTGCCTAACTTTGTCTCTAGTTGCAGTGATTCTCCATTCACTGACTGAATAATGCATTGACAGGAACGAAGGATGAGCATGAAAAAAGGCTTTATGCTGGTCTTGATGCTAATCGTCTGTTGATACAATAACATCCCATCTTCCTGTCTATCTTCATCACTCTAAGTGTGTATGTCAGTAAAGATGTCTGTGGGATTTGTGTGCATAATCACTGCACATTCCAAATATTGTACTTTGATTGAGCTGTGAAGGAGGGAAACTGTAATTTAGCAGAAAATTATGATTCCGGCACCAACCCTCCATTCTGCTAGTGTTACAGAACCAAATGAAAAATGATCTCTCAGTGCTCACTGACGTGTATAGAGTGTGTTTGTGGATTTAACGTATGTGTGTTTGAGTTCGTGTGGGTATTTAACTGTGCATATGTGTGTACATGTGCACAGCAACTTGTTGAGGATGGATTATTGCATTTAAAAAAAAAGTATTGTGATAGCAGAGGCTTTTTCAAACTTAGACAGTTAAAAAACTTTGTATCTCTCATTCGCTTTCCCCATCTCTCTTCTTTCCCTCTCTGGTTGCTATGGTGATAGTATTTCTATGATGGGATGGAGATGAGCAGTCTTCCCGTGGAGCTGACCGTCATCTGGAACGGAGATTTCAGCATCGACAACCCCGCCCACAACAAAGGTAAGCACGCACAGATGCATGAGCATCTGTGTAATTAACCACACACATGTGAATACATGCACACGTACAGACAGACAGACACACACACACACACACACACACACACACACAGATGTCAGCTCTTCTATATTTCTCATAGTATAGAAAAACATATTTACTTTACAGTCTCTTAGAAACTCACTTAAACACACACATGCACGCACACATACACGCAAACTCTAAAGCTGCTGCCTCCCCATTGTTGCCCTTGGAGCCCATCTCCATGGCAACAGGCGGGTGGTGTGCTGAGGTGCAGCATCCATTCCCTGATGTTGCCATGTAGTGGTTAACTTTACCACATTTTCTCATATGCTTTTGTTTTGTTTCCCCGTCCACCCCCATCCCTCCTGCCCACCCCCCGCATCGTTCTCTTTTTTTGTCTGTCTGTCCTGCACATCACTGTTGTCTTTTTGTCCATTTTAAATTCTCTAAATTCAATTTTCTTACTCCCTTTCAAACATAATGTTCCCAATTCTCCTGTTTCTCTTATTTTGTCTGTTGACGCCTCTCTGTGATTTTGGCTATCTTTCAGTCTCTGTCACCACTGCCTCTCTGCTTTATTTTATTTATGTCATTCAGTGTGCTTCACAGACATAAATTTCAGTTCAGCCAAAATCATTATAGTCATAAATGAGAGTATTCCTATCTATAGCAATTTGTATTTCATGATATGGCTCTGTTCTCTGTCCCAGAGGTGGGAAGAACAGCTGCAAGACCACAATTACAGAACAAAAGAGACATCAGTGACAACAAATTTGACATTGAGTTAAGTTACAAAGTGGCTTGCAGATGCTCAGTAACTGTGGGCAGGTTAAAGCAACTTACAAAGCATATCCTGAGATTGGATGTTTAGATGGCTATCACGTGAGCCGTCAGTTGATGTGTGCTGGCACTGAGCTCAGCTGTTGTACTATGACTGCAGCTGAACTTGCCTTTGGGGTCTGTCTGAGCTAACACTACGCTGCCCTCCAAAAGTATTTGAACAGTGAGGCCAAACCCTTTATTTTTGCTGTAGACTGAAAACATTTGGGTTTGGAATCAAAAAAATCAATATGAGACAAAAGATCAACATCTCAGCCACTCATTTTGAATGTGAGCAAAAATGTTGGAACAGATAAAATAAATTAAAATGAATAAGACAATGTTTAGTTGCAAATCCTTTGCAAGTCTGAACTGTATATCAGATGTAAATATTTGGAAATAAAAGCTGAGATGTTGATCTTTAGACTCATATTGATTTTTTTTTTTTTTTTTTTTATGGCAAACCCAAATATTTTCAGTCTACAGCAAAAATAAAGGGATTGGCCTCATTGTATCAATACTTTTGGAGTGTATGTCAATCATAAATCATAGTAAAGAAAGCTAATTTATTATTCCTGTCTGGATATATAGAGAGCAAGGCAGTATATTCTATTTCTCTTTCTTTCTTTGTTTTTTCTGTCAAACCCTTCATCCTCTCATTGTATATCAGCATCGGCTTTTTAAGAATTCAGGATTCAGCTGCTGAGCTTGATTCAGTTTGGCCACTGACAATCCACTGCTTTAAGTGATTCATGCTGGGGCAGGAAAAAAAAAAAAAAACAGCAGCATGCTGGGGGTTGTACTTCTCTGACAAGAAAACAGCTTATTTTAACCAAAGGCAGTGGAGTCAGGCATAAGAAGCATGTTGTTAAAATGTGTATTATATGCCAAAATGACACTGTGCTGTAAGGCAAAGTTTGTAGAGTGTTTGTGTGTGTTTCTGGTTGTGTGCATCTGAGTCAACTGTGGTCTACAAAACATATCCTTAAGCATAACTGCAGAATCAAAGAAGCAATAGAAGTTAGAGATGCTTGAGACTCCCCCACTACACTCTTCCCTCCTTTGTTTGCTTGTGGAGGAAGAGGTTTATAGGGCATTTTTTTTTTTTTTTTTTGATGGGCAGACCACATGTAAATTTCATGGCAATTAAAAAGAAAATGGCTGGTCTGTTGCCATGGAGATGATATGTTAAATGTGTGGTGTGTGAGAAGTGGCAGGAGGCAGTAGTAGGAAACTCAGGGAGGCTGGGCGGGATGCAGAGGGAGTATGTAGAGATGATGATGGAGCGATAATGAGACAAATATGTCAACAAATGTCTATCATAATACTCAGTTTGTGTTCTTTTGCATGTTCAAGCAGCTTTGTATAGATGTTGAGTGATTTGTGGAAACCACAAAACAGTTTCTTGTGTGTTTTTTGAAGTCTTTTGTTACTTCATTTGATTTTTGCCCAGAATAAATTTAGCTGCGTTTGGAGTTCCATCGTCATTTGTAAAAAGCTTGCTGACTTTTCTCCATTCTTTCTCCCATCTGTCATTGCCTTCTTTCCTCCCGCCCGCACAGTCCATCTTTATAAGTGTGACGCCCAGCGTGGAAGCTGTGGTCTGTGTCTGAAAGCGGACCCACTGTTTGGGTGCGTCTGGTGTAAAGGAGAGAACCGCTGCACCCTCAAGCAACACTGCGCCAATGAGAACACGTGGCTAGAGCACAACGGTATCAACAGCAAGTGCACCCACCCACGGATCACCAAGGTGAGACACATGCATTAGTGTCCGCATATGTTCACACACTTTACACATTAGCACTTATATAGATCAATCAATCCAGCTATTATTGTAAAAACTTTTTGCCTCAAAGGCCATACATACACACCTTAATTATAGTGCACTCGTGGGAACATAGTTATACTCATCACCTCGCTGACAGTGTGACAGTCAATCATCCCAACATAATGGTGGAGGCTGTGAGTCATTATCAGCTATTCAGTCTGACACCATTTGTGAAGAAGGATATGTTTTACACCTTTTTGTACTGCAGCAACACATCACATGAGAAAAAAAGTTTCAATGATAATGGCACACTAGAATCACAGTTACAGTTGTCATGCAATTTAGCATTTTAGATGTCTTTTCTCCAAACTGTAGGGGGACAGTGGTTATTTTTTTTGCCAATGTTATCTCCTCTCATACTTTAAATGTCAGCATACAAATACGCATAGAGATCTAGATAGACAAATCATCCACAGTCTTGCTAGTTATCAATCAACTGCACAGATGTTCAGGTGAATCCCTACTTAACCCAGCACCGTGTGAGGTAAATAGACTTGACCTGTGCAAGACATATAAAAAGGGCAAAAGCAGAAGTGATAAGGGTCAGCAAGATGAAGGATAATGGGTCATAAAGGAAAGATGGATGGAAAGCTGCCAGATGAAGGAAGAGGAGGGTGGATTTGGGGGTTACTTGAAAGAGAGGCAGTGATGGATGGCTAGACTGAGCCAGAAAAGAATCGCATGAAGCTGAATGACTGAAAAGAGTCTCCCCTTTTACCCCTGTCCACTTTTCCAGTGATGGATATAAAGGTCCACTCTGCATCCTTTTCTCGGGGAGGAGAGTCGGGGGCAGATGATGACTGACTGCGGATAAAACATAGAACAGATAAAAGAGACAGAGAGGGGAATCCCCTTTGCTGTCCCGGAGAGTGATACGGGCAGAGGGTGGGAAGAGGCATACGGAAATAGAATCTGTCCCTATATCATCCTGCATGTAGCAGCATTCAAGTAACTGCCTGACCACAAGGTCGAGGTCTGGCTGCTTACTCATGAGATGTTAACCTGGCGGATTACAACAGGATTGTCCAATTACCCCAGAATAGTTTCTAAATGAAGGAGAACAGGAGAGGGAAATAAGAAACTAGGGACATAGATGTCTCCAAAAGGCGGCTTATTGTAATTACTTGACCCTCTCATCCTCTCACAGATAACCCAGATTATTGCGATTATTTTTATCCAGGCAAAATCAAATCAACTCTTAAAAAAAAAGTGATGTCATGATAGTAATACCCTACCCCCCCCACCCACACCCTTTCCACTTATTAAAGAGTCTGGATCAGTCAGTTGCGCTCTATCATTCCACTTCTCTAATGTTTGTCTTCTCCCAGAGCAGTGGATTTATTCTTGGAGATGGGCCTGTATTTCTCCTTACATCCCTGAGGCTGCAGCAGGGACATATTGAACCCTTCTCACGTCCCCCATAAAAACTGTCAGTGGGTGAGGAGTGAGGACTTTCCCAAGACAACCCAGGCCCTAATGCATTCTAATACGCTTCATTATAATGACATCTCCCATCAACAATGAGAGGGTGAGACTCACATAGAAAGATGAAAAGTGAAAAGGAGAGAGAGAGAGGGAGAAGTGATTAAGTGTTTGCCTCTACCCAACCGTCAATTATCTTGTCAAAGTCACAAATCTAATCAACGCCTCATTGCGTCTCTCCTCTTCGCTCTCTCTTCTCTCTCTTGGTATCTTTTGCCTCTTCCTTCCCCTTCTCTGCTTCCCGTAAAGTCCTTCTCCCTCTCCATATTTGCTAATAAATTGAGAGCCACAAGGCATTGTATGCAATCTTTTTAATTGCATGTATTGTAACCCTGTTCCCAGAAGGCTCTGTTTTTTCATTAAGATATCAGCAGGGAACCTTATTAATCAGAGACATTGAAGCATACGATAACGATATCTCCCACATGACAGTCACAGGACTTGTGTTGTGCATGACCTGGCTTGAGATTGCCTGCGTTTATTTGATTGGTGAGTTCAGTACTCAAACAGTCAAATTAAATGCTTTTGACATGCTTGCGGTAGCGCCATACGGAAAGTCATGCTATAGGATTCAGTGGCTTCAAGCTATGAGATGAAGGCAAACACAGTCACACAGCACTCTACCTGTGAGCACCACAGGGGTTCACACTGCCAACTTTACACTGTGCAGAGAAATAACAGTCACCATTAAAGCTGGGCTCCTGCCTGCAGCATGAAGCCTAGAGGACTTTTATTTGGCAGAGACAGATAGGCACAGGCTACTCTGTGTCCGTCTCTTACATCCATCCATCTGGATGGGCCTGATGATGTGTACTCACACGTACACTGACTGGCCAAAAAGTAATTGTGTGAGTAAAGTGCTGATAGATGTTGGAACCACCTCATCAACAATGAGAGATGTTACTGATAAATCAAAGGACATTGTGATTACTGCAAAGATGTCACCTGATGCCAGGATATAAGTTAATCTTATGAAATATATGACAGTGGATCTCAGTGTATACCAGATAGAGAAATGACAGTTGTTGACCCTGAGTCTTGACCCTTTACCAGTCATTGCAGCTGCCCCATTCCCCATGTTATATACAGTTATTATATACAGTAGAGCGTGAATTTAAGAACTTATCCACAAGGACCTTAAAAACCTCATGTTTTGTGTGTGTGTGTGTGTGTGTGTGTGTGTGTGTGTGTTGCCATGGACTAAATATCAGAAACATATTAGCCTGACTACTAACAGTCTATTGCCTAACCAATCTACCATTTGAAACACCCTGTTGATACTATTTTATTGCACTACCACTACTTTATAACATGAAATTCTGTGCAGTGTTCTGGTTCATTCAAATTCCACATTATTTGACATGCCTAATTGTTCATTTAAGATAAGCCTGAAATAAAGTTTTAATTTAAAATAATGGCCTCTAAAGCTAATTACACAGATTTAGATAAAGAATGGACAAGGTTGTACAGTTGATAGAAAGCTAATGGAAATATCAAATGAGAGCTGTAGTATGTCCGTTATATATGAATTAACATACTACTTAACTAAACTAACAGCTAAACTAAAAATAATGTCCATAATCATCATTTCCAACAGATCACCCCTCTGCGGGGTCCTAGGGAAGGTGGCACACTTGTGACTATCCGTGGTGAGAACCTGGGACTGGACTTCAGGGAGATTCAGGGTAATGTGAAGGTGGCTGAAGTGGACTGCACCCCCATACGTGAAGGCTACATCCCCGCTGAACAGTAAGTCACATATCACCAAATGCCCAGTTAAAAACACTGATATGACTAAATATTAAATAACACAGCCTCACATAGTCATTCTCAACTCAAGAACATCCATTTAAAGCTGCAGTGCCAAACCTTTGACCTCCTGGTAATGAGTGTAACCACACACACATTGTTGGTGGTTGCCTATAATGAGGAAAAGCCATTCTAATGGTATCCATGTTTGTCCTCACCCTCCGGCTTCTTCTGTTTTTACACTGTAATCCTTCTCTGAATGGATGAAAGGATCAACAAATTTTTTATTGCTCTTGAGCTTCTTTTACAATAGGCTCCCCCTAGTTTCCATATCCTAATCTGTTGAATGTGTTTGTTTGACTCTTCTGTTCTGGCACACCAATCAATGGTGATTGAAGTAACATAGAGATAGACTACAGCTCTCCATACTATGAAAACCACATCCACTGGAGGGACCCCACAACATTCAAGATAGGTCTGAAAAGTTAACACAATGTTTTAGCTGCTGTCATTAGCTAAGGATTTGCAAAAGTTGTAACAATAATCATGGCTTTCTGATTTATCCACATTCATAATACAACTTGCACACTGTCAGTGCTTTAGCTTAACTTACAGAAACTTAGTAGCCTAAAACTGGGCTACTAAGTCTTTCGGCTGCTCCTTTATTCACAAGGGCATGCCACAGCGGACGGATCCACATATTTGATTTGGCACAGATATTTACACCAGATGCCATTCCTGGCACAACCCTTCCACGGAGCTGTGGGTCCTTCATGCGTTAGGTGAATAGTAAACTACTACAGTATGGAGGAGCCTAAAACTAATCTTTGTATATTTGGCTTATCAGTAACAAAATGGACACATTGACATTATGGGTATCAGGGCGCCACAGTTTTCCTGAGCTCATGTTTTATTGCAGGCGGTATGTTCATTTAACTCTCAGTTTTTAGCTCTGAGGTCTGTATCCTATTTGTAGTTCAGCCCACCACTCAGAGGCTTTTATGCATTTATCATTTTCTAGCTAGCAGACAGAACTGACAACGTGCAAAACAAAGTTAGTGGAGAGCCATGAATTCCTTTTCCTGGGTGGGAATTAGTTGCACTCTGTCTTTACCAGAGTGAAGGCTGCAAGAGGTAAAGTGGTTGCATAAGAGATATGATCCCAAAAATCACAGATAATCTAATGACAAATTGGCATAATCTTCTGACCAGCAGAATGCACAGTATATGAATGTAAATTAATTTAAAGTCACAGCAGTGCACTTGTACAGTAGGTGCAATGCTGTGGGTAACAGAGCACAGTTCCTGCCTCTGTATTTCACAGGAGCACACACAACTCCGATAATCATTTTAGAAAATTCAGGAGGTTACATTTAGGTGACATATGGGTTTAATCCAGAGGTTTGGCTCCTTTCAGGTGCCGTTTGTAAAATTATTTAAAACTAGTTTAAAGTTGGCTTATCAACAGACCCCGTGCTTCTTCTGCTAAGAAAGAAAGTTGTGTGCCAGCACTTTCTAAGCAAATGCTGACCCAGCAGAAGAGGTAGCTGCATTTGAGGTCATATGTAAAAGGAGAGAGACTTTTTCCTTTCTCTCCTACAAGTTGGCAGTGCAGAGGAGGTGAAGCTGTTGGCAAATAATGCGTTATTTTATCAAGCTTTAAGATAGGTTTAGGTACTAAATCCATTAAATAATCTGCTTAGCATTTCCTAGCTAGGCCAACTGGTATATTACAAGAAACTTCAATTACCTGTGTTTCTTTATCTAACATATTCCACAATTATGGCAATGTTTGTTTCCAGGATTGTGTGTGAGATGGGTAAAGCCGAGATGAGCCAATATACCGGGAATGTGCAGGTCTGTGTCGGGCAGTGCACCTCTGATTTCATGGCAAAATCATCCAAGTACTACTACTTTGTGGTGAGTTTGTTTTCATTTCAACACTTTTTCCTACATCATATGTATAGTTTTCAAACTTTCAAAAAAGTGATTTGGTGGTTAAAAATACATAGAAATGTTTTCTTCTATTATCAAAAAGGCAACTATACTGCATGTGTCACCCTCGGCATGTTAGCACCTTGCTTGTAGCTGATCAGTGTTCTCACATACTGTGTTAATACTGTATGTACATGTTGCTTATTTGGCTGTGTTCCGAGAGAGTCTCCTCCTCAGCATTTCTGCCTTGCACGTATCAGCAGTGAGACATGACTGACAGTTACTAATAAGAACAAAAAGAAGAAAAAGAAATGTGGATGGTTATAAAAAATAAAAAAAGTAATAAATAAAATGTAACAGTCACACATAAAAACACACATTGCACCCTTGCTGTGTGTGTGTCTGTGTTTTTTTTTTTTTCTTTACATTCACTCTGTGTATAATTATTCTTGCAAACTCTCAGTTTCTGAAATAAATTAGCAGTTGTTGCCATTATATATGTATTTTATGCTGTGTTATCACTTTTACTGCTATCCATTAATGGGTGCTGGCCAAGGTTTATTTCTCAATGGGCTCCCTGCACAGGATTATAGGATGTTAGGTCTAGATGTCACACTACACAGCAGGCTAAGGCTGAGATTATAAGAACACCAAATGGACTGAAGGAGGATTTGCTTTATGCTCAGCCTCCACTGGACTGCATCAGCTGCTGCTGCAACTTTAATAAGTTTTTCATCATAGCGTACTGTATGTTAAGTGGAATAAGTGAGTGCAGGTTAAAGTATCATGCTGTGCAAAAGTCTTGAGCCACCACTAATTTCTTTATATTTTGCTTTTAAGGAGCCAGACTTTTCTTTTTTTTTGTTTTTTTTTTTTTAAACCTGACCATTTTCAGAGGAATCTTTTGTAGCACGTTAATCATCCCAAACACACTGCCATTGCAGTAAAAGTATACTTGGATAGAAAAACACACAATAGAACGCTATCATGGATTGGCCTCCCCAGAGGCCGAACATCAACATTATTTATTTATTATATGCTGATCAACCTTTATCCTTTATATTTAAATCAGTTTGGGGCTTTTAGTGTTTTTGAGAGATATAAATTCAGTTTTATACATCACATTTTATTCGTTTACCTAGATTTCTGCCTCTGATTGACTTTTGACATTTAAACCTCTGACTTTTTTTTTTTTTTTTAAACCAGATTCCAAGAATTGCCAGCCTCAAGCCAAACCGTGGACCAGTCTCTGGGGGAACTATTGTCAACATTACAGGCAGCCACTTTGATGCTGGGAGCAATGTGTCAGTCATGTTCAAGGACCAGCCATGCACTTATCTGAGGTTAGTTGGAACAAGCTGGCGCTGACCCTGTCAATCACACTTTAATGGTCAATTAAAAGGTCAGGTAAAACTACTGTTTGTCAAACTACAGGGAGGAAACCTCTCTGACATCTCAAGATTAGCTTGCTTTCACACATAAAGGAGGAACTTTGATATAAGAAACCAAAGAGTTCTTAGTATTACTACATTACTATACTACATCATGAGTAGTCACAGGCCTGACTGCACCCATTGCTGAAAGAGACCTTGAGATACCTGTAATGTTTTGAGACTGGACCTTGCACAGATGTTGACAAAATCTGCACAAAGATGGATGAACATTAACCCTGCCAATGCACAAACTGCCTTTGTGGTCATCCCTGCCACAGTAGCAGGCTCCAGGACTACATTTGACCAGTTACACTAATGCAGATGATAAATACCTTGGGGACACAAATTGTACTGGCTAGGCCATGGTACAAACCAGTTTTTAAATTCTGAAGATTCAAACTTTTTTATTTAGTTTTTAGGACAAATAGTGTAGCATAAATGAAGACATAGCATTAATGTAATCAATTAAATTCCAAGTTTAGTTTAGTGTCTATTTAACTAACCATTCAACTGTCTTAAATATTATTACGTTGATTTCAGTATTGGCATCATTCAGTAGTCTGCATCACAAAGGATAATCACTAGATAGACTCCTGTGGATCCTTACAATATAAAGTACCACTGTACTGATTGCTCCTCTTGTCTGTTGCAGTATACCACTGGCATAACAGTACATGGAACTAATGTTTCATCTTTTCTCTTTAGGAGGGGCGGCCAGTGGCTTACTTGCCGAACCCACGCTTCCCTACATGGCATTGGAAATGTGTCTGTGTCTGTGAGTATAGATAAGGCCCACCTTCAGAAAGACCTGCAGTTTGAATATGTGGAAGACCCCACCATCACCAAGATAGAGCCCGAGTGGAGCATCTACAGGTATGTTAGAAGAACATTTCAATCAGTTTACATTTTCAACAGAAGTCTGCATGTTACTCACTGCTGAGAGATGTCAACAGGGTGGTATGCATCATCTGGATGGAAATATCTCAGCAAAACAGGTTATTGTAAGATCCTTGTCAGAAGGAAAATTAAAAAGTTTAATCATCTACTGCCATATAAAACAAAATTTACAGCATGCGAATTTTGCATTTGGTGCGTGAAGCAATGAATAAATAATTTAAATCATCTTTCTTTCTTTCTCGCTCTCTCTCTTTCAGTGGATATACTCCAGTCACAGTGACAGGCACTAACCTGGACATCATTCAAACACCACTCGTCAGAGCCAAATACAATGGTCACGAGACACTCAATGTAAGTGAATGCAGATGCAATGTGCATCATAAAACAACCACCTTCTGGTTGATTGTGGTTGAAAAAAATAGTCCAAAACAGGGTACCTGGAGAAAGTGTGTGTGTGTGTGTGTGTGTGTGTGTGTTCAAACGTGATGCATTGTTTCCACTGTTCACAGTTAGGTCCATGCTTGTGCAACTTTTATTTCAGAAAGTGTTTCTTAATTGTAGACTTTGACAGTGATATGCCTGCCTCTTTGGGAGTTGATGAGTGTTTTCATTTTTTTAAAGAATAAAAATACCCTTTTGATTAAATGTGAACGTCTGCACTTCATTTAAATCCTAATTGTTTGATTATTAAATATCTGCTGTGGTGGTGTACTGAGGCAAATTACAAAAACTGTTATTGTCCAAATACTTATTGATCTAATTCACTGTAATTATGTTTTACCTTTTATTAATGTGGTCCAGAAAAAAAGTGAAGTGGGTAATTTAAATTAACACAATAAATGCTGAACTAGACCTCCCAAATATAGTCAGCCGTGAAATTTATTTTTGTCCAGAGCATTACTAAATTATTCACTGCCACTTTTAGGCCTAGGAAAAAAATTCAAAGACACCACACTGGAAAACAAACAGGTTGTAACTGAGAAGGGAATAATGTAATTCATCACCATGCCTGTGTAACACATAGGAAGTTTTGATATTGAACTAGAAACTACACTGATTAGCCCTTTTACCCAGGAGAGGAGAGGTAATGTCATGCTCGGGTCTCTGTGATCTCTGAAATAAAAGGGAGTAACAAAAGGTAGTAATGCTATCTTCCTCGGCCCATTTGAGCATGACCTGGCACCACATTTAACATCTGTGCCTAGATGTGCCTCTTCTAGGCACTGTGTCTCAAGTGTCTTAGTGTGCCACTATATATATTTTGCCCCATATTCACTGCCTGAATCTGACACAGCTCAGATCTGAATGAGAAGGAGTCAGGAATGGACATCCAAAGCATTTGTCCATAGAGCAGAGTTTTTGTTACTTCTTTCTTTTTTCCCCCCATTACCTTCCTGTACCAGTGCGTGATCCCTGTCAAGGATGCCCTTGCAGGATTTGTCAGTTTGATGTTCAAAGAGCCAATTAGGGTGACAGGCAATAGTTTGAATGACTGCATGGCAGAGGTTACTGTGAACATGTGAAATGTCTGTGAATTAAACAGAAATGTCTGTGAAGGCGACCTGTGCCGGGCGTTGATTTATCAGTGCCCTGACAGACGGAGAGCAATGAAAATGTTAAGGTGATGCTGGAAGGTGGGCATTGCATGCCAGCAGCGCGTCAAACTGTCATTGTTTTTGAAACTAGTTTTGACAACAAATGAAGAATTTAAATAGAGTCGCATGTCAAATGAGAAACCACAGCAAAGACAAGATGAAGAAAAAAAAAAAACCATGAGCGGGACACAAAAAGATGTGAGGCACTGTAATTGAGCAAAAAAGTGGTATCGAGAAAGATGACTGAGGAAATAAGAATTTGTAAAAGAGGGAAGAAAAGATCACAGAGAGGAATAACAGGATGGGATAAAGAAGTGATGAGAGGCTTGGGGGGGGCTCTTTGTGGAGGGTAAAAAAGGGATGGTAAGACTTAGTTATCACTCCTGAATCTTCACACATCAAAGCGTGATTGCGGTGAGACTGCACACGCTCTCTAACTGCACCTCATTTGGTGGCTCCCTTTGAGGAAAATACAACAGGTTCTTCTTTGCACTTTTTTTGAAATGGAGGAGCTTCCAGTTTCAATTGTGTCTCCAGTGGGTTTAGTGAAATATACAAGTGTGACATAAAAGGCTGACACTGATGACTTTTGACAGTACGGCTTGGCACATTTAACACTGGTGAAAAGAGAGTGAGCTGATTGGAACACAGGAAGGCAATTTGGGTATGATGCATACTGTAATTAAACCATAAGAAGTTTGTGAATGAATAATGTATATATTTGTATAAATGCAGTCATTTGCTGAAGATAAATTCATTTATCTGTTTCTTTGTGTGTCAGTTGTGCCAGGTACTAAGTCCTACAACAATGCTGTGCCAGGCTCCAGAGTTGCCCATCAGCCTAGCCAGACACCAAGAAGTACCTGAAAGACCTGATGAGTTTGGCTTTAAATTGGATGATGTGCAGGCTCTGATGGCACTCAACAACACCAACTTTATCTACTTCCCCAATCCGGAATTTGAACCACTTAGTCCATCAGGAGTCCTGGAGCTTAAACCAGGATCGCCCATTATACTGAAAGTATGAAGCTAGAGATCACTCACTCACATTTACATTTATCTAACTTTGCACAACGAATGTATAGATATCAATATTTGACCTTTCTTTCTCTAACCCTTCCATTTTGACACTAAAAGCAATGAATATGCATGGATATCTTTTTGCAGGGTCGGAATTTCCTCCCACCGACCAATAGTGGAAATGGAAAGCTAAACTACACCGTTCTGATTGGAGAGAAACCCTGCATTTTAACAGTGTCAGAGAACCAGCTCCTCTGCGAGTCACCCAACTTGATTGGCCGGCACAAGGTCCTGGTGAGTGACATAGCACATGTCACAAAGTCAAGACGGATAGAAAGACAGACACATGACGGAGAGGCAGGCAGTGGTGAAGGTGGCCAAAAGACCTACAAATCAATTAAGAGTTTGACAGACAGACCAACAGACATTCCTTGTGTTGCTTTCTATCCTTCCACTTGTCCACTCCCATTCAGATTACGGCTCTAATCCAATCAGCTGTGCGGTTAGTGCCCACAAGCAGACAAAAGACAAACAAATAAGCCTTCAATAAGAAGCATTAGGGCCACAGAAAACTCAATGAAAATTCCATTTGTGGTTTTAAGAGGGACCACTTTGAACAAAGCATTTCCTGATGTTACCACCTGAACTTGGGCTTAATAGAAAGAAATGGACATATCACTGTAAAACAATTAGTTGATGCACAAACAAACACAAGTGTGTACACAAATCAATATGTCTGTCTGTGTGTCTGAGCTTGGACTTTGATTTAAGCACATCTATGTAATAGTTCTAATCTCTTTTACTGTCATAAGGCACGTGTGGGCGGCATCGAGTTTTCCCCAGGTGTGGTCCACATCACGTCCGACAGCCCCCTCAGCAGCACTGCAATCATCAGCATCGCTGCAGCCGGTGCCCTGCTCATCCTTGTCATTGTGGCGGTGCTCATTGCCTATAAACGCAAGTCTCGTGAGAGTGACCTCACCTTGAAGAGACTGCAGATGCAGATGGACAACCTGGAGTCACGTGTGGCTCTGGAGTGCAAAGAGGGTAAGAGGTTCACGCTGATGCAAATCAGCATATTCATTTTTGCCCTTGGTTCCCTAGCACATCTAAGGAGTTTTGGTTCGTTGTATTTATTTACAGTTTAAAACAAAGTTGTTAAGAGGAAAGTCTCAGCTGTCTCTCTTTTACCTTGTGATAAGTCCTGTTTAATTAAAATTTAGTTCCTAATGCTAGAAATTTCTTATTTAATCAGTAGGTTATGGGAAAGCATCATCTCCGACAAAAGAGAAATCGTGGTTTCTGAGGGTGAACCTGTTTGTGATTAATTATGAGGAACATAAGGAAGTGGGAAACTTAATCAGATAATAATGAGGACAGAAAAAGAGCAAAGTCAGGAAATAAAGACAGAACGCCACAAGGAAATACTCTTCATTTTGAAGGGTATTTGAAACAGGAAGCAACTGAGAGACAAAAGACAAGCTCATGCAGACAAACAAGAAGATAAAGATGGTGGTACAGAAGGCAAGGTGAAAGGAAAACTCTAAAACACTTAAGAAATAAGAACCAAAGAAAACTGAGAGACCATGTCATAGATAATTTGTCATTTTATCTATAAAACTATTTGGCTATAACCTTGGTAAGACTTAGTAAGTGTTTACTGATTTGTTTTTTTTGTTTTATCAGCTTTTGCAGAGCTACAGACAGACATCCATGAATTGACCAGTGATCTAGATGGTGCAGGTATCCCCTTCTTGGACTACAGGACTTATACCATGAGAGTCCTCTTCCCAGGCATTGAGGAGCATCCTGTCCTGAGAGATCTGGAGGTATGACTGACCATTTTTAAAAACATTCAGGTTTTATTACAAAGGAAGATTTACAAAAAATTATACTTTATATAAGGATTCTGTGACAAATTATTGACACAGGGACTCAATCATACAGGCCCAGAGACCAGTTGGTGACCACCTTGCAAGCACCAGTTGCTAAAGAAAAACAAGTACAGAGTGATTGAGTTGAGTGATTCCTGGCAGTTACATTTACAAAAAAAGTCTACTGAATAGAAAGTTGTGGTTAGCATTGAGGTCTTGAAAGAAGACAGCTGTAACTATAAGATCTTGAACCTATTTTCTCATCAATTAAGCGTGTAACTCTACGTGTGTAACTTTTTATCCATCAAATAACAGCCGCAAAACAATTAGCTGTATTTGAAACGAGAGCAAAATGAGCAAGCAAATTAACAATGTGGTGGGTCACAGTAGGTGAAATTGACGCCGATGTTGTTTGTGTCGCTGTCTGGTAAACAAAAGCCTTTTGACGGCCGACAACAACAAAAACAAACAAGGCAGCCCTCAATTCAGGAGTGTGGTCTCATTAATAATTCTCAATGATATGAGAAGCTGCGTCGTTTTCTCTCCCCACCTTAAAGCAAATTAAAAGTCAATCACAGAGAGAAAAGCGAAAGGCGAAAAAAAAAAAAAAATCAAGTAATTTATCCTTAGTTGGTGACATTGATAGACAGCCGTAATTGAGCAGGTCGTCTTGTTCCATTAAGAGAATGATGGACCCTTATTTCACTGCCTTCAGGGTTAGCCACTCTATCCCTGATGAGAATTTCCCAGTAATAAGCAATATTAATTATATTTTAATTGGTATAAATATTGAACTGTATGAGGAGTATAATGTGGAAAAGGAGCCTAATGAAAAAAGCAGCAGGTTCGTCTTGGGTTGCTGATGACTACTTAATTGTTATTGATGTATCGGATAACTGAGAGTCAAGTTTTGGACTGTGTACTGTGGATGGAAGTAGAACAGGTGCTGGAAAGCTTGTCTGGGTTTACTTAAGCTGTTCTGTCAGTAGAGTAGAAAATATTAGAGTACAGTCTGGCATACTTGAATCCTGGGATGTTTATCTTTTGCATATGGAAAATAAATACAAAACATACTGTAACTCCAAATGACTTTTTTGGTTTTGTTTGTTTGTTTTCTGGGAGGAGGGGGTACATGTACTTGTATGTTTTTCTTCTTCTGTCCATTTATACTGTCGTATTGTTCTGCTGTACAGTATAGCTGTTGGGGCTCATAAAAATAACCAGAGTACATTAAAGCTGATACAAATGAAGTGTGAAAGGCTGCACATACATACATAGTACACACAAGTTTCCTCTCTTTCACACAGTATGCAGCCTGTGCATGAGCAAAATGATCTCACGCTCGAAATGCATGCACACACCAACACAGTACACATCTTGGCAAGCAGTATGAAATTAGACTTGCAACTTAACAGTAATTCCCAGCAGATTACAGCTACCTTCATGAAAGGCGGAAAGACAGAACATATGCTGGTTGACAGCTGCATTGGGTGCAAAGAGATGGCGTCTTACTGCGAGTGCTCTTGACAGATAAAAATACATAATCTCCTTAGGTGCTATTTGTGAGGGGGGAAAAAATGGGTAAGAGAGGCATGTGTAGCAAGTTACTTGTTTAAACGGCGCAGGGATGATCTGGGCTCAGACAAGGGAAATTCACATCATCGCACTCCCTTTCAACTTATACAGCAGCATCGAAATAATAAACATTCCCTAAAGAGGCTCAGTGTTTGTTTGCTTTTATTCTCAACCTTCAGATGAAGTGCAACAAAAGCTGGAAAATGTTAAACTTCTCATTTCCCTGGATTCATCCTTTTTCCTTCCCTTGTTCTTCTCCTCTCCTTTTTTCCATCTTTATTCAATGGGATGAGTCTATTAACGTTTAACTGCACTTTTATGTAGGGAAATTGTATATTTATTAATTTACAGTTTTTGTTATTACCAAAGGGATTTTCAGATTTTGTGGTCACATAAATACACATCTAGAAGGAAAAGCATATTTGCGCTTTGTTATAATAATTGAGTTCTAGATGACAATGACTTGAAATTGACTCATTTACCATCAATCATTACTGATTTTTAACAGAATATCTACACAGATACATATGTATCAATAGATGCATTACCTTGAATGTACCACACCAACTCTGTACTTTTCAGTAAGTGAACATTTCTTTGTTTCCGTGCAGGTGCCAGGTTACCGCCAGGAGCAGGTAGAAAAGGGGCTGAAGCTCTTTGGTCAGCTTATTAACAACAAGATCTTCCTGCTGTGTTTTATTCGCACTCTGGAGGCCCAGCGTGGTTTCTCAATGAGGGACCGCGGAAATGTGGCCTCACTCATCATGACAGTGCTGCAGAGCAAGTTGGAGTATGCCACTGATGTCCTAAAGCACCTGCTGTCCGACCTCATAGACCGCAACCTCGAGAGCAAAAACCACCCCAAACTGCTTCTCCGCAGGTAATGAGCTGGCATGAAAACAGAGTCGAGTTTGGGCACTTGTTAGACTGTGATACCAGTGAAGTTGCTTAGTTGGTAAAGGGCAGTTTAGTTAGGCAATGTTTCTTTTCTGTATATTCTAACCAAGATGTAACAATCTAATTAAAATCTCCTCCCTTTTTTGATAGAAGGTTAGTGGCATTATGCTTATGAGCCAACACATCTTCTGCTTTTCTAAATTTATCTTAGTATTCTTGTTGGTTTGGGATAGAGATGGAAGGTTTATACAGGCTCCTCTTTACTTTGAAGGACTGGATATGTCCCCTGACATGTTTGGATTAACTCCTGTGACCTTGAACTGCTGGCTCTGTCTCAGGAACACCAGAGTGTATTACCATGCACATCATTAGCAAAATAATTATAATTAATTAGCAGTGAATCCAATTTCAAATAGCTGAAGAGGAAAGAAATACTAATTTATGAAAAAGGGAGAAAGTGAGAGGGAAAAGCTTGCACTCTGGCACAATCACAATCCTCCCTTGGATTTGCAGTCGAAGCCTTAATGGCACGCACTTGAACACAGCACTGTGTGCGATTATGCTTCCTGCCTATGGTGTTTGGTAAATGTGATGATTATGGTTCCTTGAGTGAACCAGCTTCCTCACAGCTGTACGTGAGTAGTGTGTGCACGCTCATTGATACTTACAGTATACACACATCTTATGAAATGTTGTTTTTACTTGGGGGTTGTCAGCCAAGTCTTGGCATCCCCAGATAATTTGACTGGCGTATCATAAATTAAGCTGTCCATCTCATTTCAATTCAAATTCTAATTCTTTTTCTGCCTAAAAACACCCTCAATCACTCTCTGCCAACGAAGACAAATGCATAAACACAGCAACGATATGCAGACAGCACTGAAATTAATGCTGTTCACCGTACCGTCCAGAAGACAGTGGGCATATTCACCTTATGAAAGCCTGTTTAGGCTCTGCTTGGTGATGCAGAGAGAAATTATTACCGTCTGGGCTGGAAGCATGATTAACTGCAGCCAGAGCTCACCGAATATGGTGCAGCTACTAAACAATGGAGTAACTGCTGATCCTGGCAGTAGATACAGCATAAGAGATGGCGCGTACAGCAGAGGCAGGGAGAGGTGGTCAAGGACAATGCAGATACTTAAAGCTGTGTCACCTAGCGAGGAAAGCTGATGACTTTAAGGCACGCAGGTGAGTCATGAGAGCAGCTCTTTGATCACGTAGTTTATGCGTCATCAGAGCCTTCTGTGAGCTATCCATGCAGATAATGATTTATCTCGTGTGAGAATTTGATTCAAAAATGAATTTCTGATTAAAGTAAATTCTCAAGGAAGTAGTCACAAGAAGTTCTGCAAACATTCCTTCTCTTCCCCCTTGGTGACAAGGCAGAAGGAAAACCCGGAGACAATGCTATTACATTCAACCAGCAGTGGGGAAAGAGTACATGTTTGCAGTACATCCACACCCAGTTTGAATCCCTATTTGCCATACACATGAGTGTGATGGGCACTGATCAGACTGTCCTCATCTCATTCTTCCTCCACAGTTGCACTTATTAGCCGTCCAACAACCCAGCATGCATTTCAGATGTGATAAGGCAGTTTGAGCAAGCTCTGCCACCCTGTAGTGTGGGCTGACTGGTGGGCCCCTGGATAGCAAATGAAAATAGCCCAGATATATAGGCAGGGGGCTGTGAAAATGGAGCTAGGAAGTAGCAACCCCACCCCCACCCCCCCTCCCATTTTGAGTTTAATTCCCCCCCTCACTACCTGACTCTGTCTTCTCACTCTACACTGCTCTCTTTCTCTCTCCTGTTTGTCTTCAGTTCTGAAGCTTGAAGCTTGTGTCCCTTGTGTAACATCGTCACTATCTTTATCACTCCCTTGCTCTCCTATACTCACTCCCTCAATCTATATTCCCAGCTCTTCCACCCCCCCACCCCTGTTTTCTTGATTGCTAAATCAATGCTTAAAGTGCGTGAGCAGGGTGTCGCTGGCACAGCATCTGAGCACGGCTACCCACTGCCTCCTCTTCCAAGAAATCTCTATGTGTGTATATGTGTCTTTTTCCTCTCTCTCTCTCTCTCCCTCTCCACACACGAACACACATCCTTCCATCTGTCCCATCTCAACCTGTGCTGAAGCACAACCACCAGGCAAGCTAACTAATGAGAGCCTTCCACAACCATCTGTCGCATTCCTTGCTGCATTCTCCTCCTTTAACTCCTCTCTTTGCTTCATTCCTCCATCTCTCACTTACCTCCCCACACCAGCATCCCTTATCATGTAGAGTTAAACAGCCTTTCTGTAGCCTTAAGTTTTGTTTGGCGGCAGTCAATGCGTCAAAATAGCAGTTTTGATTTTTGGTCAAAAGATGATAAACCCAATATGTTCATGTGTTAATCACAATATTGCTTTGGCTTCAGCACAGACACCCTGCCATCACACAGGTCTAAAGGCCCCCTTGTATAAGGATAATCTTTCTGTCTGTTTGTGTATGAGCAATAGATGCAGTAAATGTTGGTGCACATACATCAACAAGTCCGTGTCAGCAGCTAGCCATCACTGCAAGGCAGTTTGACACTTATGATGACCAATCTCCCTCACCCACCCAGAGCCATAGTGACAAATGGAAATGGTTTCAAGCTGTGCTGCTTTAGCATATGACTAAAATCGAACAAAATGCTATTACATCTGGCCCTTAATGCAAGAGAGACACCTTGAGTTGAATTTGATATTCAGACAAACACATAGGTGTCGTACAATTATATTTTGTCGATTGTCACAATATATTTTGTAATTTTTACCAACTCAATATGAAATTGCTTTAATTTAAAATTGCTAAATACTGTCTGGTTCCAGCTTCTAAAATGTGAGAAACTGTTTGTTAGACGGAGCAAGGACTTGTTAATGTTGTTGTAACTCTATTATTCTGGAGGAGCAGTGTTTTATTCTCAAGCACGAACAAACTGTGCATCAGCAAATTGAAAAAAGCTATTTGATTTAATTAAAGTTTACGTGAGGCTCTTCATAACTTTATTGGCTGCATATTCATTCATGATTCACAGTGACCACACAGACACGAAAATACATGTTACTGTGGCCAACCAAAATGCTAAATACATGACGAGGCATGGATTTCCATCTATCCTACCTCGGTAATCAATGGGAACTAAATATTGCCAGCTCCCCACTGCTCTAGATCATTCTCGATGCTCACTGTCCCACTGTCTGTCTGCCAAGTAGACAAGCCCGACCATGCCAGCATGCCACGGCACATTTCATTGCATTAACCCAAACATAGGTTGCGCTGTGTTTTGAATCTGAGCCGAGGAGAGGTTTGGAGAGTATTGTTTGAAAGTTATAAAACCCGAACGCTAATGTTAGATGTTCAAACATCTCCGTCACACTGCCATTTTTATCCTTGTTCCCCACAGAGTGCGCTATGAGTGAGAATGAGCATAAGCGAAACAGCGTGGCTGTGCCAAGACTTCTTAGCACTGCAGGGTTACCACCCACTGCCAGACGCATGCACAGACACATGCAATAAACACTAGTCAGCACACATGATAATTTCTGAACACATACGCAGTGGGATTAATTTGTGCTTTTTTGCACACTAGCCTTAAAACAGCCTTGCACTTGTCCAGACGCACAGGCACACACAAAAAGACAGCTTTCATTGGAGATGAGTAAGAAAAAGGAAGTTCAGGAAAAAAAAAGAGGGGGGGGGGGGCAAACTCAGCCAAGCCATTTATTTTAGTTCTTTTCTTCATTTGCCTTGTTCAGTGCTCCCTCACTCCTTCCTTGCCAATGCACCTCCTCCTTTCTCCATGCTCCTTTCATCCCTTTGATAGATGGGCTACATTTGTGGAAATGGAGAGGATTTGGAAGCGTGTATGATTAGAGGATCCAGAATATGGCAGCCAGAGGGAGGGAGAAAGAGAGTAAGGACACATGAAAGAAAAGATGAAAAGTGACCTTGTTGACCCTTGGATCTGTGGACGGAGGAAGGGCGGCAAAATAAAAGTGCGGGCACAGTGAGAGGCAGGAAGTTAATCCCCCCCAGGTGTTGTGCCAGTGTTGACAGGGGGTACCAGACCAGCCCGCTGGCACAGCAGACATCATGCCCCCCCTCACAGCTCAGTGTGAAGTCCCTTTAAGAGGCTGTCTGAATGGTGAGGGGTGGGAGGGCTGCAGGTGGCAGTCGAAACACTAGGGACAAAATCTACACACACACAAGCGGGCACAATGGACACTAATCCTGAAATATTGATGCCTATGGTAGTTGCTCATTGAGAATGGAGGCAGGGGTGTGTGGGTGTGTGTCTGAGGTGTTCTGACAGATTACCCACACACCCCTGCTGCTGGCCAAGAAGGTTGCTGTCAAAAGATATTCGATCGTTGCCTGTCCTGCTTTTCTCTTTGCCACCGCTGTTGTTATTATGTATGCATATTAGCCATTCACATGGGATCACTCACTCTGCTGGCCCAGGTCAGCACATACACACAAAAAGAGATGCACACCATTTTGCCACACCAGCGGAGCATGGATGCCAGGCAGAGAAAGGGAGGGAGATGTATTCATTCACTTTCTATTGTGCACGGATCGAGTGTTAGTCCAGTGAATAGGCAAGGGAGCGCTTGATAATGAGGCCAGTGTTATTACAGAGCCGCTCCAGCCCCTAACGACATCAATCCACTGGGATCAAATAAAGGCTTTTAATTGCTTTGCCTCATATTAAAATCCCTGCCGCTGTAGACAAGCTGCCCTTGGCGTGCCTGAGCATAAAAGCAAGCCGAAAGATTGTCTGAAAGGCCATCATATAGCATGTGCAAAGGCTCTCCCAATACATGGCTTTGCAATTATGTTTGTGTAGCCAAGGCGTATTCATTAGCAGCAGCCATCATTTTAAACTGAATATTTGACAATGGTGTTCAATATTTATGATGTAATAAGAGCACAGGGATCATATGTTCATTATGTGCTTTGTCTCTGTTTGCAGGACTGAGTCTGTTGCGGAGAAAATGCTGACCAATTGGTTTACATTCCTCCTTTACAAATTTCTGAAGGTAACTCTTTAGTTTTCTTCCTCATAACCCATCGTGATATAATCATCATCAGCTTTCTCCAAGCTCCCTATACTCCATCCACTCATTCATCCATTGTCCTAACCATTCAGTTCAGATTTGCTTGGAGCCTATCCCAGCTGACATGGGGTGAGAGATACACTGGACAGGTCACAACTCCAACACAGGGCTAACACAAAGAGACAAACAACCCTTCACGCTCATATCCACACCTACAGCTAATTTAGAATCACCAGTTAACTTAACATCCACAACTTTGGAGTGGAAGGAAGCCGGAGTGCCCAGAGAAAGCCCACACAGGCACAGAAACGCAAACTCCTCACAGAAAGGACACCATAACCATTTTATTGTGCTAACCATTGTATCCCTGCACCATTCAATTTATTTTGGCTTCATTTATGATGTCTCAAATAGGGAAGGCACTTGAACTATATGCCATAACCAGTTGAGTTGGGGAGAAAGAAAAGAAACCCCTTGTGAGATGATAAAACAGGACAAAGCACAAACTACTGGAACAAGAAGACAAAACGCAGATGACATGTACGAGCGGTATCTTAATACATGGACAGTAAAAACCACGGAGCGAAGGTGAAGTGCTCAGTGCATTATATGAGGTCCCCTAGCAGCCTGAGCCTACTGCAGCATGACAAAGGGATGGTTCAGGGTCACCTAACTAAATCTAAGCTTTAAAGAAGGAGAGATATAGTCTAATCTTAAAAATAAAAAGGTTTTCTGCCTCCTGAACCCAAAATGGAAGCTGGTTCCACAGTAGAGGAGTCTGCCTTCCTTCCATTCTACTTTTTCAAACTTTGGGCACCACAAGTAAGCCTGCACTCTGGAGTAAAGTGCTCTATTGGGAACATACTCTCCAGAGAACAGACGGAAAAAGTATCTTTCAGTTTAACTTTTTTTGTGTCCACTACAGAGGACACAATGTCCCACAAGGATATGGTGCTGTAAAAAATATGATGGTAAAGATGATATATTGATACATTTAATTTGAGATTTTTGTGAGGAGAAGCTAATATGGGAGAAATATGATTTAACCTGCTCATATTTTTGAGAAACAGTGTTCCTAATTTTGACAATATTGGACAGCTGAACTATCTTTACTGGTTGTTTTGTTTTCCAAACTTATGCATATATGAACATAACAAACGCATGTATTTATGACAGATATCCATTAGTTCTGCATGCATTTTTGAGTCTGTTAAACCAAGATGTTTATCTTGGACACAGTTGAGTGCAGGAATAGTACAAATAGCCTATGAATGTGCATTAAATACAGCATACATCCTGCATATTTTGTGTACTCAGGGCTTTCATTTGGAAAATGTTTTCATAATATTCAAAAGACAGCCTCCCTGCAAGAACACCGAAGAGTCATCAATACTTGTTGTCCTGTTTTTTTTTTGTTTTTTGTTTTTTTGTTAATCTAGAAAGCATACTGACATGTTGATGCACCACTGAGAAGGTGTACTTTTTACTTCATAGGACACCACTATTCACTAAAAGCAAAAACCGCAACTCTTCTCCACCTTAGAGTCTAGAAAATGTCACAATCATCCTGTTTTTCTCCCCCATCTTCGTAGTGATCACTTTACTGCAGCTGGAGGAGATAAATATAAACAATGATAAATGGCCAGTCTCTTCTTTTTGATAAACAGGAGTGTTTTTTTTTTAACTTAGGTAAACAAGGAACAATAATATTGGGGACATGACGTTTATAAGTCTTCCTCAGCAACACTGCAAGTAAACCAGTTATGAAAAGCATCTTTAACATTTTAAACATATATTTTCTCTGACAAAATTAAACTTTGCCATCAGTGAGCTGAGTCCAGAAAAAGGCTTCAGAATTCCTTTATTCCATTCAAACTTCCTTCTTACGTCAAATCTCTTTACAGGAGTGTGCAGGCGAGCCTCTTTTCTCCCTCTTCTGTGCCATCAAGCAGCAGATGGAAAAAGGCCCCATTGACTCCATCACGGGAGAGGCACGCTACTCGCTCAGTGAAGACAAGCTCATCAGACAACAGATTGACTACAAGACGCTGGTAAGGGGTTCACCTGCCCGCAGGTCCAAGGGCTCACAGGGGACACTTAATATGCTTACGGGGACAAGAGGAGAGTAAAAGGGTGGTCATGGGTGGTCGGTCATGAGATGCGCAACGGGACACAAAGTTGTCGTCGTTACGCTTGACATGAAGGGGGCACGGGAGTGGCGACCTCACTTCCTGTTGAGACCAGAGCTGTCAAGCAAAAGAGCAGGGCTTTGGGATGAGGAGGAAGGAAATAGACTGTGTTTGTGTACGTGTCTGCAACAAGCGCACAGACGATGAAACTCACTCCTTATGGAATCTCTGATTTACTGCCCAGATCTGTCTGTTATCCTCTCTCCACTGTGACTGTGCTTGTTTCAGGGGAAACTTGGACATTGTTTAGTGTTTCTGCCTTTCTTTTCTAGTGTCAAATCAGTTTGTACTCGGCATTCTGGGAGTGCACATTTACATACTCTGGTCTTCATTTCATGGTGGACTGTGAAGAAAGAAAAAAATAAAGCCTTGGATACACCAAAATTTCTAGAAATGATCAATAGATATAGCTTTTTTAAAACAAATCTTGAATTTTGTGTAATATACACACACACTGCCTGGCCAAAAAAAAAATCGCCACCTGGATTTAACTAAGCAAATAGGTATGAGCCTCCTATTGGATAATTACTGCATGGACGATTATCTTTCAGCTGGCAATGGGTTATTTAACTCCAACTGGTGCAATGAGTTGCTTCTCATTTCTTAAACAACCATGTCGAAAGACATATCGCGTGGTCATGGAAAAGATGTCAGTCTGGTTGAGAAGGGTCAAATCATTGGCATGGATCAAGCAGAGAAAAAATCTAAGGAGATTGCAGAAACTAATAAAATTGGGTTAAGAACTGTCCAACGCATTATTAAAAACTGGAAGGATAGTGGAGACCCATCCTCTTCGAGGAAGAAATGGGGCCAGAAAAAAATCCTGAATGATCGTGATCGGCGATCACTTAAACATTTGGTGAAATCAAATCAAAGAAAAACAACAGTAGCACTCAGGGCTATGTTTAATAGTGAAAGTAAGAGCATTTCCACACGCACAGTGCAAAGGGAACTCAAGGGATTGGGACTGAACAGCTGTGTAGCCTTAAGAAACCACTAACCAGTGAGGCTAACCTGAAAAAAAGGCTTCGATTTGCTTGG
Source organism: Archocentrus centrarchus (assembly GCF_007364275.1). Classification (NCBI taxonomy): domain Eukaryota; kingdom Metazoa; phylum Chordata; class Actinopteri; order Cichliformes; family Cichlidae; genus Archocentrus; species Archocentrus centrarchus. The sequence continues at coordinate 11,725,630 of NC_044368.1, forward strand.
GAGCATAAAGATTGGACTCTGGAGCAATGGAAGAAGGTCTTGTGTTCTGATGAGTCCAGATTTACCTTCTTCCAGAGTGATGGGCGCATCAGGATAAGAAGAGATGCAGGTGAAGTGATGCACCCATCATGCCTAGTGCCTACTGTACAAGCCTGTGGGGGCAGTGCTATGATCTGGGGTTGCTGCAGTTGGTCAGGTCTAGGTTCAGCAACATTATGTGCTCAAAGAATGAGGTCAGGTGACTACCTGAATATACTGAATGACCAGGTTATTCCATCAATGGATTTTTTCTTCCCTGGTGGCATGGGCATATTCCAAGATGACAATGCCAGGATTCATTGGGCTCGAACTGTGAAAAAGTGGTTCTGGGAGCATGAGACATCATTTTCACAAATGGATTGGCCACCACAGAGTCCAGACCTCAACCCCATTGAGAATCTTTGGGATGTGTTGGAGAAGGCTTTCAACAGTGGTCAGAATCTGCCATCATCACTGCAAGACCTTGGTGAAAAATTAATGCAACACTGGATGGAAATAAATTTTGTGACATTGCAGAATCTTATCGAAACAATGCCACAGCAAATGCATGCTGTAATCAATATATATATATATATATATATATATATATATATATAGGCATTTATTCTCTCACTCCTTTAACATGTATTTGCACTCATCTTGTAATTCGGGTATTGCCACCAACACCCGAAGGCAGTACTGTAAGAGCTGATGAATATGATAATATTATTATAATTAGCTGCTTTAGTGCTCATCAGTTCAGGTAGCAAATTACTCTCAAGCTCTGAGAAAAGAGCAGTTTCCATAGTGAATATTTTCTTTTCCTGAATTTCTCTCACAGACCCTTTGGCAAGCACAGAATTATTGCATTTCCACTGAGTACCAATCAACATTATTAACATAAAACACACAAATCTATTTTCTGCAAAGCTGACAACAGCGTTACATCTTTTTGCACCTTTTTAAAAAAAATCTTGCTCCAAATGAATGTTTTAATATATTTTTCAAAAGAACCTTTTTGCATCTGTAAAATAAAAGCTTATGATACAGTTGAACCTGCAGATCCTTCCTAGACCCCTCACTGTGGCAGTTTTGTGCATATGTCTCCTCCAGGTGGTGAACTGCATACATCCAGAAAATGAGAAGAGCCCAGAGATCCAGGTTAAGGTGCTAAACTGTGACACCATAAGCCAGGTGAAGGAGAAGATACTGGATGCCATCTACAAGAATGTCCCGCATTCACACCGCCTAAAAGCCTCCGATATGGACCTGGGTATGAATATTTGCCTCGTTTATGTGTTTAATGTGAAAAAAAATGAATAATGAAATAGAATTCTAAAATAATTTCACAATTTCACCTTTCTTAAAAGGGACAAGTACAAGTCATCTTAGATATAGAGTAGTTGCTTTCTTTGTAACCTCAACTTGGACTTGGCTTCCTGGCTGTGATGGCTCACATGTCTGAGATTGGTCTTTCTCCTCCCAAAACTTCCCATCGATCGACTCACATGTCAGCTAGCGTCTGAGTAAGATGATTGATCAGCTAATCAGTTGAGATGCTCAGCAATCCCTTCCCTTCTTTCCTCCTGTTTGTCTTTCTTTCCTTTTCTTCTGTCTTTCTTTCCTTCTCAGTTTCCGTGTGTCTTTCCTTCCTTCTGTGCATTTTCTCTAATTGTTTCCATCCTTCTGTCTCTTTCCTTCCATTTTTCCATCCTTCTGTGTGTCTTTCTTTCTTTCCTTCCCTCTTTCCTTATTTCTTTCCTTTTCTCTCCTTCCTTCTCTCTTTCCTTCTGTGAGTCTTTCCTTCATTCCTTCCCTCCTAATACAAATAATTACTTTAATGGGCCACTGTTAGGGGAAAGGGCTGCAATTATGTACCTTCTTGGCAAGACATCCTAGTGCTCAGGGGTTCTGGTACACCTTTATGGGTTAACAGTACACATGCACACACCACAACATGTGAGCATAATATTGTTATCCATGATTGTTGTCCTGCCAAATACCTACAGGCTGTCTCTTCACTGTGGACTGTTGCTTTTTATGGTTTAATTTTGCCAGATGGATTTTCCAAACCCCTGTTGTGTGTCCGTAATAGCATATTTATAACCAACCTCAGATCTAGGAATATACCGTAGGGAATCTGTCTGAGACAGCTAAGTGAAAAGATTAGTTTAGCCTTTTGACAACACTCCTGGATGAAATTGTTTTATGGCCCCATTTGGGCAGGACGTGTTGTTCTATTATTGTTTTATTACAAGAGGGAATTGGAGTTAGCTGGTCACTTGCTCGGTGTGTGTGTGTGTGCGATTGTGAACATAAAGGGGCGAATGAATAAATGCAAGCAGAAGAGAACATGTGTATAGAGCAATCTGGATATTTTTTCAGCGCTGTCTAAACATTTTGCACCCCACTTGCTGCACAGATTAGAAGTAAGTTCTCTCTTAATCACGAGTCCATTAGTAGACTGAGAACACATGTTTGACGTATCTGTTCACGCCTGTAGGGTTGTTTTTTTTTTTTTTTTGCAAGTCATAATTAGGATTTCTTGGTATTGCACTATTAACATCGATGATAATTCTGCAACTGAAGCAAGACTTCTATTTCACTTTATTTCCTAACTTTTAAAGGACTGTTCTACACGCACAGGTGATACCAGTAGCTTTCATAATTTCTGACACACACCCACACTGATTGCAGTTGTTGATAAGGATAATAGGATTTTGGCAGGCCTGTCTTGAGATAGACTGGCCAGGATTGTTGTTCTCCTGGAGTATTGTTTTTAATTCCACTGCTCCGTGCTGCAGTCCTCTGTAGAGCACAAATGAAGATAGGGTCTTGGAACAAAGAAGTAGGCCCTGTGTGTCTTTGTGTCATTGTGTGGATGCTGCCAGTAGCAAACCTGTGTTGTGCTTCTTTGTGATGACAACAGTCACCTTCAGCCCCCTCCCCGCCCCGACTCGACTCAGTCCACACACACCAAGTCTTCTCATGTTACTGCTTAGAGACTACTGGATTTGGGAATACAAGTGCTTTCAGTTTATTTTGATTTTACACCAAGTTTATGCTTTATTTCTTCCTGCAGTGCTTTTTGTTCCTCGTTCATCTATTGAGCCTTGCCTGGAGACAGGCGCTCATTTACATCTTTATAGGAAGATGAACTGTACAGACAAACAACAGGAGAATCTGTACAGTATTTCCCACTGATTTTTCAGTCGCTAACACAATTCTGGTCAATCCTCCAAAGACAGGCCTCACCATACACCACAGTGATTGCTGCTTTGTTTCTCTGTTTGCGATCAGAATAGGAGATGACAGTGGCCAACAAAAGTGGGAAGCTCAGCAAGTAGTGCAGGCACAATAACATATTCATAAAGCCCATGATGTCTGCAAAAAGAACAGAGAAATTATCTGCCTGTTTGTTTTCAAGATGGCTTTCCTTTTTCACTTATGATAATGTTGCTGGGGTATTTTGAGATGTTTCTATCAAAGCTTTTGCTTTGCTTTGTAGTGAGGTTGCACAGATGTAGAAGGCCTGCTGTACATGTAATGTAGATGTAATTTGGGTGTAAGGTCATGTAAAAGCCTTTCCTAGTTGTTGTAAGACACGCTTTGCAAGTTGCTTGTTGAAAAGCATTGAAATTATATGGTCAGCAGACTCTGGGTATTGCTATTGCACAATTTTTTGCAATTTTGTGTCTCTGAATTGTTGTTGTGGAGCCCAGTCTGCCTCGTTGTAAATTCTGAACAACACGGAAAGTGCAGCTTGGCAACAGGAGGCTTAGAAATGAAGATGGAAGTTTGACCAAGGAAGCCCAGGGACCAGTAGTACCTTCAGAGAGGAAAACATGAAGACTAGTGCTGTAGAGAGAAAAGTTCTGCCTGTTTTCACTCTTTTACCCCGACTCTTTTTGCTCCCTTTGATTCTACTCAGTCTTGTTAGACAATATTAATTGATTGTTCTGGAAAAAACAAAGAACAGATCAAAATAATGATGAGGAAATACATTTGGCAATCTTATTTAAAAAAAAAAAAAAAAAAAGTTTTCTTCTGGTTTCTGATTGTTCATGTATTCAACTAAGAATTGCAAATTTAAGCCAGAGTTAGAAACTAACTTTTTAGCCCATAGAGAGTCAGATTGCTACACAGAAAAACAGCCAGTGCACAAACTGGGTTTGGGGAGGCCTGAAAGCATCACATTCAGACTTCTCTGTTAAGCATCTTCTGTTTTGCCACTGTGGAGTCCTCAAGGACAGTCAGTCTGGCTGTTGTGTAATTTGGGATATACAGGTGCTAGCCATAAAATTAGAATATTATGAAAAAGTTGATTTATTTCAGTAATTCCATTTAAAAAGTGAAACTTATATATTATATTCATTCATTACATACAGACTGATATTTCAAATGTTTATTTCTTTTAATTTTGATGATTATAACTGACAACTAATGAAAACCCCAAATTCAGTATCTCAGAAAATTTGAATATTACTTAAGACCAATACAAAAAAAAGATTTTAAGAAATGATGACCAACTTAAAATTATGAGCATGTAAAGCACTCAATACTTAGTTGGGCTCCTTTTGCCTGGATTACTGCAGTAATGCGGCGTGGCATGGAGTCGATCAGTCTGTGGCACTGCTCAGGTGTTATGAGAGCCCAGGTTGCTCTGATAGTGGTCTTCAGCTCTTCTGAGTTGTTGGGTCTGGCATATTGCATCTTCCTCTTCACAATTGCCCATAGATTTTCTAGGGGGTTAAGGACAGGAGGGTTTGCTGGTCACTTAAGAACAGGGATACCATGGTCCTTAAAGCAGGTACTGGTAGCTTTGGCACTGTGTGCAGGTGCCAAGTCCTGTTGGAAAATGAAATCTGCATCTCCATAAAGTTGGTCAGCAGCAGGAAGCATGAAGTGCTCTAAAACTTCCTGGTAGATGGCTGCGTTGACCTTGGAGCTCAGAAAACACAGTGGACCAACACCAGCAGATGACATGGCACCCCAAACCATCACTGACTGTGGAAACTTTACACTGGACCTCAAGCAACGTGGATTCTGTGCCTCTCCTCTCGTCTTCCAGACTCTGGGACCTTGATTTCCAAAGGAAATGCAAAATTTACTTTGATCAGAGAACATAACTTTGGAGCACTCAGCAGCAGTCCAGTCCTTTTTGTCTTTAGCCCAGGCGAGACGCTTTTGACATCATCTCTTGTTCAAGAGTGGCTCGACACAAGGACACAGCTGAAACCCATGTCTGCACACGTCTGTGCGTGGTGGTTCTTGAAGCACTGACTCCAGCTGCAGTCCACTCTTTGTGAATCTCCCCCACATTTTTGAATGGGTTTTGTTCCACAATCCTCTCCAGGGTGCAGTTATCCCTATTGCTTGTACACTTTTTTCTACCACATCTTTTCCTTCCCTACATTTCTCTATTAATGTGCTTGGACACAGAGCTCTGTGAACAGCCAGCCTCTTTAGCAATGACCTTTTGTGTCTTGCCCTCCTTGTGCGAGGTGTCAATGGTTATCTTTTGAACAATTGTCAAGTCAGCAGTCTTCCCCATGATTGTGTAGCCTGCAGAACTAAACTGAGAGACCATTTAAAGGCCTTTGTAGGTGTTTTGAGTTAATTAGCTAATTAGAGTGTCGCACCAGGTGTCTTCAATATTGAACCTTTTCACAATATTCTAATTTTCTGAGATACTGAATTTGGGGTTTTAGTTGTCAGTTATAATCATCAAAATTAAAATAAACAAACATTTGAAATATATCAGTCTGTGTGTAATGAATGAATATAATTACAAGTTTTACATTTGAATGGAATCACTGAAATAAATCAACTTTTTCATGATATTCTAATTTTATGACCAGCAGCTGTATGCTCTTATGTGAAGAGAAGAGTAGAAGTAGGAAGGGGTATAAAGATAAAAACTCCAGAGAGTGAAAGAATAAACTCAGAACGGGATGTAATACATGCTGAAAGGGGAGGTCTTCTATCTTCTTCTCAATAGCAAGTATTTGTATAATAAGTGTTTCACATTTTTGTCTGTCCTGAAAGATTATTTCTGCACCTGGTCTCTCAGATTTCTATAAGAGCGTGAATACGGCTCATATTATTTGAAATATTTTTTACTTTTTTAAAAATTATATCAATTTTTTATTGCAGAGTGGCGTCAGGGTCGAGGACAGCGCATGATCCTGCAGGATGAGGACATCACCACAAAGATTGAAGGGGACTGGAAGAGACTGAACATGCTGTCCCATTATCAGGTACGCTTTTGATGGTGTATAGAAAAGTGCAGACAGTTATAACCTGCACTGAACTCATTGTTTTGTCGCAATAATTTACCAGTTAAGAATGTTTCCTTCCTTAGTGTTTGTCCATGGTACAGGTGTGAAATAAATTTAAAAATCAAAAAGTTTTACAGCAGATCCCACAGAGAAAGGTGTGCAAAAAGACGAGAAACTTGGCATCCTGTATTTGAGGCTTGTAATTAATAGATTACAGAAATTCACATGACAAGGTGCAAAAAAATTAAGTACTGTAAATACATTTAAAAAAAAAATCACATCTTTGTTTATAGAAGTGCTGCTTTTAATTGTCCCATCACCTTCTTACCACATGCACTTGTGGGTTAGTGATGCATGCTGCTTCTCCACAGTGTGTAAAAACAGGGTTCCTTAACTTAAATATCTTTTTGGGGGAAAGCACAAAATTGCATGGTGCCAAATGTGGTGAGTGCAGTAGGTGTTCCTGTGCAGCTTTAATGCACAATGGCGCACAATGGCACATGTGACAGTTGAAGTCACTTCTCTCAGACACTTCACCCTCTTGGACAAATTCACGCTGCACAACCCTGTAAACGCAAAAACACCAAACATGCTCCTGCATCCTTTCCTGACCTGATGAACTATGCTGGTCACCTGCCACTCTTTTCTTTACTACATATTTTCTCAATATCTGCAGTTCCTTTCTCAGCTCATCTTCCCCTTTTCCTCTTAAGCTGATTACATAATGCAGAGTTCATTTATTGCACTTTTCTAGCAAGTACTTGACAGATAACACCCCTGATACACCACGTGTTATCTGCCAGGCAACGAGATGAGGGAAGCAACTTACCAACAACACAGTGACACTTAGGAGTAATCCCCTGTGTGGAGTGGGCTTCAGGTGTGTTGCCTCTGGGGTCATCTTGTTTTTGAATTTGATTAATGTTGGCGTAGACAGGCATCACTGGTCAGAGACAGTCAAATGAAGACAAATGCACAAAATACAAAGGTGTGTCACTCATTAATACATCAATCTATGTACATAAGTCATAATTGTCCATCCAGCCACATGGAAGGAGTTCAGATGGGGAAACATTCCTGTACTGTCAATAAAGTGTTAATAATTCAAGCAGTTAAGCAAGTAGCGACTGTGCCCTCCAAGTGCAGTTTGTGTGGTGCCTAAATTAAATGTCAGCAGCAGCGAGTGTCAACAGGCTGAGAGTATGAAGCGTGGGTGGAATGGATTAGGGAGCTGATTCAAATCAGAGATAAGATAATGAAGACAGAAGTTAATTCATTTTTTCAAGCTGGGGAATAAGGGCACCTTATCCTTGACAGACCGAGAGGGGAAAAAAAAAAAGAAAAAACATGCCATCCTCTGTGAAATTGTGAGGCTAAACAAAGAGCTAGAAAGGGAGGGGACATCGCAAACACATTCAGGCTTCAGTCAAGGGCATCTGCAGTCCTGTCCTTAACATTTTCACTCTTCCATTACTGACTTCATTTCTTTGAAATGATGTGGCTTGATTTGGTGAAGGACCTCTTGTTGCTTCACTAATCAAATCCATTGATACACTCTATTGATTGATGCTATCCAAAAGAACCCAGATGTGCTACTATATCTGGCCATTTTCTTCAGACATTTTAAATCAGTATTGTTTGTCTAATCTGAACCTAATATGGTCAACCAGACACACTGAATAGAATCATGTGCCATCCTTCATTACGCTAATCTGCTTTGATCTGCCACGAGCCAAACTCCTCCAGCACTCTGTTATACTGTGACAGTTTGCTTTACAAGCTAAGTGAAAACTTCTTGTTCAGGAATACATCTTTTTTTCTTTTTTTCTTTTTTTTGCTTAGCAGCTACAAGCAAAAAAGGGGAAAAAAAGAAAAAAAATGGCATTTTCCATATCTGATCTTTCAGTCCCATAATGAGACATTTCTCTCCGCCTCCTCTCTTTCAGGAAAGTGTGCTCTGTTTTCTGCCTTTATTCCCCAAATGTTATTTCCCCAAATGCCACTCCTTCTTTTTCACATTCTATTATGTTCCACTGCGCTTTGCTCATTTCATATGGGTCCAACATATAAGAGCATTGATCAGGGAGGAGATCTGCCCCGTGGGCCTCCTACTGACAATGATATAAACATATTATGCATAAGGAGCAGACTGAGGGAAAGGGTGAACTAACGACGCAATCTTAATAACGCCCCGGCTCTCACACCACACACACATTCATGGCCTAAAGCCCCCCCTGGTCGCATCCACCCACAGGATGATAAAGATCACTTCAATTAACCCTGGCTTAGCCTGAAGCCTGGGTAGTCATTTTATGTAGAAAAGAGGCATTCAGACTGCACATTCGTGTGTGTGTGTGTGTGTGTGTGTGTGTGTGTGTGTGTGTGTGTGTGTGTGTGTGTGTGTGTGTTGGTGGGACCGACTGCATCCCAGTTTCATTAATTGAATCCTGTTTGCCTGACTGGAGAAGGAGGAGCATGCAATTGACTGATTCATTCATTCATTCACACACACTTATTTACACACTCACACTTCACATCTTCATACACATACTCTCAAACACACACAGACACACCACCCTAGAGGGAAGGTATTATTGAATAGAGACTATGGGACATCCTCTCTCACACAGGTCTGCACAATGCTCTGCTAAACTCTCCCTCCCCCTGTCAGTCATCATATGTATGTGTGGCCAAAGCAAAGCACATACGGGTAATAAGATATTCTCTGTTTATTCACCTGAAACAAGAATAGATGGAAGGAAATACAGAGAGTGACACCTATGCAGTGATATGTTTTTTTTTGTGTTATTTTTTTTTCTTAGTGGTTGTGTTAGAAATCTGCACAAATTGTAGAAAAAAATTGTTTTTGTTTTGAAGAGCTATTCGCATGATATATCTGTATCTGTGTTTCAGGTACCTGATAATGCAATAATGGCCCTGGTTCCCAAGCAAGTTACAGCCTACAACTCAGTAAACAACTCCACTGTGTCCCGAACTTCTGCAAGTAAATATGGTAAGCCGACCTCTTTCTGTACTGCAAGTTTCGGCTGTCAGAGAGCCACTAGGTTGTAATGCATTCTTGTTAGAGTAACTCACTGACTCTGCATCAGTTGGATGCTCGTGCTTGAGGACCCTGCATGTCAGCAGTGACAGACCAGAAATACAGGATTTCTAAAATATAAAGAGACAAAACACACTCTTTCCCCAGTTGTTCGCGGCTCTCGAGACTCCAAAGTGGGTGCTCTTATCCTTCCGTGTGCCAGTGTTTTTTTCCGCCTGCGCGTCTGCTCCATGTCTCCTTGAACCTGCAAAACCATCAAGTTTGTTGCTGATCAAAGGGCTAGCCTCACTGGTCACAAACACTTCAGACACTTCAAATGTGGTGCCTCGTTATTAGCATTTCCTCATCTCCATATGGTCTCACCTCATCTCTCCCGTCTAAATTAGACCAGATAGGGCAAGGTGAGTGGTGCAACAGAAAAGGGAGGGAGAATGCCAGGAAGATCCCCCTCCACACACACCACTATTTTTTTTTTTTAATGGACAGACTTCAAATGCAAGTGTGATACTTCACAACTGGTGTGATACTTGAGAGTGACTTTGAACTCTCCCTGTCTACAATGGCCAAATAGTGAAGAAAAAGACAAGGGTGAAATTAATAGAGCTGCCGAGGAGGAAGCAGGAGTAAGGGGGGGGGGGGGGGGGCTGAGAGAAAGTTGTGCAAAAAAGTTCAAAGATTCAGACAAGCATTCTGTATAACATGTTGAGTTGGAGAATGAAAGGAGAAACCTTTGTGTTTGATCTTTGATGTAATGTTTCCATCAAAAACCACAAGGAGGGGGAAAAAAAAGGAAACATGAGAAAAATAACTCTGTGTGGAGCTGGATCAGAATAGAATCAAAAAAAAGAAACTCTCCTGTGCATCACTGACTCTGCATCACCCTCTGCTCTGTAACTTCTTGAATAAGTGATTTCCACAAAATGAGCGTACTGTTCTGCTGTATCACAAGGGCCAACCTAACAATTAAAAGCAGCGCATTTTGTGTACCACTTGTCCTGCAGGGTGTATTTGGTTTGTTATCTTTATAACAAAGATGCAGTTAAATAAGTGAAGCGCCCTATAGGAGACACAAGCATTTTTTTTTTGTTGATCGTACAGTGATCAAATTTGAGTAGTCAATATCAACACACACACACACACTCTGTATCTGTTGTCTCCAGCTGTCCCTTTTATTCCTGCAGACTTTTCTCCATACACTCCTCCTGCTTCTCTCCCTGGACAGATTGATTTCTGTCACAGTGAAAATCACTCCTTTTTTTTTTTTTTTTTTTTTTTTTTTTTTTTTTTTTTTGCACTGCTCTCCAAACCGCACCCACTGATCAATTTTTTTTCACACTGTGTAAACATTCATTGAGCCATGTGTTTGGAAATGTCATCGCCACTCCGGCCATTGGGTGGGCCATACATATTTCATCTCGTCTGACACCTGTTCGATTTTGTGTCAGCCGGCAACGCTATGTCTTGTCACTTGGAGGAGAAGCCATGAAAAATTAACCATGCAGACTTTCTGAAAGTTTCATATCCAATCTCACAGACCTGCAAATTGGAAGCCTCAAACCAAGGAACTACATTCTGTTGCTGACATGCAGGTTATGGTTTTCTTTGCATTTTTGGTTGGATTTTTTTTTATTTGATTGTGTTTGTGCTGCCCATGTCTGATTCTTGCTTTTATGTCAGTTTTCTTTTCTTCTTTTTTTTTATCAGTTTGCTTTCATTTAAGGGTTTCTTTTTGCTTTTCACTGTAACTAAACAGAATGTTTTTTCCAGAATGTTTATACATCTTTCTAAATTCACATAGTTTGAAAGTACAAACCAGTGGAAGAATAACTGATGCTAAAGAAAAACTAACACTTATTTAAGTTTGTGATTCGCATGGACTATCCAGCATTACATGAACTAAAGCATGTTGTTTCTCACAGAGAACATGATAAAGTACACTGGAAGTCCTGACAGCCTGCGTACCCGCACTCCTATGATCACTCCGGACCTGGAGAGCGGGGTGAAGGTTTGGCACTTGGTTAAGAATCACGAGCACGGAGACCAGAAGGAGGGCGACCGTGGGAGCAAGATGGTCTCTGAGATCTACCTGACAAGGCTTCTGGCCACCAAGGTGAGCAGTCTATGTTTAGGAGAGGTGACACTAAGCTGTGGGGACCTACTAACTTTCAGCTCCATATTTTTATTTTTGGACTCTACTAGAGTAGCTTTGCATGATTCACAGGCCAAATAATTGTTATATTGGGTCTTGGTCAGCTTTCATCTGATTAGCTGCCCCTCGCAAACAGAAGGACTGGTAGGTGGAGCTCCTGTGCTCGCTGTGTGTCTGCAATGACCACATTAGGTATATTCGCTCTCATTTAACTCATACAAAGCCAAGGGTAGAGAAAAAATCTCTTTCCTTTTTTAGCTCACAGGGAACACATGCCCATGTGCTGACCTCATAATTTGAAACTTTCCCCATGTTTAATATGAAGGGAAAATCAGGAAACCATAATAGATCTCCTTCTAGCAACTGACTCAATTTACCCAATGCTAAGCACATTATTTATTTGATACTCTATATTGCTGAGCATATGATCAAACTAATAAAACTTATCCAACTCAACAGTAGCTTCTTTAACTGAAGCGGTTCAGCAGGTGAAAGGCTAAAAGGTCACTCCATCTTTTACCCCATGTTATAATAACTGAGAAATCCCTCGCTTTATTTAAATATTCATGTTTACTTTGGATGAGTCATCTCAGTGGAAAAGATTATTCAAATGTATTCCTCGATCCCCTCAGGTGAGAAAGAGAAAATGGATATTTCTGTTTGTTTTCTTTTTTCATTATGGTTGCATTGATGCAGCAGCATATCAAAAAGGGTAAAGAAGAAAAGACCAATGAAACTAGTGAAGGTTTTTCTGTTATAAAAAAAAAAAATGATCAGGCAAATATAGAAATGACTATAAAATGGGTCTCTTTGAATGTGCCTTGCAACAATGGCCCCTAAGAAGGGGGAAAAAAAAAGTTAATTTGGTTTGGAGGAAAATGTGACTTTGATCCAACAGCTGAATGCAAATTAACAATCCACTCTTAAAGCACCTTGTCTCTCTTTTTTTTTTTTCCATCAAGACATCCTTTCTATCAGACAGACGCATATAGCCATGTGGGCAAAGGAGAAGAAAGTGAACTGAAAATGTTCCGGATGTTTGTTTTTTATAATTCACTAACAGCTCTGTTTTTTATCTCCTGCATGTCTTTGTTTAGCAGTTAACACAGAGAACATAAACTCGCACGATGTATGCCATATAAATTAAAACTGGCTGGAGTCTGAAATGGAGTGTCTCAAACACATCGGTAACTCATCCATTAGATAGGCACAGAGGGAAGAAGCAGGATGATGATCCTTTATGAAACGTGTTGGCTAATGAGCAGAAACATGGAACTGATTTGGGTCTGGCAATTCCAACTTGTTTTTGAAATAGTACGTCGAGATAAAAGGCAAACAACTTCCCCTTTTTGCTGCTGTTTTTGTTTTTGTGAAAACGTGTTTGCTTTCTGGTGAACAGCAGCCTCTACAACCAGAAAAGCAGCAGAAAGAAAAAAGTAAGAAACTCTTTGGAGTTATATTTATTTGGTCTCATCTTGTGTTAACCTCTAATTCAGAATAAATATGGACGATTTAAACGAATGCTATGCTTTTCTTTCTGTTTTTCATATCAATACTGAACACATAATTCAACTATTTACAATGCACACTGCATGAAAAGTGGGGTTTTCGACAGTTTCTGGCATGTTATATTGCTTGAGCTTTACGGCTCTCAGCAGCAGGCTTTGGTCAGAACAGTAAACTGTAGGGAAACTGCCGTGGACTCTCTGTGTCAGTGCTCCCTCAGCTCCTCCCTCTCCTCAGGTCTAGGGCAGGCTCTCATATGTAAAGGAGGTTTCTGTGAGTCATACAAATGCAAATCAAGTACTCACCAGTGATCTACCCCTCCCAACAGTTGTAACCAACATATTTTTATTTTGAGATATATATAATCAAATTTAAATGATCATCTTTTAAGCCTTTTTCCATTACAATGTGACTACACATAAATTATTATACAGCGAAACATTCAAACAAGACTAAACTCACAAGAAATCATTCTAATTTATAAATTTGAATTATCTAGTTGGAAATATACTTTTGGACGTTTTCAGCTTTTGTCCCTTTTTCCAATAAGGCTGTGAGCTTCTGTCTTGTGAGCCTTTGTCATGGAGTTTTTTTGTGAACCTTGAACTTTAGTGGACTGAGGGAGATAAACAAAGGCTATAACTTGATTTTGGTGACACCACAAGCATTATTTTCATTGAAAAGCATACTCAGTTTTCAGTCTAATTCGCTGTAACAAAAAGTCTGTCACACCATCATCCTCTTCTGTGCAGTGGCTTCCCAGCTAGCATTGAACATTCAGACAACATCCCATGAACGCTGCCATAAACGTTCAGTGAATGTTCACATGCATTAATGACATTAAAGACTACCAAGGCAGATGGAATAAGAAAACATATAAAACATATAAACTTTTATTTTGCTATACATGGATGTACATAAGAGACATCAGCAAAACCTTCATGAGAAAAATGTAAAAAAAAAAAAAGAAAAGTAAAAATTTTAATGCAACAGTGCTGTGAACAGATCATCAACAATAATTCAAATCATAACTGTAAGGATTTATACCAACACCACCTTTCATGATCACATCAATTCACACTAAGCTTAGCCGAGCATTTCTCAGTTACAGTTGCTCAAATGCTTTAACTGTCCAACTATTCATCCACTGCTCTTGATCAAATTCACTACATTGTTGTGGAGCGCTGTGACCGGACTGTTGTGTGGGTGCCAGCATTTGAAAGACTAGAAGTAAGGAAGAAAGTCTGCACAGCAGAGCGCTCCTGGGACAAAAATTTAATCCCAAAGGACCTTCCAACAGTAACATTTCAGGCCACAGTGCCCTTCTTCAGACTTAGATTACATATTTGTCCCAGGAGCGCTCTGGTGTGCGGACTTTCGCCCTTTCTTCTATTGTAACTGGTTTTGTTCCTGCACCCTTTTATTATTGAATGTATGTGTTCGGCCTACAGAGATCAACATTTGAAATACTGTCACCTGGTTTAACATCATCTTCATTTTGGTTGAAAATGTTTGACAACTGTTGACTTGTTTCATTCATTTCCACAAAGCATGTGACGGCTTTCCGTTAAACCCTCTTGTTGTGAACAGGGTTATTATAGTTAACGAAAACGAACGAAATAACGAAAACTGAAATTGAAAAAACATTGTCGTTAACTGAAATAAATAAAAACTACAATTAAAAGGAAAAAACTAAAACTGTATTGTGAGTTTAAAAAACTAACTAAAACTAACTGAAATTATTGTGGATTGATCATTTTTCCGAGTTTAAGCTGGGAGCGCCGTCGGGCAGCTGTGTGCGTGCGTGTGCACGAGAAAGCGGCAGAGTCGCTCTGAACCGACCGGGTTCAGAGCAGGTCCACAACGCTGTGATTAACCTGTTTAGTCCTTGTGCGTTTCCGTCTACTTTATCAGTGAGAGAATAACAATGGGGAATAATAATCAAAGCATCAGTATAAGGACTCACAAATGTCAGCAAATTCCTGGAGGGAGACTGCTATCGGGATGGACGTGAGGAAATGAAGGAAGTGGAAAAACAGGGACAAATATGTTTGCAGCCAGAAAACTGAGCACAAAGAGCGAGGACCAAAAAAAGTCCCAGCTGGCACCGCAGCACACGACCACAAGGTAATTAACAGACACAACACACACAGTTACACAAGCATAAACGCGGACATGAGGTCGGACACTTCTATAGGTTGTGTACAGAGGCTGCAAAGACCCTGCGAGTCTAATCAGCGAGCATCTAACCAAGCTAGCTCCAAAACAGAAGAAGCTTCAGGTGGTGGAGAACATCAGGATGCAGCTGGATTTGAGCTTTGACTCCTTCAAAGAGTTTGTTTTTGTCAAACACCACATGTAGGTGTTGTTAATCTACACTGGAGTTTATTGGGAGTTTATTGTAGAGTTTATTGAGTTTGGGAGTTCATATTTTTCTCCCTGTTGATGTTCATGTGTGTCCTAATTATTACACATTTAGCATGTTAGTGCTTCTGTCTTGTGACTGTTGGTTGTTGAATATATTTCTTTATGGTATCTTGAGTTTTTATTACACAATAGTCAGAATCTTGCACCTGACAAAGTATGAAAATACTAAAACTAATACTGAAACTAACAAAACTAAACTAAAACTAAGCAATAAACCTAAAATAAAAACGAGCAAAACCACTCTGAAAACTAATTAAAACTAACTGAATTAGAGAAACAAAAGTAAAAACGAACTAAAACTAAACGATAATGTAAAATCCAAAACTATTATAACCCTAATTGTGAATCATGACACTCAGTTTGCTCGATCCATTCATGAATATCCTTTTGAAACATGTCTGCATGTTTTATTACTTGGGAACCATTCATTTTGTTTTAAAACTTCATCTTGTGGAAGTAGTGGCAGCAGCTCCTTGTGTGCAGTGGTTGCTTTTACACGTAATTTGCTTAAATTGTGGATGTGGATGAGGTGCGTCGTGGCCGCACTTACTGGGCGTCGTCCTGATTCCTTTGGTTGTGGATTATGGTAGCGATGGCTTCCTTAGAGAGCTTTTTTGTTGACCAATAATGTAGCGACTCCAAACCATAAGTCGCCTGACAGGAAATAGTAGGCCCCTGTCTATATGACGCGCTGCCTTCACCCCTGACAAAGTACGCTGAGCCCACACGCGTTTGTGTGATGTTCACTGATACGCTGCCAAGCACGAATCTGGGTGACAATCAGCAGCGTAACGGGAAAAACAAACCAAACGAGCGAGCGCTCGTACACGCAGCGTGCGGTCAACAGAAATTACGGCCACCCAGCTAACAACCTCTCTCCTCCATCAGGAGAGCAGGAGAGCAGGTGACACACTTTTAACTCTGCCAGCTGTTACCACCTGCACCCACGCGATCCGAACGCTATACACGTCACCATGACAACCAACGCGCCACAAGTTCTGTCTGACGTCAGCAGCATTCTAGACACGTGATTTGAAGAATAAAGCAGCACTTACGCCTTTGAATGTTAAAAACCTACAAGTACGCCGCAGGATTTTCATACTTCAACCCGAGAAAATATCTGGAAACCAGAGAGCAAAGAAATGGCGTCCAAAACCAATACCAAAACCAAAGCTAAAAAAACAACTGAAGAGCTGGAAAGAGAGTTGTTTCGCCTAAAAGAGCAGCTTAAAAATGAAAAAGGTAATTGGAAGAAACAGCAAGAAGAATATGGAAAGCAATTAGCTGCAGCCAGGAGTGCGGCAGCTCAGGAAAAGGCCGAATTACAACAATCTCACGAACAGGAACTGGAAACAGTGAGATCTAAGAGTCGTGCTGTTGAGCTTGAAATCAAAAGCGATTGCGATGAGATCGTCACCTACCTCAAGAAAAAACATGAATATGCTGACAGAGCAATATCAGGAAAACATCTAAAGCAGTTACGAAAACTGAAGAATTCAGATAAAATAATCAGTGAAAAAGAGGATATGATTTTAAGTCTTAAAAACAAACTACAAGACAAGGAAGACATCATTGAACAACAAAAAGCTGCTCGGGTCTCCGAGCTTGAAGAACGTTGGGATAGAACAGCAGGGATCAGGGCTATGCTCGACAGCGAAGTCCAGAAAAAAAAGGAGAGGAAAGCAACAATTGTAAAGCTTGAGACTGAACTGAAAGCCGAGAAGGCAAAAAATGTCACGCTGATGGATGACTGCCAGCTACATTTTCATCAATGCCTTGATTTAAATGATAAAAATACTTCATTAAATGAGACAGTGAAGCACCAAAAGAGGAACAACAGAATGCTGGAAGAAAGACTCCGTCTGACCGAACTGAATCCAGAGCGTTTCAAACAGGATCTGGCTCTCTGCATGGAAGCCTTTGAAAAGGCTTTCCCTCACGCATCTCACAACATAGACCCGGCCTTCCAACAGTTCCAGACCAAGTTCCTGGCCATGAAAAAGAAACATTTACAAGGTTTACCCCTGAGCCAATGTGAAAAGGAGGGATTTGAATTTGTAGCAGAAATATTAAAACAACGTGACCAAAGAATTGAGGGATTATTAAAGGAGATTGAAAAGCATGAAAGGAACACCGCTGATGTCAGATCACAAAATTGCTCTTGTGAATGGCAATATTATGTGCTTAAACAACAAAAGGAAGAGATCAGTCGTCTGAAAGATCAAGTAAAGGATCTTCAGTTAGAACTGAAAAAAGAAAGGAAGAGGCGATGTCAAGGTGAGACACCGACAACATCTGCGCCTCAACCTGAAACTGCAGTGCCGAAAACTGGTCCAGGCACTGTCAAACGCTATCGGCCTTTTCCTGTTTTACCTCCTATAAGAAGACCTCCTTCTTCATACAGATGCAGCCACCTAATGTTGCCGCATCCAGCCAGACGTCGACCAGCTGAAGTCCAGCTCCCAGCTGGCCGACGTCCGGCTGTCGTCGGGCTGGAAGTCCCCCTCCTTCTCCTGGGCGTATCTACTTTCCAGCATGAACACACCCCTTTCCCTCAATTGTAGACTGTCACCAAAAGGTGGCGCCTTCTTAACAAAAACGTTGTGTTCTGTGATTCACAAAAGTTTTGGTGAAGTATCAAGTTTTGAAAACCTAAAATAAATGCCTAAAATTTTTGTCAGTATGACCTTTCACACATTTCCATTGCGAATCACCAAAAGATTCCTTTGTTTCACTTCATCTTTTAACTAAATAAGTAAATAAATACAGTAGGTTAAAAAAGAAGCGGTGCTGCGCTGAGCCAACCCGGTCTCACGGCAGTTCGTGCAGTAGTCACGAAATTTAATCTATTGATTCGTGCTCATGAACACGAATTCCCTCTTTTTTCGTGTTACTCGGCACGACTTCTAACCTGCCTGAAATGCAGTAGGATAAAGTTCGTGCCTCTGAGCACGGCTTCTAAGCTGCAGTATAGTTTTTTTTTTTTTGCCCCTGTCCCCCTTTTTTCCCCCCTTTTCTTTTGAACTGGAAGCTCAGAAGCTGAATTATGCCTTTAATTGCGATCCTTAAGCGCCACTTTTCCTTTTGACATGAATTTCTCCTTGTTTCATTTAATGTGGGGTGCTGCTTATGGTTGTAACGATGACATTTGTGGGGCTTTTTAGGTCTAAATTTATATTTACGTGTTTATGGTTAGTGCTATATTCGGTGTCCAATTTTTTCTGTGAGTTCCGTGGTCTGAAGCCGTTTTTCCTCTGTGTTAAATCCATGAACCAACGATGAATAAATAAATGAACTACAGTACCCATCACCCCATCGGCCGTAACCATGGTCACGCGTATTCCCGTTGCTGTCCAGCTAATTGCATTCGTTCACCCGCTTCGGGTGTTATCAGGTAATTACTGACTTTATTAGCGGTTTTCAGGCCCGTAGATATGGGCCAGCAAGGGCCGTCTGCACCTCGTAGTCAGTCGAGAAGGTAGTTATCGTTCTAACGGAGGATCACTGACAGAGAAGGACTACAGAAGAAGGACTACAGAAGAAGGACTACAGAAGCCATGCTCGCTGACTTCCGGCGGATGCTGCAGTGTTCAGGTAAGAGGATTTCAATGGACAGCGTTTATATAGTGATATTATTACGGCAGTGAGTTCAATAAGCACTTGAAATTAGATCAATGTGGTGTAAGAGAGCGCTGATATCCCAACTCTGAGATGCATTTGTAGAGATTATTGCGGGTTTTGCCGTCTTTGAGACGCTAGCTTAAATTTTCTGTGCAAATGTTAGCGGATATCGTAGGAAAGCGTTCACTATTTAAACAATGTTATGACAGAAATATGAGCTTCTGGACTTACTAGTTAAGTAAAATGATTATTTTCAGCCACAGATTCCAAATAAATATCATGATGAGCTTCAGTGCATCCATATTCAATATCTGCGAGTACAGTGCTTCATTTAATCTGCACTGAACTGACCCAGGGTTATCACAATGTAAAATAAAATGATACTGGTCTGAACACAGTTGCTGGATCAGGTGACCCTGAAGCCTCTCTTAGTTATGCTGCTATAGGCCTAGACTGCTGGGGAGGTTCCCGTGATTTCTTTATATTCACTGTAAACAAACCTTATATTAGCAAGTTTCTTATATTCACTATTTAAACAAAGAGCAGTCTGTTTATACTTCAGACTGCTGGCTTACTTGTGGTTCCAGGATACGTAAGAGTAGAATGGGATGCAGAGCCTTCAGCTCCTCTGTGGAAAGAGCCTTGAGGTGACTGTTGTGATTTGGCGCTATACACATAAAACTGAAAGTCTGGCTGCCTTTAATCCTCTGTGACAAACACGAGGATCCATGAAACCTGCCAGCACCTGAGAATGAGCTGAAACTTGCAGTGTATTACATTCCCATCATGGAGAAGCTTCCAGACTCTGGGAATCCTGTCAGTGAGCAGGGACTGATTCACTGTCCTCAGCTTTAAACAAACCCAGTCTCCATCTCAGGTTTTGACTCAGCCTGCTTTGGAGTCACTAATCTAGAATCATCAGGCTACTTACTTTCAACACCATAATTTTGTTACTGATTCAGTTTATAAACCTGTTTAGTGCTGCAGCAACAATCAAACATTTCCGCTTCATACATCATTGTAGTTTGTGTCTTTGCTCTTTCAGAACTGAATTGGAAATCCAAAGGTGCTGGAAAGCTTCTTCTCCAACCCTCAAAGCCGAACTTCACCCATGAGAGCTGACAGCATGCAATCATTTTGAGAAGTGACATTCTCATAAATAAAGGTGAGCAATGATACTTAATGTGTACTTTTTGATTATCATGTTTAAAGGTTTGTCATTGCTCACAGTGGCCTTGTATTCATTAGGCATTTCCAGAATAGTATCCAGCAGTTTCTTGTGAGCTGAGCTGAATCATTTTTCTTTTAATACATGTTTAACATTCACTTGAGTATTACTTGTAATACATAACTGTGGCTCTGAAACAAAGGCTCTCCTGAAGGAGAAGAAGAGAGCCTTTAGATCAGGAAATAAGGAGGAGCTGAGAGCTGTGCAGAAGGATCACAGAAGGAAAATCAGGGATGGAAAAAACACCTACAGAAAGAAGATGGAGGACCAGCTACAGCAGAGCAACACCAGTGGAGTTTGGAGAAGCTTGAACTCAAGTTCAGGCCACAAACCAAGCCCACTCTGAGACTTAGAGTAGAGTGGGTGAACAACTTGGACCACTAGAACTACCAGCATTTTCACACTACTCCTTTTTCTACCAAGCACCTCCAAATGGCAGTTTACATCTCATTAGGCCACCTTTTGTTATGTACACGGGGCCAGTAGATCGGAATGTGTGTGGGATGGGTGTGGGGGTGGGGATGGGTTACCACTGATGACCCAGGGTTGCCAGGTGTATAAAAAGCCAGGTCACAACACATATTTCACCTTTAATAAGAACATATTTGTAATTGTGATCTCAAATTTGGAAGAGATGTTTTGTGTTCTCCGTGCTTCAGGTTCACAGCAGATGGAAGGAAACTCAAACAGCCACTAATGTAGCCGTTGTGCTGACTGTAGACTGAGGGATCTCTTCAAATTGTTGTATTCCTCCTCTTCCTCGTCACCCACTGCTTCAGATCTTGCTGTCACCATCAGACTGCAGCAGTTATGTTATTTAGCCATGAAACATGTCGTCACCCTCCCTTGATTTTTTTCAGGCTTTTCAGAAAACACAAAAAACTGAACCGAATGTTGAAAATTTAATTTAGACAAAAATAAAATTTTAAAAATGTCTTTGACCATTTTTTTTAGGAGGGTGACGATATATAACCTTGTTCAGCCTGTTTAGGAATGCACTGAGATCAATAACCTAATTTCCAACGCAGATCTGGAGAAACAGCAAAAACCAACGGGACCCTACACAGCCACAGATGCTGCTCCAGAGCTAGAAGTTCTAAACCATAAACACCAACCTGGGAAACTTGCTAAGTGTGACAGGTCCAACGTAACCCCAGATACAGCCCAGCCACAGGGTGAACCAAATCTTTCAGATAATGACAACAGAGAACCAAACGCACCTCCCTCCTAAACTCACCAGCCTGCACCAACCTGACATTTCTCCTCCCTGAGTTAAATAGATGAATGGAAGTTAAGTGGTTACAAACATAAAAACCACGGGTCCACAGACAGGAGCAGTGAGCTGAAATCAACACAAAGCTACCTGAGAGGCTGTATTGAACTACTATATATAATTTAATCATTTGTCCTGACTGGTTTCACCTCAGATGTTCTTTTTCCTTTTGGTAGATTTCTCCCAGCTCTGTTTTGATGCCAAGAAGAAGAAGAAGCTGCTTCAGAGAAGTGGGCTTCATGGTCTCAGTGCACAGCAACATGTGTTTTCACTGCCACAATCAAAACATTGAATAAAATCTATGTATTGTTGTTTGGAAACGTGTCATATTACTGCATGCTAAGGTGTGTTATTAAAGAAAAAAATGAGTTCTATTTTTCTCGTTTGATGATATCCGAAGCTTTTGATTCAAAACGTTTATTTTCCACTGGACAAAATATTTACTGTTGCACATTTATTTCTCATAGGGATTTTTTTTTCTTTCCATATTTCAGTCTCTGGTTCTTGAGAGTCATGGCTCTGTCTGGTCTCTGACAGAGATCCTTAAAAATATTATTGGAAAGTACCTATTAATTTTACTTTCAAACAGCTTTATGTGAATGTTATCTTTTCATTTATAATTTTTAATATATTGATCACAGTGTAGTGTACCGTAGAGGCATCCAAAAATGATGAGACTGGGCTGCTTGTGTGTGATTTGGAAGGTTTGTGTCTGTCTGTGACTCTGCAGAGGTTAAAGCTGTGATCCAGTCTCAGTCTCTGACTGAAGGTTGCTGAGACTCTGATTAGATACACAATGTGAAGTTCACAATTCTCTAAACAAATAAAATGGTAATGACAAACATGAACATCTGTACTTATTTCAGAGACATGAATGTTTACAAACATAATATTTATTTTAAGGATTGGACTTCATAAAGCGCACTGATGTTAGAGTGTGTGTTCATATTTAAATCATTTTGTAGGCTGAAATTGTAACGGTGGACCTGAGATGGTCCAGAGAAAGTAAACATGTTAATTAGAATAATAACAACAACAGACTGAGACAGACAGCTGTGAAATGCGCACACAATGACGTCACCTCATTCACTGCTAGCTACACTGCTAGCTAGCTACATCGTATCATTCATGATCATCTGTGTAAACAACGTTTAAAGAAGCCGCCACAGCTCTGCAGCTGTAACTGTTTCAAATCATATATTTTTGCTCGTTTGAACTCTGAGGATGTTTTTAAAACGGTCTTAAAAGGCTGTTGCTATGGTGGTTGTCACGGACGCCTCAGTAGCTTCTTAGGCTAACCTGGCGCGTCCGGTTCCTGCTGCTAGCTGTCTGCCGCAGGAAGGCTGCGTCCCATTTCAAGGAGCCGCCGCTCCGCCGTAACTGTGGCTCAAACACCACTTTATCCTTTAAGAAAAGGCCTTTTATAGCCACTGATGACACACACACACTAATGCACGTCACTGTCACAGTGTGACTTCACTAAAACCTCTAAAGTATTGTTTATAAAATGGAAAATGAACCGGGCATTGATCTGATGATGGAGGCTCTGCAGCTGACGTTTCACAATCCTGATTGACTCGCTGTACATTCCTATAATTAATCAGAGCAGAGTTTAGACTGCACAGTGCGCTGCGCTCACTGTTACTGTGTCAGCTGCTGCCTTCATATATGTTTGCTGCTGAGGTTTGATGAAGCAGGTGGAGGAGAGTCAAAGAAGTAAATATTAATCCACTTATTATGCAATTACTAACCCTAACCCTAGCTCAGCATACAATAACGACTGCCGGTATTATTAGTTTGGGAAGGAGTCATTTTGGTCGCAGTTTTGATTATAAAATAAAAGGGAAAATATAAACAAACAAAAAGCTTAACATTGTGAAGACTTGGAAGAACAATGTGACACTGATGAGAGGATTAGGCTTCCCAGGTCATTGCCAGGCCAAACCGGCTGGTGATCAGAATTATTTTAATTATTTTTTTACCCAGTGTCGCTGGCGGTGCAGCGCTCACAGCCTGTCCGAGGTCACGGGCTGAACTTCAAGCCCAGCCCGTCCCTCCAGACAATACTCACTGCTCCACTATAATGACCGCTTTAATCTCATCTTTCTATTGTTTTTAATGGACAGTTCCGCTTACAATTACAGTTCAATGATGTGAGGATCCTTGGTACAGTATACAGCGGGCTGTAAATGAATGCGCTTCCACTATTACTGCTCCTCCTGGTGGATAAACAAGACATTACCACCATTTTCCCCAAATGCTGCTTAGGGGCGTTCCCACCAGTGGCCGGAATTCCTACGTCATTAGCGGGGGATCGCGTTTAGGCCGAGGTTCGGCCACGAATCGGCCAAGGACCGGCCAAGGTCGCGTCACGGATCGGCCGGAAATTTTCGGTGGCTGCATCTGTAGCGTGGCTGTAAAAAGTAGAAAGGCGGCTGCCTTTCTATAAATGTGATATTTATTCATACAAATTATGTAATGTATGTATCTATGTAAACTGAACTGTTGGCTGACATGTAGCTCCTGTGATACCACCGGCCGTCCCTGGAAAGGGGGATCTCTCTTTGAATTGCCTTTCCCGAGGTTTCTTCCTCATCGGTCTGGCCTCTCGGGGAGTTTTTCCTCGTCTTCATAGAGAGCCTTGGGCTGGATCAGGAGCTCCATGACAGCAAAAACAACAAATAATAATAAAAAAAAAAAATTTAAAAATGGTTTCTTTTAGATTTTTTCCCCATGTGTAAATTGCCAGCCTTAAACCTTGGTTAAACACATTCCCATTATTCATATGTGCTCTGACAGGAAAACTCCAAAGTTAACATTCCATTTTTATTCATTTATTTATGTTGTGGCACAAATCATTAAATAAATTGAAAAGGATCAAACATGGTCAAAAACGGCATAGAAGCAATCAGCTGAATTTTAACAGCTTCTAGTGGGATCACGGCTTTGCAAAAGTCTCACCAATTATGCAATCAAGAGTTTATTAATAATGCTGGTGTCAAGACAACCTGTTCTACTGTTTTCCCCCTTTATTGCAAGCTTATTATAGTTAAGGAAAACTGACACTGAAAAACACATTTTTGGTAACTGAAATAAATAAAAACGATAATTAAAAGGAAAAAAAAAAATTCTAAAACTGAATTGTGGATTTATAAACCTAACTAAAACAAACTGAAATGAGAAATAAGATATCCTTCATTTTCTTTTCAGTTTATTTAAAAGACTTGTGGATTGACATGAAATCATGTTTCCGCTCTAGCAGTTTCGGCTGGGAGCATTATCCATAAGAGGAAGGAAAGACTGTGCAGAGGGACGTGACCAGTTTCTGGATTTGCCAGTATTCATCTTCAGTGTCTGAGTTGAACAGTTGGGCGATTTCAGCATCAAGCATGCCGGGTTCCCTCTCGTCATTATCCGAGTCAGTCTCGTTGTTGTTACTGTTTTGTTTTGGTTGCGGCAAACAGCAACCATTTAATTGTTAATAAAAGGGCAACTTTTGAGACAGCCAACAGCGAGTTCACAAAAGTTGGCAACAGCGCCGGCCGCTGATCGCTAGATTACGCACAAATATCCGGGGCAGCATAGATGAAAATAGGCCAGGAACATGTAGAATTTCTATTTTTGGAACAATGTTTCCACTTCTTTTTGAATTAATCTCCTGCCGCTTCAGCTGCTTTCCACACCTGCTGCGCCGCACTCACAGCTTGTTCCTGTTTAATATCGTCAGTAAAGTCATTTTGTGAATCGATGATGGACTATTTTAGAGAATTCAATGAGGCCTTTGAACTGATCTGCCAGACATATAGTGGAACACAGTGGTCAGTCATAGATTGGGCTCCACAGAGCCTGGACTCTAAAATTCTAAAATTAATAATGACTATTAAATCTTGACATAGATCAAAAGGATGCCAAGAGCCAAAGAGCTTTGTATGTCCCTCAAGATGAATTACAGAGAGCTGCCTGAGTGAGTCCAGGCCTTGGAGGATAAAGGTGAACAAACAAAGTCTGGATTATGGAGCATGTCTGAATTGTACAAACTCAGGTTTTTGCCTTATATACTTTAATCCTAAGTATTTGTGCATGTTTCTGTTGGACCCATTTCCCTGCAACATATAAAAAGAAATGAGTGGTCACTAGAGTCTTTTGCATAGTACTGTATATGATGAAACTGCTGGATTTCTTACTCCTTCATCCTGCTGGGCATGTTCAATCTGCTGTGTCTCTTCTTGCCTGTGCAGAGTATCTGTTCATATTCATTTTTCTCCTCACTGGATACCATTTGCACTCCATGTGATCCTTCCCCAACTAGGTTATCTGGTTTGTTCCCCCTGTTTTCAACAGACATCTCCTTTGGATCCTCTCTTTTATGCCTTCATATTGACCTTCCTCCTTCTCATCATCTGTTGCAGAGGTTCTCATGTATCCACTTGCTGGCTGATATGTGGAAAATGCAATTAGGTGCTACCAGTTTGCAATGCATGTTAACCCTCATATCTCCTCAAATTTTGCACCTTCTGGACACCTTTGTGGCAAAAATGTACAGCACCTAAAAACTGCTATAAAATCATCATACATCAATATTTTTTGCTTTTTTGTCATAAATCACTTATTCAACTTCAGACCTACTCAAAAATACCAAACACTGAATTATTTTCAGGGTTTTAACCCTTTACATGCCAGTTTAATCACATGTTATATTATTAATTAAATAGAAAACACCACAAAATTGAATCAGTTTCCACATAATAAATGTGAGGAGGATGGGGCATCATTGGTGATGAGAGCCTCGGATATGTCAAAGATTAGCAACAAAAATGATTGTATTAATATATTTTTATGTAGTGCCAGATACTCGCTCAGGACACCTTTGTGGCCAAAACTGCTGACTTACATTGAGATCACAGTTTTGGATCTTACAGTTGCCATAAAAACCATGAATTCTATGATGTTAGCATTTCATTTTGAAGAAAAGTTATGATATTTGACATTGTGACTGCATTCCATTTGATTCAGTCATTTTCCCATTTTAAGCAGATGAATAAAATTGATGTTTTGCCAGTTAAATTATGGAGCCATTGACTACCAGGGGACCCCTTGGTATTTTTGAGTAGGTCTGAAGATAAGTGATTTATGAAAACAAACAAAGAAGATTCCCTGCAAGAAATCATGCCAAAAATCCAGCCAAAATGATCACCAAATTATAAAACAGTTGAAAAAAAGATACAAAAATGGCCCAGGAGGGCATGAGGGTTAACAGCATGTTACTGCAATTACACGTCACAAACCAACAATAACAGTGCACATGTAGACAGATGAATCTCATACCTTTATCTTTGTGATGTAAGCCCTTTTCAAACGATATCTAGATATCGTTTGAAAAGGGCTTGGAAAGGGATGCTTTAGTTGGAGGCAGATGTTGGCAAAGTTGTAATGCAATCAATGAAACATGGTCAGAGGTGTGAATTTGTGCTACTTTGACATAAAAAAAATATATGCTAGCATCTACTAATCCTAAGCATGGATCATAAGCATTTTTATTATCGAGAACTGATGATTTGGATTTAGCTGAACAGAGCAAACAAGTTATCTGAGAGAGTTAAGATATTTATCTGACCCCAGACAAATTGCCTATAATTTGAGGCAATTTAGTCAGCAAGTGAGCACCCAGCTAAGATGAATTCAAAGTGGAGTAATAAACAAGAAACCCAGAACAACTAAAGCTTAAAGGAAGGAATACAAATGCTCCAGAAAACTGCATTGCTTATCAGCTTGGCAGCATCCAAGATGAAGCATGGTGGAGGGAGCATCGTTTTGGTGTTGCTTTGCTTCCTCTGCAACTGGACAGCTTGGCATGGTCTGGAGTAATATTTACTCCCAGGTTTAGCATGGCATCTCATTAGCCCAGCTGAAGGTCAGACTTTAGCAGCAGAACAATTATCCTACACGTTTAAGTAATATTGTAGGACTTGAAACAATAATATCTGCCTAATAAGTTTCAGAAACACCAGCTAACAGAGGCTATTAGCGTATATCAGCGTCCTTCAGAGTAAATAGACATGGACACCAGGTGAGGTAAACAGCGGACTGACAGCCTACACTCACTACAGATGAACAGCAGCCAGAGATGTTTGTCCTACAGCGGCCACTGTGGCTAGGATTATTCACTTGAATTGGGAGGCATAAGAAAACTGAATTCAATCTTCAATCACACACCGTAGCTTTAAAAACCAACTAATGACTTTGTGAAAATGCGGATAAAGTCTGGTGATCAACTAACAGGGAAAGAGAGGTGCAACAGTGACTGTGAAAACAGGGCATATGAACAAAATTAATAAACAAACTTCAGATCCCAGAATAGGATGAAAGCAGGGAAAACGGAACAGCTGTTGTCATGACACATACTCTGTAGTCCTCCACACACCTTCACACATGCACACATGTTGCCTCTCAGCTTCTGTGAGTTGCTCCATTTTCCTGCCATCCTCCTGTTCCAGAGTGCAGAAAGGTGGCTTCTGACTACAGACAGCGCATCGTCTTTCCAGATGGATTGTTTCTGAGAAATAACCAGTTTATCTTGGCTGGCCATCTCTCTTGGTGAGGAATGATTGGGCAGACAGGCAGTGTAATTGACTGCGTTTGGCTTTCACCTTGCCAATAAATACCTCTCCTTGGCAACGCCACTCACATCTCTCATATTAGCTCCATCAGTGACACTCTTGAGTGTGGGTACAGGACGTGTTCAAATGTGCGGAGTGGTGCAGGGAAGGATTGCATTTTCTCTCCACTTGTACACTTGAGAGTGTGTGTGTGTGTGTGTGTGTGTGTGTGTGTGTGTGTGTGTGTGTGTGTGTGTGTGTGTGTGTGTGTGTGTGTGTGTGTGTGTCTGTCTCACCCTCCCTGTTTCATTGCTATCCCCATCGTCGCATTCCTTGCATTTCAATGTGGAGGCAGATGGCATCAAAACATCCAGATGACACATTGTGTTTAGAGTGCAGTCTAATGACAGGGTAGATGGTCGTGGGGGGGTTGTGTTGGCAGTTTCAGCTCCACCGGGGAACAAGAGAACCCTGTGATGATGACAGTGTTGATAGTGGTGCACCCCTTGAGATCGAGGATGACGTAAAATGTCACAGCCTAAGCAGTAGTAGGCACATTCACAGATTTCACCGTCTCTGCGTTAGGCATCCCCTTACCAGCTAGGAAGGCACATGGGCTTGATATAGAGATATGCGATGCCATCTTTATAGAAAAATGATAAGCTGTCGGGAATGTGGGCCACATTAGAATTATAGCCATGATTGTCAAACTAACAGGATTTTCTCCTCCCACTCTCCTCTACCTCTCTTGACTCTGTGATTCGGGCACCCGCTCCACCCAAATTGGATTTTTATTTGCCAGTGCCTGTACACACCTCATCTGCCACACTCAATGGCCTCTTCTTCTGATAGGAAACTTGTGTCGTTTTATTTCCATCTCTGGCTCTCGCCTTCTTCCCGTGCATCCCATCAGCTCGTTCTTTACAAGAGGATTAGATTCTCTCACTCTCTGTCTCTCTTCTCCTCCTCCTTCTTAAAGTCACCAACATTAAATCAAATTAGGGTCAATGGTGCAGTGTGGGAGCTAATCCGGCAGCACAAAGAGGCTTAGGAGATGCGCCTCCTGTTCCTAGATATTATTAAAAGTCAGCTGTGAAATAACAATTTCCCCCATCAAAGCTGCAAGCAGATTTAGGGGCAGGGTCTGTGAGATATGAGTCAGACACATAAACATCGGAGCTGAGAGAAAGTGACATGCATTGCAGAGCTCACAAACTGACACAGAAAAAAATATATACATATACATAGTGATCTTTCTGCCACTATTAGTGTTTTCTTTTTTTTTTTTTTTGAAAAATGAAATAATGACAAATGCATTCTCCAATTCTGTGTTTCCCAATCAAATCGATACTGCATTGATTTAACATATTGAAACAGCAGATTTCCCAAAGACTGGACCTTTTTAACTCTCCTCTCTCTGCTCCATAGGGTACATTACAGAAGTTTGTGGATGACCTTTTTGAGACCATCTTCAGCACAGCTCATCGAGGCAGCGCTCTGCCACTGGCCATCAAATACATGTTTGACTTCCTGGATGAGCAGGCCGACAAACACAACATCCATGACCCACATGTCCGACACACATGGAAGAGCAACTGGTGAGTTAATTTAGTATGGAAATCCATATATAGTGTACCTGCAAATACAGAAATATGCAAGCACATACCAAGTCATAGTAGGCACAGGACGGGAATGCTTAAGACTCCTCAAACAATTACTTGGATCATTGACGGACATAAATATTATTTTATTTGTATACTAGTGTGGCTCCATTCGTGGCCTTTGCTTTCTCCTCTTAATTTAAAAAGTACTAGAGGCACACTGGCATTGCCTTGGTATTGCCCTGTCAGAGCCAAGTTTCACCATACGCATCTTCCTTTCCTAATATCCATTATCCACAGGGGTGTGTAATCTTCATTAAAGCCAACCACAAGGGGCTAATCCAATTGGCTGCCAAGACTCTCCATCTATTATCATGGATAACTGGGCCAAAAAAAAATCCTGTCACTGTGGAATTCTCTGCAGTGACAAATGTTCACTCCCAGGTGCACAAGTACACCTCTAAATTAATATCTGCTGATTAATTTAGACCATAT
The DNA here is from genome assembly GCF_007364275.1 of Archocentrus centrarchus. Taxonomy (NCBI): domain Eukaryota; kingdom Metazoa; phylum Chordata; class Actinopteri; order Cichliformes; family Cichlidae; genus Archocentrus; species Archocentrus centrarchus. The sequence goes on from NC_044368.1 coordinate 11,755,886, forward strand.
TGACCCCTGTGAGGCCACCTTAAAAGGTTGGCTGGGGTTAAATGACCAACAGTGACCCAGAATGGGGTGCGCAAAGGAATGAAAAGGTGAAGAAAAGGAAGTGAACACAGTGGGAGTTAAATGCACACTAATATCTCATTAGCCTCATAGCCTCTGCCAAGATCCCAGCATGCATCACTCAGCCCAGGGCCCTGGAGAACCAGAGAGATTGGAGGAAAAATTTATGTGTAACGAGGGACAACTCGACATAAAGGAATGGGTAGGGGGAGGCTAAGGTGAAATATTATTTACTTTACCTTATGAGCCTAATTTTAGTATTTTTCTGTGTTATTGGGCCAGTCACAGTGCGTGTTAAGTGTTCTGAGAGCTCAACATGCTTCTCTTCATTAGACTTTCAAAGGACTTTTACTGTAGGACTGTAAATATAGTACAATTTATTATAACATACCCTGAGAAAAAGCCACTTAGATTGAGCACAGTTGAGCTGATGCTACCACAGGTACCTTCTCAGTGTGGAATGTGCTTATGATTGCATCTTTATGCATCTCACTGTGTGTGCATATGCATAACCTTTAGTCATCTTAAAAGACTGCAATCTTGGCTTCAACAAAAGCCTTTGTTTTGTCTGACGGTGGTAGAGTATAGTAATGTCAGTGTCCCTCCCAAGCTGAGCCCCCATCCCATTAAATGCACCAATCCCATAGTCATTGTACACGCCATTAACTTCAACTGCAGCAGGAGCCCCTACATCCTACTACTACCCCCACCTTGAGGGGTCCCCTTCCTTCAGCGTCCTCAGATATAATCCTTATGTTAGATCCCTCAGTCTTATACCATTGTCATATCATGACACTATATTTGCTAGTCTCCAGAACTGCACATTTCCACACACTCTAAAGACCTGAAATTGACCTTAATTTATATCTGAACCTTTACAGTCCAAGTCATCCTTCATATCGAAGCTAAACTCTCAAAAAAAAAAATAGTGCCTTTCTAGGCCTCTATATGACTTTATAAGTGCACAGTGCTAAATACAAGTGTAAATGGCCACTAAGGCACATTCAGATCTAATCAAACCGCTTACAGAGGTGATCTCTCATGTACACTGCAAAAAATATGTTGTAAATGCCATACATCCTAATTTTTGTCGTGTCCTGCACATCTTAACAGCTGCAATACCCTGTGCATGTAGTTATTAGTTGCTAGCCCTTGCTATGCAAATGTGGTGCTTAACTGGCAACAGACAGGCACAGCAACTTTGCCTTAAGCCCTCTGACCTTCTTCTAGAAACAACTTAAAATGTGAATGTAAGCGGTCAGTGGCGCACCTTGCAGAATCATGATAGACACAGGTTTAAGGCAGCGTTCCTCGGCAATGACTTGGGTTCTGATCGTCCGAGAGCCATTTGGAAAAGCAAGTTTAAACTATGTTTTTCCACAAGGTTTACTGGTGTAAATTAAAGGTTTTTTTAAATAAATTGTGTATTTAAATTGTGCAAAGTTAAATTTGGACTGTTAGTTGTATCTGCATTGCGTGGCAGAGTTGTAACGTGTTTCGTATGTGTGTGTACAGTAAGTTTTCGCGTACATCAGTCACTGGCTCCCAGAGCATCTCCAGATGGTATCTTTTGGATTAGTGGCAGTGTGTCAGCGTCTGCTCTCATCCTCAGCCCTCTGTATTTGGGGTGTGTGTGTGTGTGTGTGTGTGTGTGTGTGTGTGTGTGTGTGTGTGTGTGTGTGTGTGTGTGTGTGTGTGTGTGTGTGTGTCCATCTATGTGCACTGCATTTTGGGATGGAACAGAGCATTTTAATTATTATGCAAAACTGGCACATACACTCCTCTTTTCTGCATGCAGATTATCACCTATCTGCTGTCACACTGCAATGCTACCCTACTCAGATTGTAAACCAGTTGCACCACTGGGACAGGCGCACAGCTTAAGTTGTATAAGATGCTGTTCGCATGAAAAATAGCCTAGTTTCGCTTACTGAGGCCCCAGCTGGACAAAACTCAGTCAGGTCACCTTTATAAAGCTGTTAATTCAAAACTTAGGTCACTGTATGTCCGTGCCATAATGGCAACAGTGAGATGCTCTACATCACAACATATGTGACTCTTTTCCTGCCAATGGGAAGCTAATTCATTAGGCCCATTCCACAAAACAGACTTAACATCATAAACTGCAGAATCAAATGCTCATGGGGTAGTGTCAAGCAACTGCATGAGGTGATTTTAAGGGACGACAAGGGGGCTTAGTTTAGTGCAAATGTTGTAGGTGCCAATGTTAAAGTGAGGTTGGTTTGAAAAATAACAGAAAAACAACTTAATCTGATTCATATTTACTGTGGTCATATTTTGCAGTAATTCTCTTAGTTACATCTGCCCAGTTTTAGTAAAGACGCCGTCTGAAGTGTGGCTTATTTTGCTTGCTTAATTATTTTTTTTTTGCTTAACTATCACACTGTTTCATCAGTTTGAATTGCCTTCACTTTCAAGTGATGAATCAGTGGACCAATTTGCTTTTAAATAAAAAGGCCTTTTCTGACTCCGCCAACATAATTTCTTTAGGATAAGAGATGCCCTTGATCTTGGCAGCTGATATTTAACCTAATCCCTAACCAAAAGGACTGATCATGGCCATCATTCAGATTCCTAAAACTACTCAGCAGGAGTAAACTCAGATTTGCCTATTTTCAATGGATAACACAGACTGTTATTATGGTGGTAATTTTGCGTGCACAAAATTGTGCGAAATCTCATCATTCTAGCATCCACTGCCCCATTGAAACGCCAGCTTGTCAGCAATCAAGACAGCACAGCAGTGGTGTCAATATGCCTTTGATCCCTGCATCTAATCCTACTAGATTCTTTGCTTAGATTAATTTTGTAGTCATAATGCTGAGTTTTTCCCATTCTGAGTATAAATCCTCTTTTGTTACATTGTACAGCTGAATGTCTTTGTGGGTGGTTGTACTAGAATAAATGCTCAGTGGATTGTCGAGGAACACTGGTGGTATTTTAAATGATTGCGTTTCAGTTTTTATTTTATGCTTCTTTTTTTTCTATGCACAGAAACTCCTGTGTAGCCTAGACAGCAGTGTCTTTGTTGATTTTTTTTGCCACATCAGCTAAAAGTGCAGAGCCAAGAGAAAAGTAAAGATACAGAGATCCAAGTAACACTCAGCTTTTTCTTAATACCACCTGAGCCCCTTTCACAGCAATACACAGATAAAGCGGGCCCTATATCTATTCATTTTGGCAGAAACAAGCCCAGCAAATAAACAGACTTGTGTATTTTTATTATTCTTGACAGGCACAAAATAGGACCCACTTGCACAAACAAGGCAATATGAACTGTGTCACTGTGCGGCCCCCAGCGAGGACCCCTGGACACTGCTAGGAAAAAAATGAGAGCCAGCCACCACCTGGTTTTAAAGATAAAGGCTTTATTGAATTGAGCACACACATCAAATAGAGCACATCAGCAACAGCAGGGCCTGTGTACTAGCTTTGCAAAGTGAATGAATCCTCGTCCCTTCTGGCGAATAATATGTTCATGCCTATTGACTAGCTGGCTGTAGCAAATTTGAAAACGGCATTTAGGGACTTAATCTCAGAGCAGCTGAACCGGACACAGGCTGTTGTTTTACTTCACACTCTTTGTTCCCCTGTTTGAATGGCTATTCAAGCATTCTGTCACTGAGACAGAACTGAACAATCGCTGCAAAACTAATTTTTTCACAGGAGGCCTAACAGACTACATTAGCATGACTCGGTGTTAGATTTTCTTAAGAGACAACATGTTTACACATAAAACATCTTATATTAAAACATTCCACATTAGCATATCTATCTAGCATATCACACTTAGAAAAGTAAAATGAATTTCAAGAAAACTCTGCACACAGTAATGGAAAAGTTAAAAGTACAAAACCTGGATGATTTTCTGAGTTTGTCGCTAAACTGCTTTGTTCTCTTTTCCCACCCTCCGGCAGCCTACCTCTGCGTTTCTGGGTGAATGTGATTAAGAACCCCCAGTTTGTGTTTGACATCCACAAGAGCAGCATCACAGATGCCTGTCTGTCTGTGGTGGCCCAGACCTTCATGGACTCCTGCTCCACCTCAGAGCACCGCCTTGGGAAAGACTCACCCTCCAACAAGCTGCTTTATGCCAAGGACATCCCCAGCTACAAGAGCTGGGTGGAGAGGTAAGCTGTCAAGAAAAGAACATGCACATACAAACCAATTACTGGATAGATGAAGAGAGAAAGAACCACGAGAAAAACCTGCATTAACCACGTTTCATTCCAGCGCACACAATGCAACTGTAGCACTGTGATCTATGAGCTTGAAACTCAATCCAAATTACCATGCAGTGGGAATGGATGGGAGTGCCCAGGGCATAGGAGTCAGTGTGCTGGGAGGGTGCAAGAGTGTGTGTGTGTGTGTGTGTGTGTGTAGGGGGGAAAAAAAAAAAATCAGGGAAAGCATTTTTGAGAGTTACAGGCAGCAGAAGCCGGTAATTTGTTAAAATGGAAGTTTTATTAAATTTATTTGTCAGCAAGGGAGGCAAAGAGGGCCTGAATAAAAGATGGGGTACTGTGAAGTGGTTCCGAGTATTTATGTGGCTGTAGCTTCGTCACAAAGCAAGCCTCGGGATGAGAATACATGTGCACTGCTCGAATGGGTGGAACCAAATGAGGAGCTTCAGGCTCAGGATCGTCTCTGGTCTCCTATAAACTAAGCATAGAAAAAGGTATGTGTGGAACGAATAGAGCAGCTACTGTTGTGATGGGAAAAACATTGGATGCATGTTTTTTTTAAATTGTTACATACAAACAGGAATTGCCTGGTATCACAGCATGATATTAGTGCTAATTGCTGTTCCGTAGTGATATAAATGATTCCTTCAATCAGCGGCCACTGCAAAGTCTATTTTAACTATTTTACTCGTTTAAAGCCATAGTGATGACTAAGAGTGGATCTGGTGCTGTTTCATTTTGCTGTCCAAAGTGCCACAGCACGAGGTTTACCAGGGAGGGACTTTTTTCAAGGCAGATTGAAACTAATAGAAAGAAACAAATCAGAAGTTTCAGAAGAGCAATCCTATTTTTCTCTCCTTCTCCTCCTCAGTTATAAAGACACTACTTGAGCTGGTGAGCAGGCCTGTGGATATCTGAATGTCATGAAGTCACTGCCTCTGACTACTCTGTAGAGACTTTGCTTGAAATGCCACTTCAACCACTAATAAATGACATAAGCCAACAACTGCATTCAGCAGTTTTGTGCCATGCAGCTGGGCAGAGCCACGTTGTCCCAAAGCTTTTTACGTGCTACAATATGTTGATGTTATTAAAAGGGGGTTGTGAAATGAAGCAGGCCTGCGAGCAATTGCCACCTGCTCTGAATTTGATGTGGGAGTTGAAGGTCTCCAGACAATGACAAATCCATCACACCTGTCATTACATTATTTGTGTACAAGACGGCTTGCATATGAATCAGTACATTTAGAAGTATGTTTTTTTTTTTATTTAAGGGCTTTTAAAATGTCACTTTACCTGCTTTTGCATTCAATGACTTTGTTAAAATACTTGCAATGTCTCCAAACTGAACAATAAATTACTATGACTGAATTTTTAAATAGTCATATTAATTAAATCATAGGCCAACTACATGTTAAAAGATCAATATGCATTTCTTCTTAAAGATCTACATTAATGATGTCCCTTGAGCTGATATTCTATGCAACCACTTGAAATTCAGACAGTTTTTGAGAATCTGTCCATCATAAGACTAGATTTCAAATTAAGATGAAAGTTACTCAAAAAAAAAATAAAATAAAAATCTTAGCCTTGAAAGCTCCTAAGGTGAAACACTTGTGGTTTAGAAGAGGACTGAAGAGTTTCAAACCCTGAATGAAAACAATGAAACGTGGCAGATTGGATCGTGCAGGGATGCTGTTTGTGGTTGATCTCATTACAGATATCCTAACATTTTCCACCTAACACAATAACGCTAGTAATGAAAGCGATCACAACACGAGATATTTTTGAGCTGGAAAAATGCAAACACTGCAGCAGTCTTTTAATCAGCAGATTGATCCTGCGTCAAATCCGTTTAAAGCTTTCACAGTTTAATATTGTGACAGGTTATTTAATATTTAAAGAAACTACTGAACAGCTAGCTTACTTAGTAAAAAGTAGGTTGTCTGCAGCAGGTGGGTTTATAGACATGCGCTTTATACAACAATGTCTTAATGGAGACTTGATTCCATCACTAGGACATTTGATTTTGCCATCTGCATATACCACCTCTTATTCTCTCCTTTTTTCCCCTTTTATTGCTTACAGTTGCTATGAGAAGTTACCTAAATCTCTCTCTATAGATTGGACTTCTTGCTAGAAATTTTTAGTAAAATAATTTAGGCAATGTTCTGAGCACGCTGAAACTATTCTCAAAATGCTGGTGACACTAACAATGCCCTGGTCAGAGCTCTACCTTTCAGTACTGAGCAGTGTCAGTACAGCTATGACCTCTGTGAGCAATACCCACCTGCCTTCTCTTTTGCTCCATTTGCTCTGACAGCTTGTTTCCCAGCAAATATCATCACACACACTCCCAGAATTATCCATCCGTAAGGCGGGCCTGTCCTCAAGTGGCTGCAGCTCCAAGAATTTAATATGTAAATAAGCAGCTTTAATCAACACAGTTGATATGGGCAACACAGCTGCTGCTGACAGTGACTGATTGCCTGTAGTTCAATGCAGCGTGTGTGAATACATACTGTATATTGCTGCAGTGCTCCATTTTAAAACCTCTCCGCATCTTACAGATTCCATTTAAGTCTCTTTACTATGAAACCTGCTTTTTGTCTCCGTGCTCCATGCATTAGTTAGGCATTCATAAACAATGAGCTCCGTGGTAAATATCTGTGTTAAAACACATTGCTAGGCATATTCTGGTTTCCAAATCATTCAGCATTTTTCCTTTCAACTGTTTTTCCTGCAGTAAACATGCTTTAATGCTTTGTATTGGTCCTCCTGTCCTCTCTTTACAGGTACTACTCAGACATTAGTAAGATGCCAGCGATCAGTGACCAGGATATGAATGCCTACCTGGCAGAGCAGTCACGGATGCACATGAACGAGTTCAACACCATGAGCTCCCTCAGTGAGATTTACTCCTATGTGGGGAAATACACTGAGGAGGTATGTAATGATGGGACTTATTACACTTTTAGATAACATATTAATACTGTCTTTAACTAAGGGCGTACTCACAATAGGCAAATTATGGAAGAAAATATGTTTTCATTTTTTAAGCTTTCATTTTTCAAGTGTTCAATATCAGTAGTAATCTATTGTCTTGGCTTAGTTACTTGCTGGATTTTTAGAGTACTGAGTGCTTTTAGTAATGGCGTTGTGTGTCTTTGCAACGATCTTGCCGGCAGATTGTGTGTGCACTGGAGCAGGACGATGCAGCCAGGAAACAGAGGCTGGCCTTTAAGCTGGAGCAGGTGGTGGCCTTCATGAGTCTGGAGAGCTGAGAACCACACTTCCCAGGGTGCACTGGGAAGAGACCCTGTCAGAAACCGAGCCGTGCCTGAGCGAAGACCTGTCCCCATCTTTTTTTTTTCATCATGTGACTTCCTTCCTCCGCCTTTCAGAGATGAATTCTTCCTCTAACTTTTTTTCTGCTTCCTCTTCCCTGAGAAATCCTTTTTTTTTTTTTTTCCCCCCCCTCCCATCCACTCTGCTGCATAGACTAGTTTACCTGAATTTATGCGAGGGGTGGCCCGGAGCTGAGTTTGGCATTTCCCACAGTGCAATGTGGGGGATCCCTCAGCTGCACCACAGAGAAGCTTGAAGGGGTGATTGCTTGAAAGCTGGCCATATTGGCAATGTGTCGATCCCCCCTGCTGGAAGAGGGGAAAAACATTTTTATGTTGCCTTCAAGAATTTACACCAATAGGTAATTCTTTAAAAACCACAATGTTGGGTGTCCATTTTGTTGAGAACTTTTCAGAATAGAATAGTTAAAATAAAACCATCTCTAGAGTTCAGTTTATTGTAGTTCTATATTAAATATACAGAATCAAGGGGAAGCATCAACACTGATGACTGCAAGCCAAATGAACACCTCTGAAGAAAATTAATGCAAGGATGGTTTGCCAAGTTTACACTGTACCTTCAAGCAAAGCATACATATCCGTGAAATCTGGGGCAAATCCAGGCAAGCCTAGAAAGTTCTTGTGTTCTTCAATGTAGCTGGAGTTGTATTTAAGAAAAAGACTGATGGGGGTAGGGAAGGATTATCGCTTCTCTGAACTTTTTCCTTTACTGAACCATGACGAACTTTACAAACCAGAGCATCCCCAGCCTATAGCCCTTTGTGACATGCACACATTTTTACCTGCCCAGCATACATTTAAGAAAATGCTCATGATTTCTGCTTCCATTTGGCTTATCTAGCTACTGCAAAATTAAGCTATTAGATAAAACCCCAGAGCCCCCGCCGAAGTTGGATCCTTTGTAAAAAGCACACAACCAACTCTGGAAGACAGTGTTTTGACTGCTAATCCAAACACCAGGAGCAGTCTCTGCCTGGCTCTTGCCACTTCCGACCTTGTGTCGCCATCGCGACGGTCTATCAAAGCACACATGCACAAATACACACACACACACACACACTCATTCAGCAGCTGCCCAAAATCCTGACTGCCCAGATATCTACGCCAACCGTGGAAGAGTTAAAGGGAAGAGCTGACTGAAATGTACTGGGTAAGAAACAGCTTGATCATTAAAAACAAGAATGATTTAATACAGTTTAGCCAGAGATGGCTGACTGTTACCTAAAGAGGCTCTGTTGTGAGAGTAGCACTTCTTTCCCAGGACGTCCCTATTTTAAGACTTTTGTGCAGAGAAATCAAATGACATGGACTTAGTTGGTCAGCCAAAAACCAAAGGAGCTTGAAATTTTCAAAATGGTCAAAAATGTATTTATAAAGTGCCACTGAGGAACTGACAAAGGACTATGTATAAGACAACCACTTCTAAGACAAAAAAAAAATATTGTGACTTGAACTTTAAGCAACATGTGTGACTTTTCTGACCTCAGTGTGTCGAGGTGAGAGGTTCTGCGGGCGAGGTGATCTGATCCTCCTTTCTCCTTTCATCGTCCCGGATCTCTCCGGCTCTCGGCACACCGTTCACCCCTTTTATGTCCGGCTCCTGACTTACCAGTTTTTCTGTTTTGCACAAGCATTGGAGATGGTAGCTAGTTGCATATGGCAAAAACCCCAACTCCTGAGTGTGTAACTGTTGAGGCGCTCTTGTCTGTATTAGTGTAGTTGTCCTCAGTGGCGGCAGGGGGCGGCCTTCTCCAAACCTCAACAAAAAAAAAAAGAAATTTTTAAAAAGATCTGATAAAGCAGAGCAAGAAGTGAGATCACAGCAAGATAAACAGAAAACGATGGACGTTTACAGTAGATAAGACTTGTTGGATGTGAATCTCCACTATGGGAGACAGCGACTGAAAGATGGAGGCGCCCTCCGTACCTTTTGACCTCTGCCCTTTCTTTTGCCTTGACAACGTGCCCCATGTGGTGATGTGAATGTGTGAAGACCACCCTAGGTCCACCTTGGGTCCTTTATTGGCTTTTTAAGCGCATGTAAAACGTAAACAATTTAAGAAACTTATTTAAAAAAAAAAAAAAAGTGAAAAATAAGAAAATTAAGCCTTGCAATGATGATGTGGATGTGTTCTTTTATCTTTCTTTTGCTTGGAAGAATCAAGATGGAAACAGTGGATTGTTCATGTTATAAAAACTATAACTTTCGTTTAAGGTGGAACCTTTATCCAGATCAGCCCCTATGACATAATCTCATCCCCATGATTTCTGTGAAGTGGTAAATGCTAAATAAAGGAGTTACTGTATACCTTTTGCATGTTGACCTGTTTGGATGGTATGAAATTGAACTGCCTTGCAAAAAGATATTTATACACTTCCACAACTGCTAGGAACTCATTTCCAAGACAGCTTCTCATTTCCTGGATGTCACTTAAAGACAGCATGCACCCCATTTTGGATTTTCTTGTCCCATTTACTGTGTCCCCCATTACAGACCAGCAGTTTTTTGACAGCTGTGCCTCCTTTGCAGTTTAAGTTTGGCTAAGACAGAACATGCAACTTAAGTCTTGTTCAGTCTTTGCTGCCATTTTTTGGTCGAATACTTGATTGAACCCCCCCCCCCCCAAAAAAAAGAAGAGAATGTGCAGTTATGAAAACAAACTGATGTGGTTTTATTCATGTCATAAAAAGTAACATAGGACTACATCAATTTGGCAATGTGTGGTTTACAAAATGTTTTTTGCTTTTAAATGTATAAGAAAAGAAAATGAACACCAAGAAGAAACTATGTAGGCCTATATTTAGCAGTAGAGGCACATTAGCTGTGTAAGACTTGTGATTTAGACCGAGTTTGGCAAGTGACTTGTTTTGGGGGCCCTTGTCTTAAATGTGTGTGAGATAGCCAAATCATTGTCTATTTATAACCTTCTGCAGCTTTATGAGGGGTGATCAAAAGGTTCTGGGAACTGGATTTCCAAAAAGCTCCCTGGAAGCTTGCTGTGTCTCCTTGCACGTTTATCTCTGCAGTGGACACTGGATGTCCTCCTCTGTGTCAAAATAGCAGCCCTTCAAATTGAGCTTCATTTTGCAGATCTGGAGGAAGTCACAGTGAAGCAAGTCTTGCAAATGGTGAGCGAACAGACTTTGGTGAGGCCAAAGAACCCCTGCTATTTCAGTGCACTGTGTGATGGCCCGCACCGCACTTCAGACATTTGCTCTTTACGCAAGTTTGAGATTCATTGTGAATCCTTTTGGTCATAGCCAGACTTGCGGGGAGCAATCTAAAGATTGCAGACATACTGATTCACAGTCATCTTCTAACTTAAAATCACATATGATTTTGATGTTTATGGTCAGATTCCCAGACTCTTTTGATCACATGTCATACAACATGAATAACACCTGTTATTTCAATTGGTATTTAGGATAAAATTTTAGGGACAACCAAAGTTTCTCCTCCCATTGTGTGTTGTTTAATAAGATGAGAGCCCTCGGCTGTGATTGCAAGTCTGCTCCCCCGGTGTAGCATCCTGTCTTTCATTTCTCCCTCCCTCGCCCTCTCACTTCCTAGGCAACAGAGGTTGTCTGGTAGTAGCCGCCTCGTGTTGCCAAGAGCACAGATAAAGTTTCCACCTTCAAACATTTTGTAGGAACTAAAAATGTCCTCCTAGCTCAGTGTTATAGCAGCTGTTACACAAACATGCTAGAAAAGACTTTTACTAGATCATATTTGAAAGATAAAGAGTATCTTATTGAGAGATGAAAACGAAACCTGGGGGATATAAGGCGAGCTTCTCTAACTTTGTTATAATTAATTGTATACCTGTGTATGTAAATATAATGCATTCCTATTTTGCAGTCAAGAACAAAATACTATTTGTAATATAGAATAAACTTTATTATGAAACCAAGCATTTCATGCATCTTGTTGCTCCTTCTGTGAGTTTGTGAGAAAAATGCACCTACAGTACACACAAAGTAACAGCATATCAATTCCATAGCATTCGGCTTAGAAAGGCTCCACTGTGTCTTTATAAGCTGAATGGCACTAATTTCCCTTTCGAGTCCTGTGTCAGTCACTACAGGAAATGCTCAGGGATGTAGAGACCATCTCAAATCCCCCTCTGTGTGGTGCCAGACAATGCAGCAAAGAAAAGCTACACAATAAAGCATAATAAAGAGTCAATTGTACTCTGGGATTTCTCATTATGCTCTTGCTGTTGACTGTATACATGCCAGAAAACACAAGGGATAGAGCTGTACTGTAGCTGCAAGATGTATTCAGTGATAAGAAACACCGTATTTAGCTTTAAAAACAACTGCCCAAATCATTTCAGTCCACATTATTCAAAATATGGTTATGTCCAATTAATTCAGTCTATATCTTGACTTTCCACAGTATCATTGGGGAAGATAAAGAAACCATGGATCTGGATCTGAACTCAAGTAGCTCCAAGGGTAATCCTCTAAATAATATGAAAATTAGCATCCAATGTACATCTATGTTGCTACAAACAGGGGAAGAAGCAATGTCGTCCAATTCTGCCAAAACCATTGTCATTATAGTGGCTGTCACTGGCTAGCAAATCAGTTTCCCAAACCGATGACGAAGACATTTTTACTGGGCAGAGCGAAAAGAAACATCCCCGCCAAATGGGAATTGAAAAGCGAAAGCTTGGCTGATCGGTCACAAGCAGCAGATAGTAGCATTGGATATTAGATTTGCAACTAGGTGTTTAAGCAAGTAGGTATGTCACTGGCATCTTTAAACATTATACTCCTAAACCATGATTTTTGTAGCATTCATTGTTAAAATTTTGAATTTAGAGGATAGTGTCTGAGATTTTGGGTCACATTTTTGAGGGACACATAAAAACACATGAAACCAAGATTAGATTTGTGCATTGCACAGCTACTGTACAGAAAAATCCATAATAAAGACAATATCAGATTATTCGCAGCATAAAATAAACTATAAATTTAAATTAAAGCCGCAAGCGGCGATTAAAGGCCCTCGCCACCTGTGAGCCCCCATGACCTGCTTGAGAGCTGCTGCTCCTTCCACATGTGAACCGCCTTCCCTGCAAACCACCTGACCTGCGAGGGACCTCCATACAAATTTTCATTTTGTTCTGTAGGGGGCGCTATTGCAAAAATCGCCATTGTTTCTCCATTTATGGATTCAGTGTAAGTCTGTTCATAACTGATTCCATTTTGGGGAAAATCGGACAAAGCATTTGCGACTGATGGCAGAAAGAGTGCGTGAGTGATTGCGCAATACGTGTGACAAGGTTGTGGTTTCTCCATAGCGACGTGATCTTGACATTGGGGTGGTGGTCATGGATGCAGCGTGAAAAATAGGGCATGGGTCCAATTGAAATTTTTTAATGAGACGTATCTGAAGACTGTTGAAACAAATTTTCATGACTGTCAAAGAAACTAATTTCAGGGACCGCCATACAAATTTTCATTTTGTTCTGTAGGGGGTGCTATTGCAGAAATCGCCATTGTTTCTCCATTTATGGATTCCGTGTAAGTCTGTTCATAACTGATTCCATTTTGGGGGAGATCGGGCAAAGCATTTGCGACTGATGGCAGGAAAGAGGACGGGAAATTTTCGTAAAACGAAGGCCAACTTCAGGGGCCTAGTGTGACAAGACTGTTGAAAAGAATACAAAACCTTCGATAACTTTAGATGCCCTATGTCTGTAGATGATGCTAAGCCATTTTGGTGATAGTGGGTCAAATGCTGTAGGAGAAGATGTCTCAAATACAAGGTGAGCGAAAAAAAAATGGCAGGCAAATTGCAGAAAGAGTGCGTGAGTGATTGTGCAATACGTGTGACAAGTTTGTGGTTTCTCCATAGCGATGTGATCTTGACACTGGGGTGGTGGTCACGGATGCAGCGTGAAAAATAGGGCATGGGTCCAATTGACTTTTTTGATGAGAAGTATCTGAAGAATGTTGAAACAAATTTTCATGCCTGTCAGAGAAACTAATTTCAGGGACCGCCATACAAATTTTCATTTTGTGTTGTAGGGGGCGCTATTGCCTAGGAGAAGATGTGTCAAATACGAGGTGTCCAACAGTGCAAAATCAGCAAAAACATAATTTCAAGGCAAGCTAGCGGATTTCCTGTGGGAATGTGGGCATGGGTGTCATTGACTTTTTTGATCGTGCTGGGGTACAGAATGTCTGTCTCGAATGGCATACATGTCTGAGAAAGTAAATTATTGGCTCCCCATATAAACCCAACACACATTTGGGGTGTGGTGGCGCGTGTGGCTTGCAGTGATCTATGTGTGACAAGAATTTCATGGCTCTAGGTCAGACTTGATTTTGGATTCTCCCATAGGAGCCCGAAAAATAAATTTTCCAGGGGGCGGTGTGGGGCCGCATTTTGGAGTTCATTTTCGGCGACATTAAAATACGTAATTTTTCGCCAGACCTGACCTCTATGCAAAAATTGATGACTTTTCGTGCATGTTCAGGGGGTCAAATTTGGGTTCAAAGAGAGAGAAAGTATAATAATAATAATAAAGAATAAAGAATAATAAAGAATAATGGAGAATTCGAGCAAAAACAATTAGGCACTTTTCCAGTCACCCCGAAGCATACCTTTTCGGAAACGTCTCGACCTTACCCATGTCCCTATGAGGTCAGGGGTCACTGGCGACCGTGTCCCTTGCGACCGTGGGGATTTTAGCGCATTTTGGGGTATGTTGCATAGTGAATCTAATAGGCTCCTCGCCGAGACTTCATCGGCTCGGGCCTAATTAGGAAACAACATGATCTGAAACACTTGAAAGAGGTGACAGATCTCAGTAAAAAAAAAAAAAAAAGATTATTCCAGAAGGAAATACAAACAAAGTGCATTCTGTTGCCTATAAAGATTCTGGAGACAAAGAAAAGGGGATATTTCATGCATCTTGGCTTGGAAATAAAGATCTATGTGGGACCAGAAAATGTCTCCAAACAGAAAGAAGTAATTAAACATTTTTTAATGAGGCTAGTGAAATTGCCTTTGCAGATTCAAGCTAAAACAGCTGACAGACAACAGAGGAGAGAGAGAGAGAGAGCGGAAAAAAAAAAGCAAAACTTGTCCTTACCTTAAATTAAGAAAAAAAAAAATCATTTGCATCTTGCCAACTTTGACACTTTTCCTATTCCATATTCCAAGCTGGATTTGTTATCTAGAAGCTGGCTAATAATGAATTTTCCAACTAATGTGCAACTCTGGCTTACTGGACCTGGACCTCACATTGTGTTTGGCTGCAAGTCAGCCCATTAGCTTTGCCAACTTATGCAAATGCTGCTTAGCTGCTAATCTGTGTTGAAGTAAAATAAGCTTCATGGGCTACCTCCGTGGCTCCTGTTTGTATTGTCAAGAGACAAGTTACAAACACTGTTTGCCTTTACCGAGAGGCGTTTCCTTACATGATGTAACCAAAGTCATTATAATGCAAGCAAAGCAAATAACCAGGCCAAAATAAAAAGTAAACAGTCACACTGGTAAAAGATTAGCTGAACCTGTAAGCTTCTTCCAGTTGAAGTCAATCAAGCAGACCTGAAGCCATTCAGGAAATCAAGGAGGGAAATCCCTGCCTCTAAGCACATGTCAGTCTACAAAGCTAAGCTGCAGTAAAGACATAACTGGTTTATTTTACTCTGCAACCTGCATTATTCAGTGTCATACATCAAAGGCAGCCAAAATGCACACTTTAATGTATTAAGTTTAATTTGGCTCGCCAGCTTCGTTATCTCACAAAACACACAACCTCACAAGAAACTCTTTGTAACATCAGCTTTTTCCAACCGGTGCAGCTGCACAATGAAGCACATCACTACTTCATTACAACAAGGCCATCTTGAAAACACCTTCAGCGAGACACACGGGGCTGAAAAAGTCAGAGGTAAGCTTAAAAAAAATGAGTAAATGGAAAACAGGAGTGGCAAATGAGGAAATAGAAAGTTCTGTGCAGCATAGGAGGGCAGAGAAGGTGTGAAATGCAGAAAACAGGGTGACAACCTCCTGGACAGGTATATATGGATGTGAGAGGCTGCAGCACTCCAGCAGGCTTAGTAGCTGACGAGGACGAGAGATTGAATTGGCCTGGTGTCACCCTCCATATACCAACCAGTGAACTGGGAGTAATGGGTGAGAAATAGAAAGAGGGAAGGTGGAGGGAAAGAGGGAGAAATAGAAGTAGGGAGAGGTGGGAGGGCTGCCAAGTGTTACCCTAATTTTCTGACTAGTGAGCTGGGAATAATGGAAGAGAGGAGAGAGGCAACTCTGAGAGGTGATGGGTTGAGAAAGGTTGGATGGAGGTATCAAAGGGGCAGGATGATCGAGGGCCGGCTATGATTGCTTTGCACCAAGGATGGTTTTCCACACTCCCATGATCACCACAGCCCTTTCACCCCAAATCCCCACCCTGCCATCACATCCACATACACTGATGTGATGTGGCTATGGAAGAAAAAAAATAAAAGGCTTGAAAGTCCATCCACATGGAGGTAGAATGAGGGATGGACAAGAAGAAGGAGAGCGCAGTTTGGTGCCGTTGAGGCATTCAGCATATTACAGGGCATGGGGGGGTTACAGAGTGGGACAATCAATAAGGCTGGACCTGCTGCTTTAGGGAGTTGAACCCATAGTCATTCCCCAGTCACCCTAGCTAAAAAGACTTATCTTCAAGAAAAGAAACTATATTTACCATCAACAAAGTAATTCAAATGATTAATATCACCATCAGCTGCTATGTCAAAGTTCTTTTACAAAGAAAGAAGTGTCTGAAAATCAGGCCCAGGAAATAAACTAATGTTACAGAAAGACATGAGGAGTTTTAAATTCCATGCTTGGGCACTTTATGGCATGTTGACATGTCCATTATTTACAATCATTGCACATTTAGCTATGTCGTGTTTAATGGTTTGGCCTGGCTAATGCCATCTGGCTGTCTAATGTTTGTGTCTTAAACTGACACAAAGAAGGAAGAGAAGGAGGAGGGGATTTTATCCAGGAGCCAGATGTGTTGAGCATTAGAAGGTGCAAACAGCTTAAATATTGGTTTTTAAATCACCTCATCTCAAAGTTCACTCAATGTTACACTATTTGTACAACAGTGTTTTTATAAGGACTTAAAACTGAGTGACAGTTTCTCCTATACTATTATTGTATTAAAATCTTTTGTAAAAATGTTTTAGAGATAATTTATCTGAATTTCAAGAGGCAAACACCCCCTTCTGGTCACATGTCTATGCGCAACACACCCATTTGTTTATGTTGTCAACCTCTGTCAAAGGCATTGGGGGGGGGGATCTGCCAGGCCTGGAAACCACCGCCAATCCTTGGTGAGGCCTTTCCAAAACCGCATCCTCTGGCCTAGCTTGTTACTTCATTATTATTAAACAGTTGTCATTTACATTTGGAGTTGGGGTCCTTCTGTGTATAAATGCAGTCTTTCATTCAGGGTGAGCTGCACAAATAAAGGCATGAATGCATGCAACTGCATTAGTTGAATATTTAGAATAAACACCACCACCATGAGCCGAATCACAAAATAATGACATCTACCACAGAAGTTTCAAAAATGTTATCGTGTAAAAAGCTGAGTTTCCACTCAAAACTAAAAGAAAATCATGTTCAGCTGGACTAATTTCTAGTAAATTTGAAGTGATTTATTCAACATAATAATAATGATGATTCATTTTTAATCAAAATCAGCTGCTCTCTATTCTCTGAGAGAATCTCCTTACCTTCACAGAATGATAGCAGGTTAAGGTGCTATGTTGTGCCCAGAAGAGGACAGCTTCAAGAATACACTGAACTAAAAGATAAAGTATTTCTCTGACAGGCACATGTTCTCACCAAGACTTTTTCTGAAACATCTGGCCCTCACTTGCATTTTTGGAAAATGTTCTTCATGTGGCTACTGTCACTGGCTGCTTTTCTGACTACCAGACTGGCAGGATGGATGACTTGATGATAGCAGAACAGTCTGGACACTGGTTGACGGGTCTAATTTCAGCAGTGGACTCAGATATTGACAACTGCACACAAGCAGATGGGAGCAATTTCCGATATTAGTCTATTCTCCTCCGTCTGTTCTGTCTTGGTAAACATTTGTGTTGCTGGTAGCAGGAGGGAAAGAGTGGGAGAGAAATGAGACGGACATGGTTACATCCAGAAAAACCCCACATAGTACAGATGGAGAATTAAGATACAAATCTGTCAAAGGGTTTACAGCTAAGACTTTGAAGTGACCTATCTGAGGTGTATACTGAGAGTCTGCAGCGTCAAATCAGTAAGTACAAGTGCATGATAACTCTTCAGGACAGAACTCGAGTCCTGTAAAATGGATCACCTGCTCACTGTAGGATAACGGGTTTAAATGCTGAAATAATTATACTGATAGTTACCAAAGGCCATCTCTGAAACCTCCACTCCAACACCCCTGACTACTTCCACTGCATAAATCAACTACACAGTTACAGAGTCTACACACATCCTGTTATGGTACACATTACTACCCCAGTACCACACACACACACACAAAACAATTTCAGCTCCTAATCAATAACATCCATGGAATTCCTTTTAAGCAGCACATTTACTCCTTGGACTCCAGTGACGCTCTCTCACGGAAACATGAATTGCCAAAGCTGCGTGAGCCGATACAGTACAATAAATTGATTATCTGGTTCAGATGTTCATTGAACTTATTTTGACTCGATTGTCCACTCACAGGCCTGCCACGTTCTTCCTCTTGGTAATGGATTGCAGCTGTGCAACACATAATACATCTGCTGCAATTTCCTACTGTTGGAATGGTTTCAAACTGGAATTTCAAAAAAACATTCCAAAATATTCCTAAGCCATGAATTCAAAACAATATGCAATAAAACCAGAAACATGTTATATTAAAAGATGCACACATTCAACAAAAACTAGTTGCTGATAAGTATTGAGATTAGTAGCTTCATTAGTCATTATAAAGCACACAAAAAATACCTCATTTTTGATAATCATATTCTAGAACTACTACGCTCTTAACAACTTCCTTAATATCCTTCCTTAATAAGGTGGCAGGTACCACAGGACTAGACCCTGACGAATGCGGTCCATAAAGCTACAAATGTTAATGTCTAAATAACTCATAATTAGTTAGACAAAATTTATTATCTCCCAGTTAATGTGAGGCATGGCTCATAACTATTTAGTAGTACTGTACTTTGAGACTTATTAACGCACACAGTTTTTATTAGTTTCCTCCTCCTTTTACTTAGGAAATCCATCATAGCATTAATGTACTGCAATGAGCAGAGCCTATTCTTGCAACGGTTACAAGCGGGTGGAAAATACAGAGTAAAACAAAGCAAAACAAAACCTGAGGTCTATGGAAATGCACAAGTTTTTCATTTTAGAAGACATAAGTTAGTACATCTATTTCGTTTAGGTCACTAGAAAGATTTTTCTTAAAACATCCCTAAAACAAATATATTGCCTAAACTTGCTGTTGTTTAGTTATAAAAGTGTGGTCATGGAAATTAAGACTTTAATAGGTGCCAATATGATACAAATATGTATGCAATGCCAAGTGTATTAAGGGTTACTCAGACTTTCCAGCTATACATTCATTTGCACAGTTGCATAGTTATGCAACAGAAACTGAGATAAATAGTCTGAATATGCATAGTAATGACTAAAAAAAAAATCAGTGTAATAACACTAACATTTAAAAAAAAAAAAAAAAGAACTGCTTTCATTCATTTGCACATTATTGCTAAAATTAGAAACGTCCCATCCCTGAGTGATGCTGAAAACTAGTTCATGTATTTGGTTGGTTGGACTATTGCAATTCCTTAGTGTCAGGTTGCTCTAAAAGTTCCCTGAAAAGCCTTCAGTTGGCACAAAATGCCACAGTACTAACAGGTACTAGAATGAGAGATCATATTTTTCCTATATTAGCTTCTCTTCACTGGCTCCCTGTTAAATCCAGAATTCAATTTATAATCCTTCTCCTCACATACAAAGTTTTGAATGATCCGGCCCCATCATATCTTTTAGTGCAGGCTTAGATGTAGTTTCTAGAGTTTCCAAAAGATAGAATTGGAGGCAGAGCCTTCACCTATCAAGCCCCTCTCCTTTGGCTCCCAGTTTGGATTTGGGAGTCAGACATCCGCTTTACTTTTAAGATTAAGCTTAAAACTTTCATTTTTGATAAAGCTGCAGGTGACCCTGAACCATCCCTTAGAGTAGTTATGCTGCTATAGGCTCAGGATGTTGGGGACTTCTGAGCATTTGTTCTCCACTCCCGATGCATTTATACAGCACTATTGTACGTCATTAACTTGTCATCGCTCTCCCATAGTTTAGTTTTTATCCTCGTCTCCCGATGCTGGGAGATTTTCTCTCCTCTCTTCCTACCATCGCCAACTGCTTCTCATAGGTGACTGCCTGATTGCTGAGGTAATATTGTGAGGTCTTTACCTTAAGGTATATAGCACCTTGAGGCAACTGTTGTTGTGAATTGGTGCAATACAAATCAAAATGAATTAAACGCACAACACAGAAGGCATTTGTTGCAGTCTATTATGTCAGTAACACCAGTGCCAAGAAATAAAGCACTTTATTGCATAAGAACCCCTAAATTCTTGACATACTAATTGTTTGAACTGTCCAAATGAAATTGCTCAAAACAAGCAATAAGAAGTTATCTATACAGTACTGACCCTCATTAAAGTCTTAAGACATTATTTCGAAGTGAGAAATTTTTTCTAATTTAGTGAGCGCACAAAGGAAGCTCATTAGTAGTGTAACACTGATCTATCTGTAAGATAAAATAGTACTGTAGAAATATGAAAAAAATACTGTGAAAATTACAATTTGCTGCCGTTTAGTACAGACTCAAACACTGTCTGTGATCATATCAGATAAAAAAAATAAATCTGTGTTTCTGTGAGCTGATCAGGTGGGGCAGCAGACAAAGGGCAGCCCTGTATCATAGTCAGCCACCTGTGGGCTTTTGTCCCTGGCCCAGTCACGTCACATATCCCCTCCATGTTAGCCTGTCTACAAAGGACAGGAGCCCATCAGCTGGACTCCGCGCTGGCCCTGGCCTCTGTGAGCTGACTGCTGCATGATACACAAAGAAAAATCCCACTAGGCAGACTCACACAGGGATTACCACAAATACCCCCCACCCGCACCCAGTAAAAAAACCATATGTGAACAAAGCCACACACGTTTTCACAGCTTCTCCAGCACCAACATGAATATGAATAACCCTCTGGCCCAGATTTTAGCGAGCTGTACCATTTTGCGCTGCGTTCAAGCCTTCAAGATGTCAACACAGCAACAGAAGGGCAAACTGAGAAACAAATCTAACAACACAGTGTGGGCCAGCAGTTGGCTATAGGCATTAGCCAGTGATCGAGGGTGATGGGGGGGAAGAAAAAAAACAAAAGCCTGTCCTAGCAAGGTCCCAATACGCTTTATTTAGCAGAGCAAATCTGAGCAGAGCCCAGTGACTTCCACCAGTTGTTTAGGCAGTAAAAGTCCATGTGGTGTACTAAAAAGTTTGCAATTCAAGAAGCTCACTTATCGAGAGACTTGTGACGACAGCTTGCTGAGAGGATACAGATTGTAGAGGGGTACAAACGATGGCAGGAAGATCGTCCTCTAATCCAATTCAGTGGCAGCCATTTGAATAATTGATGTGGGGACATAAATTGGTTCATTCCAGATGTCCCCTGCTCCCTTAATCAATACTGATTCCCTTAATCAATGGTTGGCTGCCCAGCCCATGACTTTGGCTGTTCTACCCCCACAATGCCAGGCTGCAGCCAAAGCTTCCCACAGTCCAAGTCACAGGTGGTTGGCTGCAAAGTGGCTTTTTGCAATGATAGACTCTGGGTAATTGAGGCTCTTACCCGGCAGGGTTGGGGTGGAGAGAGCAGTGCTGGGGAGACTGCAGATTGGGCTCTTTTGTAGAGAAGGCACATGGTTTCCATTGGGAAATATCTGCAAATTGATTCCAAGACTGCCTTGAAAAGAAAACTTTCATGATGGAGAGAGTGACTTGATTAATTAAAAGACAGAGGAACATGGATAGATGCTCTAGGTTGGTCACTGGGTAGAGTGATATTCAACTGTCCTAGAGATGTGAGAAAGGGCAAGAAGACACTCACTTTTGCTGTATCAAGAACCTGAACCTGCTCATTTCTATGCTAATAATCTGCATACAGAAATATGGAGTACACACACACAGAGGCAGATAATAGTGGGCAGAAGGAGCTGTGTGCCAGGATGCCAGGACAGACTGGAGCATAGCAGTGTGTGACAGCTGGGTGGCACAGCTGGGGGAGACAGATAACCCTCAGTCTGTATGAGCTGACAAAACATCCCTCCTCAGAAGACTGAACACAACTTCACCTGGCTCTGCTTGCTTTCTCATCATCCCTCTGTACCCGTTGCTCTTGTTGTCCCTCTAAATGCCTCTCTCTTTCAAACTGCCTCTCATTTTCTACTCCCACAATCCGTGTGCCCGTTACATCCCTCACCTTTTCAACATCCTCTTCATATCTGTCCCTTTTAAAAATGTAGCCTGCAGCTGACAGGAGACTGTCAATGTACACCTGGCTAGAGTGGTCTGCCGGCTGCCAGCAGGACACTGCAATGATCTATAAATGTGTCAGTGTTTTTAGGCAAAAAGACAACTTTGTCTATTCCCTGACTCACACCCATTAACAGGTATAAAGTACGGGAAGTTAATTTGTTAAGGACGAGAATAAATAGAATGTGCTGATCAGGAAGGAGACATAAATCACATAATCGAATCTGGTGAAATACACCCGGCATGAGTCTTAGAAGTCACGTTTTGCTTTGTCCTTCACATGGCTTCAAATCACACCTGGAGTTTTTCATAAGTGGAGAATTTTTTTTTTTTTTTTTTTAAACTGACAGGATTCTAGACTGACTCTTCTGCTCTGTGCAGCTTAGAGTGGCTTCCGCCACAAAAAATAGGTCCAGAGCCATTTTAATCAATGTGGAGATCAGTTTCTGGGACGCCACTGCATGTTTGATAGCATCCCGTGCGCTGTCTTAAGTGAGTGCGATCGCAATACAGACTTGCCTGGTGTTTTCCTCGAGTTTCTTGCTTTTTTCACTAAGAGTTATTAAAGCATCAAAGTCCTGACATAGTATTTTCATCCAGTAAAGTCATGATAACTTGTTTACCTCCACATCCAGCAGACCAAAGACATTATAGCAAGATGGATGGATTTAAGAGTTTGATTTTGCATGTCATGCATCAAACAGAGTAAAAAAAAAATCATAATAAATGTAAATCAATTTAACTATTCTACCTTTATTTGAACCAGCCATTTCAGAGAAAAAAAAGATGTGGATTTTTAACTCATCAGATAATCAGTGCTCTTTACAAGCTTTTTGTGAACATTGCTTTGGTTCTGCAAATGGAGCATGCAGTGGGTTTATCAGTGCTTGTTTTGCACATGTATCAAGTTTAAGATAGGCCTAAGAAATTGGGCTTAAAATGCAAGTATTATAGCATTGTTGTTAAAGTGTGGTGAACACTGCTGCTTGCTTGCTCTAGCCTAAAGTGAAGTGGGTATGCACAGTTGATTGTATGCATGGTGGTTTGGGAGAGAAGACGTGTGAGAGTGTAAATGCATGTCACATACAGCACATGTATGTAAACTGCTGTTTGTATGCTTGCTTATGCCGATGCAACGTTTAATATTCAATCACCATTCAAACACACACTTTGGCTCTGAAGTCTTGCTTGGAGCTGACTGGCAGCATCCTTGGAGGGAGGCACAGCTATAATCAATTTACACAGCAATCACAGATCTGCACACAGCAACCTTCAACAAGTCCTTGAAAGCTCGAATCTCTCTGCTGATCACAAGCCGTCAGCAGAAACTGATTAATGAATTAGGTGCTCATATGTGCGTTTAAAGTCACAACAGCAATAGCTTTATTGCCACAGTAATCCTCACGCTAGAGTTTGGCAGAATGAAATGCGGCTGCGTTATGTGGGGCTGTCTTTAGCAACAAATGTCACATAAATGATAAGAGTCACTGAATTTTCAAACGTGGACAACAGAACACATTTTAAATGAAAAACAGGAAGGGAACAGAGTGAGAGAAAAGAGTGAGAAATAAAGATACTGATGGTATGAGCTTTTGAAATTATTAAACATTTAGGATTGAAACGAAGTCCCTTTTATAAAAGGCAGCTATAGCAAAAACTATGAGCGACCAACTGATAAAAGCTCAAAGCACAACCTCATTATTTGTAAATGCAGTAGAAAATCTGTCAACCTCAAACAAGTCTTTCCTCCCTTTTCTTTGCAATGTAAATGTTCCTGCTTATTTTACTGGATGCACGTAGAAGAAAAAAAACTGGACCAGGCTTGCTGTATTCTGTCGAGGAGGAGATATGGCAGAGCGAGGCACTTGTGAGATGCTCGCTCACTGTCAGGATCCATCTGTTTACCTTGCTGCCAAAATGGCGGTGGTGAGGAAAAACAAGTGTTCTCTTCAAAGACCATTAAAAATGAATGCAGGAATGAACAGATCATAGTTTTGTCCCTCTCTCTCTTTCTCTCTCTAAAGCTCTCAGACCACTTTACACCTCAGGTTGAAAGATCACCACTCACACAGTAAAACGTCTTGTCACATAATGAAAATGTTGAATCCCCCACAGTTATGAACCTGAAACACACGTGCAGCTAATGAGCTAAGCAATTAACTTCTAAACGTGCAGAAACTCTGTCACCAGGGAGTTAAACACACGTGCTACCTGTATGAGAAAAAACAAATAATCGTGGCCATATTTTAATCAGTCTAAAGAGGGGAACGCCAGCGGAAGGATGAGGTTTTAAGACTCAATCTGCTAATCGATCAACTTGACACAGGTGTTGACAACCTGCCATTGGGAGTTGACAGTTAAATGTCCAACAGCTCGTCACAGGAGTATATGTGACAGATCTAGTGTCGGGTATGACTTGTAATGGGCCCTTGGGTCACACCGCAGCTAGCAAGAGTGTCATTTAGGTGCCCAGAGGTCACGTTCTAGTCTACCAAACACAAACAGCCCTGTTGGTAACCAGGGACATCATTGTCAGTGGGCAGGAAAAAGGTGTGTGTGTGTGTGTATGTGTGCCAAGACAGTGTGAGATGGAGGGGGTTGTCTTTAAGGGAAAAGAACGTACTGACAGAGTGGAGAGGGAAATGCACTTTTCAAATGTCACCTTGCCTTGCCACCCTTTATGCTGAGAGAAAGAACGGTGTGAAAGAGAGCACCCAGTGAAAAAAAAAAAAAAAGGCTGGGCAGAGAAGAAATAACAAATTCTCATTTTCAGAACTTTCTGGGATGTACAAAGTGAAAAGAAATCTAATTCTCTGGTATGCTGGTATGGGTTTTAAACACACCATGACAGCAAGTACAGCATTTTAACCTAAAACTCTCTTAAACCTTAAACTAATTGGACACAGCCAACCTGCACATTATTAAGCATGCTTGAATTGCATCATGTACACTGATGAGATGAAGCCAGTCAGCACCAAAAGCTGAAGGTTAAAATAAATCTAGCTTTTTAGAACAAAACCAAGATAAATCCTAATTAAAGTTTTCTTGGACACAGATAATTGTAAGCATTTTAAAATCTCATTATACTCAAAAGCTCTGAAAAGAGCAGATAAAATTCAGAGAACATTTCATTTTCAACCTATTTAAATTTAATATTGACCTGAAATTGAAATAGTCACAAATCCAATGAAGTTCAGCCCTCAACTTTCTCCACCACCACCACTTTCAGTCAGACATGTCTAGAGACCAATTAGTGACCATCTGGCAACCACTGGTTGCAAAGGAAAAAATGTGCATTCCCTGACTGGTTGCAAGTGGTTGCTCGAGGTTGCTAAGGTCTCAAAGAGGGTGCCGCACTGAAAACCTCCTTGTGGCTGCTTTGGTCACAAGCACAAGACATGGATTAGTCTGCAAAGACTTGCTAACTAATCGCTGAGCAGATGTGAAACTTGGAAAAAACCACCAACAAAAAAAACCCAACAATGTAATGCAAACTGAAACCAGTTACACTACTTGTTGAGTAGTTTGCCTAGTGCTTGCAACCAAGTCTGCATCTGTCATGTAAAATATGGGCAACCATGGCAGCCTGGTCAAGACCAAAACAATCTCAGTAAGGTTCATGTCACCAGCCCGACTGTAGGCCTGCCTGGATCAGTAATCAGTTTTACAGTGACTGCCAGCAACTGCTCCCAACCAGAATGCACATGACCGATGGCTGCCACATGGAAGCTACTGTAACTGGTCTCTAGGCCTGGAGGACTGAGGCCTGAAACGGTTGAACTGAACTGAGCTGTTTTCCATTATTGAGAAATGTTAGAGTAACAATCTCTTCAAAAAAAAAAAAAAAACAGAGCCTCAAAGTTTAGAACAGATGATTTGAGATGGAGACTCCAGGTTAGAAGAAATAGAGACAGCGGTTTCCATGAGCAGAAACTAATATTAGATCCAGTCGTTTCTGGTGTAGTTATGCATACATTTAAGCTAGTCGCTAGTTTGTATTATACTTGAATGTATTGAGAGTTTACTGCTACATAAACCAAACAAATTTATGACTTTGACTAATGACTAAGTGATTGTTACAACCTGCAGATTTGTGGTGAAGGCGCAAATCTCCAGTCAATAGATGAAACGCTTCACATTCTTCCATTTTCCCCAATGTTATCATGTATTTCTTTTTTCTCCATCTCCATTCTCTCATACATGCACACAAAGAAAAAGCACCATAAAACAGAAGTCAATTTCAATGCCATTTAAAGAGGAAAACATTCTATACTATGGCTTGGACCTAGTAAAAAGGATTAAAAATAACAGACCTTGAAACGTATGGCCTTCAAGGTAGAATTCAAAAGCTTTCAAACACAGACTAAAGTAGTGTACATAGTAATGGTGCATAGCAGCTGAAAGGATTTGAATTTCACATCTTTGGCACAATAGAGCCTCTGTGCTACAGCTCAGTGCAATGTATTACTTAAAGAATACCTCGCATTATATGTCAACTGGGAAATCTCGCAGTACACATTTACAATAGTTCAACAGGTTTTTTTCATTTTCTTAAATGGTGCCTCACTTATAAGGAAAATGCATTTGTGGGTTGAGCAGCATTGTTGCATATAGTGGTTGCACCCATGAAAAATTTGCCAGATCTTCTCTGCCAGTGTCAAACAGCTTATTCTGCTATTGACTCGTTTGGCGCAAGTCTGACAAAACAAGACATATTGGCAATTTAACAGTTTATTTAACATAAAGAGGCCTCAGAAGCATGTGGAAAAACGATACACAGCCACAACAGCCTGGCACCTCCTCCTCATGCCGATCACCAGCTTGGTCACACACTGCTGTGGGATTGTAACTCATTCTTTGACCAGCATCTGTCGCAAGTCAGTCAATGTAGTTGTGTTGGTCACTCTGGTGCTGCACGCCCAGGCTGATCCCACAAGTGTTTAATGTGGTTGAGGTCAGGACTGCAGGCAGGCCATTCCATCCTCTTCACTCCCAAATTCTGGAGGTAGTTGCTGATAAACCCCACTCTGTGGGGGCGAGTGTTGTAATCTTGAAGGATAGAGTTTAGTCCCAGACTGTGGAGATTGCCACTGGTTGCAGCATCTTATCTCGATATCTCTCTGCATTGAGATTGCCTCCAATGATGACAAGCCTTGTTATTCAAGTGAGGGAATCTGGTGCGGCAATCAGCATAGCATTCTCTGCATCTTCTCCACATTTTGACCCTATGATCCAACTGCTGTAGACAGAATCTGGACTCATCGCTGAACATAACATTCCTCCACATAGTTGGATTCCATTGCACATGTTGCCAACACCAGTGCAAATGGGCCTGACGGCGAACAGCAGGCCTCCTGGCAGCTTGGCGGAGAAGATTTGGCAAGTTTTAAAAAATGGGTGTAACCCAAATACTCAACTCTGCTGCTCAACCCACTGCTGCTCAAGTATATTTTACTTACAAATGTGGCACCATTTAAATGGAAATACACAGGCTTTCCAACAGTATAAGATTTATTGCCAAGAAGCATTGTTACAACAGAGAAATAACTGACCAAACACAAATTTCCTTACATTTTGTGCCAAGTTTATTTAGTAGCCATCTCAAATTTAGAATCTCAAATCCTTCATGCAGCATTAGAGATCCCCATCAATGAATGCCATAATAAGAATTACTCTCACTGGTTGAGCACAATATTCCATTAACATTTACTGACTTGCATCAATTCAGTAATCAAAACTGTGACAGAGAAACTCGAGATGTTTAGCCTCTCTTAAAGTGGGAAACACCTAACTCATGAAGCAGAGCCACAAAGACTATTTAAAAATATTATGCTGATCCCAACTGAGTCCTACAGAGTGATGCATGATCTATCCGCTCCATGCCAGAAAGGAAGTTTGACACCTTCTCCCCCCACACTTCAAAAACACATCAATCAAATCAGTCAAAAATGCCAGAGACCTTCTACTTGTCATTGTGGGCTACTTTGCTATGATTGATGGTCTGCTGGTTGTCTCTCTCCATTCCCACCCAGCATCCCCTCCCTTACCCTTGCATCAATTTGCACACCATGTGAAAAATAACAAATGATAACGTTTTGAAAAATGATTCACAATATCCTCTAGCAATTTAGATAAACAATTTCTTTTTACCAAAAGGAAGGAGCAAAACAGAGACAGACGGCGACAGAGAGAGAGGGAGATGTGCCAACATTGCTTTTTATATTGACATTTATGGCTTAGAGGCTGTGAGAAAATGTGCATGAGGGTGTGCGTTATTGTGTATGCGTTGAGAACAGAAGACGCTTTGAATATCAGATGCATGTTGAAGGCTGCAGTGGCCTCTATAGGCAGTGTATGCATACAAGGACCCAATACGCGGCATTCTCATTGGGAAGGTGCGAAAGAATGAGATTCAGCCTGCCAGACACATACATATATCTGTATAAACTGATTCAAATGGGCCTTACTATGAATACCCTTAAGCCCCCCCCCCCAATTCTACCAATTCTATTCAACTCTCTCTTCCTCCATCTGCCACTTTCTGAAGTGCCACTCTTTTTTTTTTTCAGATCTTTTTTGCTCTCTTCCTCATGTCTTCTGCTAACATGATTTGTTTCGCTCAATATCCGAATGTATTCTCTCACTAGCATTCTGTTTTACATGCTGTTACCTTCCATCCATCGCTCCATAATGCTGCTCTGCCCCTTCCTTCCCTCCCTCCCCCTCTCATTCCCCCACTCAGAACTGTCAAATGGCTTCATGCAATGAGCTGGAGAGATGATGAGAGAGATTGTAATCCTAATGGAGTGACATGAAGCATTGTCCTAGTCCCCTTTGATAAATGAATTTCACCAAGCACTTGCTCTGTGGTGAACCATGCTAATTAGGCACGGCAACCCAAACAAAGATGTCCCTCGCTAATTGAGGTGAGGTCAGAGGGATTGAGGGGAGTGTGGACATGACTGAAACTGTGTATGTGTGTGTGTGTGTCAGAGAAGGAAAGCTCAAACTCATCTGTCTGTGGGAGGCTTGTATCCATGTGTGTGTTTACATGGGTGCCCAGTGGGAATTGACTTGATACCCTGTTCGGGGAGCTGGTAATGGCGGCCTTTCCCTTTGTGCATTTGCTTTGCAGCTGGAGACAGAAGGTTAGTGGATGACCTTGTTTCTCAAGAGCAATAGGATTTGTCCCCTACACAGTAGCACAGTTTCAATCCCACTTTTGCCATTATAATTCCAGTGGGAATGTGCGTGAGGTCAGAGTGAAAACAGAAAAATAAATAAATAAGTAAAAACAAGGGCACAGCAATCATTTCATACTCAAATTACCTAAGCTCTCTTTTACATTGATTTCATCTATGCATTGAAATGGATTATTGGAGGAACAAAGGCCTGAAAGCTGCCCAGTTCAGTCTCTTAAATAAACATTATTGACATGTTTAGAAGCAATCCCAACAACCTCTGCCGTTTAGCCTCCCATCATTGATATTATTGGCGTGTTTACAATAACTGAATTGCTATACATCTGTCATTCCCAGGATATCCATATGTTCACAATTGATCCAGAAATAAGAGGAAAAATGCCATTGGACAATAGTATGTTCTCAGGTCATCAGGGACATTAGAGAGTGTGCGAGAGAGAGAGAGAGAGGGGTAGAAAATTGGGTTTTGAATAATACAGTAAGTTCATGCAGGAAAACTATTTTGAATTCGTATCATTATAGGCCAGTTAAAGCTCAATAGATGTTTTGGCATGCATTTAAAATAATGTGTTCCTTTTAGTTACAAAAACAGGCTGAAATCTCACCTTTCAAACACATCTATGTCTAGACAAATGTCTGCAAGTCAAGGCTCTTTGCAAGTTGAATGCTCAACACATTATCAGCCACAAAGATTATAATATCTGATTTAAAGATATGCAGCAATGATGGCAATGAAAGCAAGTATCCAAAACTTGAGCTGATATTGCCTGGCACAAGAATTATGCAAAAAAAATAAATAAAAAAGAAAAGGAAAAAAAGAAAAATAAAAGATTAAAGTAAACTTTATCTTTTTGTACTTTTAAACATTTTTGAATGCAGTCTTTAATGGAGTTAATGTCAGTGTATTCACTCATTGCTATATATACACTGTGACTTGGGTCTACCATGTTTATCATTATTACATAACTATATCAGTATGAGTTAAGACTAACTTACTGTACTGCCAATATACATAAAAGGAAATCTAAATTGTACCATTCTGATAAAATAACAACACTGGGTAACAACAAAGGGGCTGGGTGTGATATCATGGGAGTGAACACTATTCACAGTGGGGTCAGGTTTGCTGTGTGTGTTTTAATTTTTTAATTTATTTATGTTTTGTGATAACTAAAGATGCACCTTCTTATTAGTCCTATAGGGGGCAGTATTAAAGGTTTAAATAGAGAGAAACTAAGGTCATTAAAGTCCAAGCAATGAAGGCTCATGCATAATTAAGTGGGTAAGATTAAAGGTTGGTCAGCTGGGAG
Source organism: Archocentrus centrarchus (assembly GCF_007364275.1). Lineage (NCBI taxonomy): Eukaryota > Metazoa > Chordata > Actinopteri > Cichliformes > Cichlidae > Archocentrus > Archocentrus centrarchus. The sequence continues at coordinate 11,786,646 of NC_044368.1, forward strand.
TTGTATATGCCAACAAAGATCGAACCTTCATTCGTGTCAGTCACCCTTTAACTGACTACAGGCTGGTGCATTTGCAGATATGACTCAATACAGCCATTTATCAACACAAATGTTAGCAGTGTGTGCACACTTTGCAGGTTCAGATGACTGATTAAGGGATGGACACAAAGGGACAAGATCAAACAATTTTGTTTCATTTGCTTTTGCAGATGCACACAAGCCGTCTAAGACTGTGCTTCTTTTATCTTTTTGTGAGAGTTATCCTACTTTACAGCCAGTTCATAAAGTAAATATGTTATGTAAAACAGCCAAAAATATTTTATATAAAAGTAATCTTAATAGACCTGTATGTTAATATGGTCAAATGATGCTTGTATAAGAAAATACCCATAATTTATGTGCCAAAATCCTTCTGTGACAGTAAACAAGCCTTATATTACACTTCAGAGCAAAAGATTCAAGTTGGCTCCTAAAAACCGGATAACTACAATTACAAAGCCTATGCATGCAAACATTTATAACTAAATCACCTATGAAGTCTTAACTTACACACCACAGATGTGACTAAATATTATCTTTATACATGTTCTATTTTCAGCCAACTTCTATGAAATCTTTCCAAGGCAGCATCCTCAGAATAGACCAGTTTCAGGCCAGTACTGGGGGCAGAGGACGGCATCAAATATTAGCTATGCCACACACAGATTTGTGATATAAACTACACAGTAGGACAGGACATATTTTTTCCTTTATCTGCCAGATCATCTATATTTGTGGCCATTAGGCTGGCTCCTATGTCTCGACATGTCTGAAAAGAGAACGAGCCAGCTTTCTCTTTCTATATGCCAACTAAATTACAGGGCTTTGTGTTTGCGTGTAGGAGAGTGAGTGGAAGAGGGCAAGATTGGTCTGTCTATGTGCATGAGCATCTGAGTACAATATCTTTCACATCTCAAATCTCCTCCTAATCTTTTTATAATTGCCTGCTGAGCCTCACTGCTCTCCTTCACCTTAATGCCTCTTCTTCCTCCCAACCTTGCTACTTCACATTCACCTCCACAACAACAGAAAAATTTACACTTCTTAAAGGAGACACAAAACTTCAGTTACACACCAGATAAAACCTCTTACATTATCTATCTGGAGTAATTGAGCTCATGTAATCCTTGGAAAGAGGAATGAAAAACATTGCTTTTGGGGTATGGGTATTTTACATTGCCTGGAAAAAAAAAATCTAAAGGGCATAATAAAATGGTTTTAGTAACAAATGATTTACCTTACAATGCTCTCTCACACAGAGTCCACTGAGAACAACATCTGCTAAGGTTTTAGTCCTCTACCTAAGGCAAAGACGTTGACTGGCCAAACTGCCTGTGGTTAAAAAAAAAAGTCTCCTCACATCTGCACCAACCAGTGTCTGTAAAATTTATGTGACAGCAGTCTTAAATACAAATACAAAACTGGATTCAATGACCCACGAGAACCAACATTACAGCCAAGAGAGAAGTGCTCCATCTTACAAAGGATTAGCCACCTGGCTTGTTCCACCTCAGAGCGCTGACCCATGTAACCACCTGTTCATTCACTAGCAAAATGTCAGCCTCATAAAATAAAAATACACGCATTACCCTCGATATTTTAAAAAGTTTGATGCCTAAGTTGATTTTGATGCAATGTTCCTATTATGTTGAAGCACCTGTTTTTATTATCTTTCATTCATTTTTTAGCAACCAACCGATTAATTTCCTTACCAGTGCTTTGTCATATGCAAGGTACAAGCATAAAGTTACATGACTCCACCCTTTTAAAAAAAAGAAGTTAATCAAAACCACATCTCACATGATTTTGGCTCATTTCCCCAGGTGACATTCACAGAGTTTTGCACCCAGAATTTGCCCCTAACAATCGGTTCTACTATAAAGTGCTGAGTGGAGCATTTGGCCCAGCCCACTGCTCACATCACACTGCACGTTGAAAAGGCAGGAGTTTCTTAGGCCACACCAATCCAGTTGTTGCTCTCATCCATGTTATTTGATAGCTTTAGCTCCCTCTTCCCCAAAACGGTAAAGTTGAAGGGTCAGTGTTTTGAAACACTGGAGGAGATCCAGCACACACTGAAGACGCATAAATGCTCAGACAGCAGGCGCTAAAATTAGCAGCTGCACTGGAAGCATTGCAATGCCTCCCACAGAAACTACCCTCACAGCCTCAGGTATGTTTTCCTGATTTGTTTTTTTTTTTTAAGGGATGCAGTTGGAGATATGATTAAATCATAATTTGGTGAATTGTTCATCACTTCAATTTCAACAATCACACAATAAATGTGAATATGATATCTGGAGTGTTTCCTATATTTTGTGTATATATATATATATATATGAAAAAAAGTAAATAAAATCAAGACTTCACTTACTTGGTATGAATAATTTATCCGATATTGCACATTCCTGTCACCACATACTTTATGTGAAATGTGTGTTTGGTTGGAAGTATTTGCAAGTGTAAAAACTGAATAAGAATGTTTGGGGACAGCTGAAAGCGCAGAGTCCGAGGTGCCTGAGGAAAGGAGATAATTGGGAGTGGAGATGCTTACAAGCTGCTTTTGTTGCCATGGTGATAGACTTTATGTAAACATTGAACGATCCAATCTTCTTAGAGAAGTGAGAAAGAATAAGGAATTGGAAGGAGAGCGAGCGAGACAGAAGTCAATCATACAAGCAGACAGAGCAAAACAGACAAAAACTCAGGCAGACAGCCAGACAAATACATGCAAATACAGAAGAAACAGATACAGCCTTTCCTATGGCCAGGTAGAGACTCTGTGCTGCAGGACCATGTTGTTCCAGAGCGATTATGAGGTACACGGGTGGCACAGATCCCATCAGGGCCTCAGGCATCCAAGCTAAAGTCAGTCAAGACACTAACACCTATACAACGCCCTGAGGAGCAGAGACAGAATTACATTCGGCACATTCAATCTCTGAGCAGGGCCTCAAGATGCATGTGTTTCATGGAAATAATGTACAAATTGGAAAAAACAATGAAATTGAGGAGATTATGCTCACTCTCCAGCCTCATCTAAATTCTGCTCCCACTGGTCCTATGCAAGCATTTTCAGAGATGCTACCTTTAAGTGGTACCCTTGTTTCTGGGTAACAAAGAATATTCCTAATTCAAACCCCTCGGGGAAGGAGACTACTCATTTCAGGAAAACAGAATAGAACGATATGTCAGTGTGTTCTATATTCATAGCAATGAAAACATGCGGCAAAAACGCACACACACCAACCATTCTGACCACAGAAATGGTGGAAAAACATTCTTAGTGTTAAAGCAGCGACAGTCAGTTCACTTATAATTCCCAGAAAAAAAAAAAAAAAATCTGTTCCCTTTTTGTGAAGTCTAAAGTAAGGAGAATATTTCATTGCGTTCTAGTTTTAGGTTAGTCTGTTTGTGTAAGGCCAACTTTCACTTGTCAAAAGTCCTACCGAAAGTGTCTTCTGAGTAAAACAAGCAGCAATAGGCAATGGCAGATTCACCTGTCCATTATGAGAACAATGTAACTCTCCATGTTGTTGGATGGAGGGTCAAATTGAAAGAACCAAAGTCCACAGACAGTCAAATGAAGACAGGACCATCCTGAAAGAGAAAAGCTTTCTAGAAACTCTGGAGTTTGTTTCTTTGCTCGCTGTCAGCTGAGGAGGAAATGTTTTTTTCCCCTTTAACCAGATATGAAAACTATCCATGTATCCATGCATGAGAGTGATCCCAGCTATGGAACTGCAACTAATAAATTTGCATCTTTGATGAATATTACCATCCTGATTCACAAGCTTGTATTTATTGATGAATTTACCAACAATGTTATTTTTGTTACAAATGACCCTGAGAGAAACTACGGATAATTTACATGTTTAATTAAGTTTTATTTATATTGCATCAAATCGCAATAACAATTATCTGATGGCATTTTATATTGTAAGACCCAGCAGCATTACAGACAGAAACCCAACGACCAGCATCTCCCTGTGAGTAACTACTTGGCATCAGTGGAGTGAAGAAACTCTCTTTTAGTAGAAACCCACCTCTGGCAGAACCGGGCTCGGGGAGGACAGCCATCTGCCACGACCAGTTGGGGTGAGTAAAAAAAGAAGAGCATAGAGAGACAACAAACACCAACAACACCCAAGTGAGAAGTAAGTGGGACTGCTCAGACTATATGGGATTGTGATTCTTTTGCTGAGAGTGCAGCTAGCAATTACAGCAAACAGTAAATACCCTTTTTTGTCACCCCAAAACTAGCATGGACAAACTATTTTACCTGGTTTCCTACTCCCTCTCCAGTACAAATGCCTGGAAAACAGAAAGCTATTGACAGGTTCTTGCACAAAAAAATAATAATAATAATAATAAAATAGTGTGCACAGAAGAATATGCCTGTGACTGGGTCAGCCAGCACGTTGCCACAGATCTGAGTGACTCCTTTTGTTCCAAATTGCTACAACAGAGGTGAAGAGTTCAAAGTTAGCATGACACTTAGAGCCTCTACAGGCACATAAATGGGAAATGTGCCATGTTGAAATAAAATCTCCTTTAAACCCCAAGCCTTTGGCACTATTCACAAACTAAGCAGATGGCAGGGTAGCAATTAATTTTGCTTGTGATGTGACTATTTATTTAAGTAAAACTACAAATTTATCATGTGACTGCATAACAGTCAAATATAGTGTTTGTTCATCCTCATAGTCAGCATTGTATTGTCAAATGTGTTGCATCTTAGATTTAGGAACTTGATGCACTGTTTTACAGCCTAAAATTACAACACTTCATAGAGTACATTCTTTTTTCAGAGCCTGCATGTTGTTCTGAAAGACAGGCCATAATTCTCCATGCGTTCCCTCCATCTGTCACCTGCCGAGTCGTGTCCAGGGGCCCTGATCCAGGCTCCCAGTAGTGGGATTGCTGGATAAAGTGGGGAGGAATGGGTCAACATCCATGTCACTCTAATGGGCATGGGGCTCATGACTGGGGTGGTGTGTGTCTGTTTTCTTTCATGTATGGACAGATGAATGAATGTATTCAAAAATGCTTTTAGTATTATGTCTCCAAAAATAACTTGTGACCTCAAGAGGTCTGCTGACAGACGGACGGACAGAGTGACACAGGCACCAGGGCAGACATTTCCCTCAACCCGTAGCAGAGGTCATTAACTGAGACTGTGATCCACAACAGCAGTCATTACTGCTGGAACTGTGATCCCTAATACTGACATACCATAATGTTCAGCCTGTGTCAATAAGACTGAATGACCCGTTTCAGTGGTCATTACAGAGAAGCCAACGGGTCAGTGGCTTTGGGGACAAATTGAGGGAGAGTGTGAGAGAGTCTGAAGAACGGAGGGCAGCAGCCATATTGTCAGAGTCTGTAATTACAGGGTAGCGTCCATTCAATCGTGCAATTTGTGACTTGGCGAATGTGTGTGACTGCACACACTGTATAACTGTTTGTATGTTGCTGTGCATGATTCTACGCTCATGGCTTTTAACCCCAACTGCAGTTGTCCACTAGAACATAATGTAGTACATCTTTGTTCTACATTTATCATAAAATTATACAAATTTAAAATGCATATATAAAAATATGCATACAGTACCAGTCAAAAGTTTGGACATACCTTCTCATTCAGTGCTTTTTCATTATTGAAAAATTGGCCGCAATGTAGATTAATACTAAAGTCATCCAAACTATGAAGAAATACATATGGAATTATTTAGTAAACAAAAAGTGTTAAACCAGAATATGTTTTAGATTTTAGATTCTTCAAAGTAGGCACCTCTCGCTTAGATGACAGCTTTGCACATCTTGGCATTTTCTCAGTCAGCTTGATGAGGTAGTCACCTGGAATGGCTTTTAGTTAGCAGCTGTGCCTTGTCAAGAGTTAATTTCTTGCCCTCTTAATGTGTTTGAGACCATCAGTAGTGTTGTAAAGAGGCAGAGTTGGTATACAGTAAATCGTCCTGTTTGAGTAATGTTCTAATCCATATTAAGAAAAACCACCATCATTATTTTAAGAAACGAAGGTCAGTCAATCCGAAAACATTTCTCGAACTTTAAAGGTATCCTCAAGTGCAGTCACAAAGATCGTCAAACGTTATGATGAAACTGGCTCTCATCGGGACCACCCCAGCAAAGGAAGACCAAGAGTTACCTCTGTTGCAAAGGATAAGTTCATCAGAGTTACCAGCCTCAGAAACCGCAAGTTAACAGCACCCCATATAAGAGCCCACTTAAATGCTTCACAGAGTTCAAATAGCACACACATCTCAACATCAACTGTTCAAAGAAGACTGCATGAATCTGGACTTTATGATCGAATTGCTGCAAAGAAGCCACTACTAAGGAAGAACAACAAAAGGAAGAGAATGGCTTGGAATGGACATTAGACCAGTGGAAATCTGTTCTTCGGTCTGATGAGTCCAAATTTGAGAGTTTTGGTTCTTTGTAAGATATATATTTGTAATGCTACTACACACGTAATTCCAGTGAAAGGGGTTACATGAAGAGGATGTGGGACATACCTTCAAAATGCAACATCCAGACTGACAACAACACAACTAGCAGCTCAGTGTTCCAACATTCACAAGAAGCAACTGCTATCATAACTAGAGAGTGGCAAGGTACAACACAAATGCAAGGGGAAGCCAGGATGACAGGTCAGGGGGGAGATATTGGGTACCAAGCCCAAATAATAATGACTAGTACACTGAATACCAGAGCAGCTGACCTGAAAGAGAAGATCACGGCTAAGATGCAACCCTGGACCCTTTGAAGCCGGCTATTAAGACTATGTGAAGTACCCTCTGAAAGTCTACTAGAACATAGAGGAAAATCATGAAAATTATCAGGGGTGCCCAGACTTTTGCATACCACTGTAGTAGTGGCGGACAAGCAGACTAAGAAAGCAGTAGTGATGGATGTAGCAATACCATGTCCTGAATACAATGTCTTTTGCGTTTACAGCTCCAAATGATTGGAATCTGTTACAGAAAACACTGAAAATGACCACACTAGTCTCTGTCCCCATCTTTAAGAGATACTTAAAAAATGCTCTCAGAGATACCTGTAGTTGTTTCACTTAATGCGTCAAATTATTTTTGTGATCACATTTGTCTTATATTTCTTTGAAACCTTGTGTATGTTTTTATTTAACACTGTAATATGTATTTTTTGTTTAGTGTGTGCGTGTTTTCTTATATGTAATGGAACTCTCCTTTTCTCCTCCGAAAGGCTTTGTCTTTCCCAGGCCACAGTTGCAAATAAGAACATGTTCTTAACCTGTCTGCCTGGTTAAATAAAGGTTTAAATAAATACCAAGTGAATACCAAGTTTTCAAAGGTTGTTTTTTATTTTTCCTTTGTCTGAATGACATCAGTGTCATGGGATTTCTTTGCACTAAGAGCCTAGGTGTGAGCACAGCAACCTACTCACCTTGCCCATCTGACTTAGGTTTTTCCACCACTCTCTAAGGAGTTCCCCACAAGTTTTGAACATTACACAAAATGTCTTTTTTTTTTTTTTTTGTTGTGAGCAAAAGTTGAATTTGTTTCATGTTACTAAAGAAGAAAGCACAAAACAGTAAACACATTTTTTCCCCCACAAAAAACATGTTTGATTGTTTTCCAGAATTCACAGTGTTTCATCAACAGAGCCCAGTGTGTAACTGAAATGTTTTTATTGGTAATCAGTATGAATGGCTTGTGACTACAGTTTAAGGCAATATTCCCAGTACTCTCAGTCTCCAGTATTATATTTGAGATCAGATTTGGGCTTCAGCATGTACAGATGAATTTGAGAAGTTGCCATTTCCACTTTAGAATGAGGAATTTTGTTTTAGTAGTTTCACACTTTATTTTTGAAACCTCTATAATGGCACGTGGAGCTGGTGGTGTGTATAGGTACTAGATTCAGTTTGGGAGAGCCAACCAAATTAAAAATAGGAACTAAAGTAACTGATGAACTGAGGGGCTGTATAACGTTAAATGATCAGTAATATCCTATAACTATGCTAAGATACTCCAGTATTAAAAATGATGAAGCTCAAAATATTCTAAAAATACAGTCATGCTTAAATTGTCATGTTAGTTACTAAGTTGCATTCAGTTAGCCATTCTGGGTGTGTTTCATCCATTTGCAGCTGGTTCATCTACGCTGCCAGGTGCTCATGGAGTGCAGTTAGCTACTTTAGCTAGTGGATGTGAATCATGTTAGGGCCTGGTGCTGTCCAACTCTTCATATTTGAGATTTTTTTTCTTGGATGTCTGCCACTGTGATGGTTACTGGATCTTGTTCAGGGAGATTGCTGTGGTCTGCTCTTAAATCCACTAGCCACTGAGCATTGTCGTCATGTGTTGCATCCTGTGAGAGAAGTGACACGGTGGTCTGATCAAATAGAGGCCGCTCTGCAGGGTGCGTTGGATTCAACCGACTGGGACATGTTTCGCAGCAGCGCGGGCGGAGACATCGAGGAGTTTACGGAAACTGTTGTGGGATTTATTGGGAAAGTTGTTGATGACACTTCACTTAGGAGGACCATCAGGACTTTTCCCAACCAGAAGCCGTGGGTAGATAAATCTGTCCGCGACGCCCTGAGGTCCCGCACCGTTGCCTACAACTCCGGCCTCGCCTCTGGGAACATGGAGGACTACAAGGTTGCATCATACAACGTCCGCAGAGCGGTGAAAGAGGCTAAACATCACTACGGCCGCAGACTGGAACAGCAACTACAACAGTCTGACTCCAGGGGACTGTGGCAGGGACTACGCACCATCACGGACTACAAAGCACCACACACACCCCCGGTGAGTGCCGACGCTTCTCTGGCTGATGAACTCAACATCATCTTTGCGCGCTTCGAGTCGGGAAGCCGACAGCCCGCTGCGCTCCCGGCCGGAGGGGCGGAGACACTCACTGTGACGGAGCGCGACGTGAGGAGGGCGTTTAGACGTGTAAACACCAGGAAAGCGGCTGGACCAGACGGTATTAGTGGACGTGTCCTTAAGACCTGCGCTGACCAGCTGGCACCTGTGTTTACACTGATATTCAACCTCTCACTGAAACTGTGTGTGATTCCCACCTGCTTTAAAAAGTCCATTATAGTCCCTGTCCCAAAGAAACCACACCCCAGCAGCCCCAATGACTTCAGGCCCATAGCGCTCACCTCAGTGGTGATGAAGTGTTTTGAGAGACTCATCAAGACATTCATCACCTCCTCACTGCCCACCACCCTCGACCCACTACAGTTTGGATACCGGCCAGACAGATCCACAGATGACGCCATATCCTTCCTCCTCCACAAGACCCTTTCACACATAGACACCGGTAAGGGGAACTATGTGAGAGTGCTGTTTGTAGATTACAGCTCAGCATTCAACACCATAGTTCCCTCCAGGCTGGTCTCTAAGCTGCTGGACCTGGGCCTGGGCCCATCCCTGTGCAGGTGGGTTCACAGCTTCCTGACCAGCAGACCACAGGTGGTACGAGTGGGTCACCTCACCTCATCCTCCCTCACCCTCAACACTGGATCCCCCCAAGGCTGTGTGCTCAGCCCTCTGCTGTACTCACTGTACACCCATGACTGCGAGGCCACGTCAGAGTCCAACGTCATCATCAAGTTTGCTGACGACACTGCTGTTGTGGGACTAATCTCTCACAATGAGGAGACAGCCTACAGGAGAGAGGTCTCCCGCCTGGAGAACTGGTGCCAGGAGAACCACCTCCTGCTCAACGTCAGCAAAACGAAGGAACTGATCGTGGACTTCAGCAGGAAGCAGCAGAGGGACTACCATCCACTTGTCATCAGTGGTGCTGAGGTGGAAAGAGTGGACACTTTCAAATACCTGGGAGTGACCATCTCACAGGACCTGTCCTGGACTCATCACATAAACATCACTGTGGAGAAGGCCAGACAGCGTCTCTACCTCCTCAGGCGGCTGAGAGACTTCAAGCTCCCACTCAAGGTGCTCAGGAACTTTTACACCTGCACCATCGAGAGCATCGTGCGTGGGAGCATCACCACCTGGATGGGAAACTGCACCAAGCAGGACTTCATGGCCCTAAAAAGGGTGGTTCGTTCAGCTGAACGGACCATCAGAACCACCCTCCCCAACCTGCAGGACATTTACACCAAGCAGTGCAGGCTGAGGGCCATGAAGATCCTAAAACAGCCCAGCCACCCCGGACACTCTCTCTTCTCCCTGCTCCCATCAGGCCGGCGTTACCGCTGCCTGAGGGCTAAGACTGAAAGGTTGAAGAGTTTTTACCCACAAGCCATCCGTCTGCTCAACTCTGAGCCCTAACTGGACCATTATTGCACAATGTAAATATTATAATTTATAATCTATAATTCCACGTAAAAGTGTGTATAGTGTATAGTATATAGAGTATAGTGTGAATTACTTTTTTATTTTTATTCTTCTTATTTATATGTGTGTGTATATATGGTTGCAGGTACAAAATACATTTCACTGTGCATTGTACTGTGTATAACTGTGCATGTGACGAATAAACACTATCTTAATCTTAATCTTAATCCTTCTACCATGTGCAAGTATTGTTTAGTTGTTTGGTACCCAGTTTGGGGAGTGTGGGGATAATGTCCAAGCCAATACGGCTTCAATTATATCTCTCTCACTCATATTCATAGGTAGACTTGGGTAGCATATGGGGCCTAGCTTAGGGACCCATACTGGATGCATACCTTGGCCAGGATTCGAACCCTCGACTATTGTTCCAAGTCACAGTGGGCCTTCTGCTCAACTATCTCCGATTTGCCCAAAAATTTTATGGTCCAAAGTTTGGAAATATATAATGATTGATATGAAGCTAAATTTTCAAAGCAAATACTTTTCAAGCTATATTTATTTGAAAAATGATCCGTCAACCCACTTTCACAGTGTTTTTTTTTTTCACTTATAAAATTATATTTATTTGTAAGTATGAAAATTTTTACAGTGTAACTTCTTGTGTTTTTAATGCATGTTAGTGCATTTTAAAGTAAACCTTAATTATAAGACTCCTACCGGCCAATGTGTATGTCTACAAAGTTGGTCTCAAAAATTACAAATTTACATATTTAACAAAAATTATATTCTCAGTTATAATTAGAGTACCATCTTGGATTGGACCATCTACTGATATTTCTGTTGTCATATGTGCTCAATCCAGCATGACAGCTGAATGAAAAAAGCTTTCAATTTTATGACTAAGAATTTCATGTAAAGTATTCTGCATGTTTTATTTTGCATTATTGTGAAGTACAACTATTTACCATTCAGAAATTATCACTTTGCAGTGTGAAATATTTTTATCAACGTGTTCTCAAATATGGGACTTTAGAGGACTGCTTCAACTTGTTATCATATTTTGACTAGCCAACAGACATTTGTTGATGTGTATGTCCCAAATTACAGATCTGGATTCATTTTTGAAGATTCCAGGCTTTTATTATTAATAGCTTTTGTGATATTCATGTTCAAACATGGACTCAGCTTTCAAAGTGCAAAAAAACATGGTGAAAGTGGATTGACAGACCAGTTTTCAAAGCAAATGGGAATGACCGCAAATCAGCCATGAAGTGGTACACCATGTAAAATCTGAAAGCAGTCAGCAGATGCTGAGGTGCATAGTATGCCAACTTTCTGCAGAGTCAATCATTACAGACCATCAGACTTCATGTGGCCTTCAGATTAGCTCAAGAACAGTGCATAGGAAGCTCCATGGAATGGGTTTCCATAGCCCATCCAGCATCAGTGTCTAACCTCACAAATGCTCATTCTGAAAGAATGGTCACAATTTCCCATAAGCACACTTCTAAACCTTGTGGCCTTCCCAGAAGAGTTGATGCTGTTACAGCTTCAAAGGGTGGGCCAACATCATATTAAACACTATGGATTAAGAATGGGATGTCATTCAACTTCATACGCATGTAAAGGCAGACGAGCGGACACTTTTCAAATACACTATATCGCCAAAAGTATTTGACATATGAAGCTAAAATTTTCACATCAGTCATTATATATGTCCAAATTTTACCAGAAGTGGCTGAGCAGAAAATGTTCTAAAAAAAAAAAAAAATGTGATGCTTTGGGATGGAATGAGCCATATATATGAGAAAATATAAGAAAAAACATAATATCTTAACTTTAAGTAAAAGCTTGAATTGAAGACTTTTACATGCAATAGTACTATAATAGTATTTCTCCATTGTGGTTATGCTACTTTTTCTTCAGGATATGAATTATCGTTCCACCACTGCCAGCTACTTAACATTCATGGTAATTTCCATCGTGACTAATCCTATAATATAAAACTGGGGAGCCCGAAGTCTGGCTCCTACACCAAGCCGCACTCAGTCAGCTGCCTGACATTCCATCTGTTCATCACATCCTTTCCTCAATTGTGTTGGTGGTGCTCAGAATTTGATTGCAACCTCTTAGCACGCTGCTTTTTACGTGTTTATTCCAGCTGTTCCAATCTGATAGGCAGCTGGTCTTTGTGTGTTAACGTAAGGTGCATCTGTGCGTGCGTGTGTTTATGACAATGTGTTACTGTCTGTAGGAGTGTGTTTATTACAGGGCAGAGGCACAGTGAGCAGAGCATTTGTTGTTAGTGTCAGAAGCAGGAACACCAAGCTGAGTAGTGGAAAACACAGCTGATTGAGGTGAAGATGGCAATTAGGAAATGGGCTGTGAAATAGCTCAACATTGCCATCGCCCTCAGATACCATGCTCAAATTCTTCAAAAAAATAACATATTTGGGGATGGAGCTGTGTATCAGTTAATAACAAACATGAAGGGGCCATGGCTCTGCAGATAGTGGAAATTAAGCTGCTGCCAGAGCCGCTTTAAGATGAGCTCAGAGAAAAAGAAAAGCATCGTGAAGAATTCTGATGCTCTCTCACAGTGTTAAAATGCAAAAGCTGACTAATAGCATTACATGGTTCACTGCAACAGGCAAAAAAGGGAACTTTGACAGCCTTTGAAAAACAAACACACCTCATGAGATGCAGTCTTGTAAACAAGCTTTGTTTGCCAAATTTGTAGAACTAAGGATGCGCCGCTCAACTCCAGGTACAGGTGTGGAATGAAGTTTGCATTTCTCAAAAGAGGGGCAAAGTGTAGTCTATGCAGCAGCTTAAGTTTCTTCTGCTCTCTGACTAAAGTGGCCTTTTGAATTAAAGTACTAATGTATTTTTATATTTATTGCAAGAATATTCTTGTTGTCATCACTACTTAAAATGAAGTGCACTTTGCTGTTACAATCTGTCATGGTGAAGGGGATTTATACAGTGCACTTTTAACAAGGATTTTTCCCATAATCTTGTAATAAGTGTGTGCGGTTTTATTTAATGTTCTGTATTTTTTTTAATCACATAATAAATCTGTACAGAAGCTTATAGCTGCTGATTATAGGTAAAGAAACCTGAGCCTTGGCACTTCATAGCAGTAAATGTGACTTGGATTCCACTTCATTTCTAGTCACAATGGCTATGCTATCTCTAATGCAGAAAATACAGCTATGTAAGAAATCCTCCAAACTTTCATTTCCTATGCCAGCTATGCTGTATCAGGTCCTGAAAACCAATTAAACAAGTTCCCAATCAGCACATGTCCAGGGGAAAGCCAGACACTTTTCTTCTTTGGTTTTACCAAACAAAAGCATTTTACTAAGTAAATTTTTTTTTTTTTTTTTTTAATTTCAGCAGTATGTTCACTGAGTTCTAATTCTCCTGACTATTATTTCAGTCCCTGTGACTATTTCATGAAAATGCATCATGTGGTTTTATTACAGCTCCTAAAGCTGAATTAAATTTCTCACTTAGCTGGCCGTATCTTTGGTCTCAGGAGAAATTTTCCACATTCTGTTACTTTCCAAGATCATCAACATATAATTAATTCAACTTCCTTGTCAGGATCTTTCTCTTCTTTTTAATTAACGACATAACTCGGGCTCCATACAAAAGGCGGCTTCATCTCATGTCAAATAATCACCAGAACTATGGCAGGACTTGCAGACACACTGACAGACGAGCACAATGAAAAAGAATCCACACATCATCGGATGAAATGACACGATAACATAATTGACAATTGATTTCACTTTGCATGCATATAATTTAATTGTTTCTGGATGGTGGTTTGCTTTAGTTCCATCTAGCCTAATGAGATATACACAAAAAGCGATTAGCATCGCTTGCTGTACAACCCCAATGAGCTTTTTATGAATTCACAACACCTTTTCTAATTGCTTACATTTACTTCATCTGAAACTTTCCACACCAGATATTAATGCAGATCTAAGCTCACTGAGAGGGATAAAATGTTCTCTTGGTCGTTCTCCTGCCTGACTTTGTTTTTTTCTTGTTGTCTCTCCAGCGCAGATTGCTATCTGTACATATAACTTAATATCCTGTTTCATAAACACAATCTCGGCACATTTTGTAAAGAAATAAAACTCCACTAAAAGTCTATCATAGCAATTAGATACAAGTTATGAATTTATCCACACATTGATATATTCATTGACTTGGGCCTTCTCCTGGTAAGGATGGTAATTAAAAGTTCTTAGTGGAGTGGTTTAGGGTAATCTGGGGCCACTTAAAAGCCTTAACGCCCTGCACTGGGGGGCTTAATTGGTAATGTGCCATTTATATGATTAACAACCAACCAAGGTCTGCCACCTTAAAAGCACTCTTTATTCTTGGCACTTCATTAGAAAAGAGGTGAGTCTGAACTCTAATGAAAAGAAAATGTGTTGATACAATAGCCTCATTAATTTCCAGAGAACATCTTCGCTCTGATCCTATTCACTGATAATCAATCAATTTCATTGCTCTCCCCCCTTTGGCTACAGAGGAAATGTAGTGTTTTATGGTGATATGTGTTTGTTTGCAATTCTGTTGATGGACAAAAGGAATCATTTGGATCTACCATTAGGCTTACAAAGGGATGTGGCGCAGCATTTTAAAGGAAATTAAATAGACAGGGGAAAAATTGAAAATGTTAATGGTCGTCATAGATAAGAGGGGAAAAATCCAAGCATTGCTTTGTTTCATGTCTGACTGTGATCTCCACGCTTGTAGCAAATTCACCTCAATGACTGTACTGAGTAAATTCTCTTTATTCTCTTCATTAATGACTCTAAAAGGTAACATTTGGATTGTGCTAGCTAAAATGTTAGTGATTAAGAAATTAAGAAATTCACTAAATGAATGTGTGAGACAGAAATAGAAATGAAATAATAAAACGAAGTAGGTGTCCTTGGGGAGATGTTAGTGAAAGAAACAGATGGCAAAATTTTACATCTGCTTTGTTGACAGTATATTTAGTAAAGTCAGCAACAAGAAACACGTGCAGTTCAATATTTGTTGAAACTCAAACATGATTAACAGGCAGAAAAGTATCTGTAATAACTGACAGTTTAAACAGTTTATATAGTCCCATTTCTGATCCTAATGAGTGTGGGAAGAGTATGGCCTGAGACCATAAGAACAGACTTAGCGTTTTTTTTAATGGTTGTAAGTAAATCCAACAACCATTAAAAAACCGCTAAGTCTGTTAGGACAGCAGCAGTCGAGTAAATTATATTTGCCCTTTATGTGCTAATTGTCAAACCTGTAACCAGCATAGTCGGCTCTCACAGAACCACTTGGGCTCCGTGTCTTGTCTCAAGGTAGTTGCCACAATGTGTTTGGGAAACTTTGCTGCTCGAGGTCTAGAGATAGGATGCCTGCTGATGGTTTTGCAGTGGGTCTTTGTCTGCTCCCCAGCACTGATGAAGGTGATAGCTTGAAAGGACTGGATTGCTTCAACATCTACTCTGATGGCTTCAGTGATAGCCTTCAACACCTGATGGTGCCTCCATCAATACCATTCCTCCTCCAATACCTTGGAACAGCTGCTCAGAATGTGCTCCAGTGTCCCGTGCTTGAAGCACAATGCTGGCAATACATTAAGCAATATATTTCCTTCCTTTTGGTGATGTTACTGCAAGGAGTTGAAAAGGATTCCAGACCAGCCCTTTGCAGCAGTTTAGTCAATGTCTATTGTGTTTAAATGTGATATAAATAAGGTGCCTATTTCTGTTTGTTATGTGTAACATTCATGGTTATGGTGGTTTGATGACTTTGCTGTTAAGACTTCATTTGGATCACTGAGATTGAGCGTTTATGACAGCAGTGATTCACACTGGAAAGCTGCACAGCCCTCTGTTTGTGTACTGGTCTGTATCGAGTACAGATCATTATCTTAAAAGGCCATGATTTGATGCCGGTGTTTCCACTAGTCCTCCTCACACATACACATACACACCACAGTTGACCACTCACTTGTCTCCACACAAGCATAATGGCAATTCAACAGTCTTTGTGGGGGCCTGGTTGCTACTTAACAAGCCCATCCACGTCTGCCTACTCGACCATCTTTGCATGTTTCTCTACTCGGCTGCAATGCAAAGCTCTGCGAGGGGAAATCAACTTCAATCAGTCACGCTTTCCTGCTGCGTCGGGGAAGAGAGTCTACACCTCTCAGTTTTGATGAACGAGGACTCGGCTGTGTGATTTTGGTGTAAAAAGCCAAGTTCTCAGGCCGGGGATTGTGGCCAGCTGTCACCTTTCCATCAAAGGTGGAAATGTACACACACATGCTGCTTATCACTTCTCGTGAGGAATGAGATGAGCAAAATGGATCATAAATGAGCTGATTTTACAGGCTGTTGCACACAAGTTTGCTCTCACTCAATGGATATATTTATGCAGTAACCTTTTTTTGAATGTGTATGGTGTTGTATGTGTGTAATGTGTCTCTCTGCTGTTAAAGGGTAAATTAAACACCTACAAATGGATGAGGTTTGGATATACAGAAATGATGGGTTACATGGGAACTAACTAATCACACATAGAGACTGTTTAACCTTTTACAGCAGCTGTACAAACCCCTGCATATGGTAGGCTTTGTAAAAGATTAAAAACCTCACAATTTCTTACTACAAAATGATTCTGTGGTTACTGTAAATGTCATTGCCAGAAGCCAATTCAGTGTTATCTATGAAATTTAAAAGGGCTCCTGTAGAACTTTCATGTATACAAAGGAACTTACATTACATACATGAAACTGTTTTACTGATGCATTACTTACCAAAATTCATCATATACCTTCTGAAGGCCTAAAGGAATTTCAGTGTTCGAACATTTGCAATGTTTTTTTAAAACCTACATTGTTTCCTTGTTTGCTATCAGTTTCCTTTTTTACCCCTGATTGTGCACTGCTGCATTTTTGGTGTATTACTGCCAGCAAATACAAACTGGGAGAACAGTTTCATGGGAAGACAGAACTCCAACAACTGCAGTTTGAGAACATTACATCCCTAAAGACCACACATCCTCTAAAACGCAGGGCTGTTTTTTTGACATAGGCCAACTTCAGGGTTTGTTAGGTTGCCATCAGCTGGAGGTTCACCAAGATGTCCAATGTGGTTCATACATTGTTAAAAACATGCTAGGACATTCATTGTTTTGTTTTTCACTCCACCTGTTTCAGCAACAGGTTCCGTCTGGGGGTGGAGTTTTGGGCTCTGGGTGTTCTTCGCACCTGTTCCTCATCTCCTCAAGCAGTGGCTGTAACTTGAAGGCTTTGAGGGCACCCGGTCACCGCCAGATTGTCTTCAGCCATATGATGAATGCCCTCTTCATTACTTGTCTACCTAGTATAATACACATGGGTAATTTTATGTGAAAGAATACGCTCACATAAAGAGAGAGCACATAAAGAGCAAACATTTTGACTACAAAACTGTTTCTTGCCTGTGTTGTTTCCCAAGGGTGTTCCAGCCAAAGGAAGTAGTCAGTGAAGGCTAGAAATATTGGTAACTGCCTTGTACAACTATTCTCTAGAATAGGAGTGCTTAGATAGGTCCTGACAGGTTGTGGAACAAATTATATGTCTACACTGTTACAACAAGTCTATAAACTGTTAGGAAGGAAAGGATTTAAGACCACCCCTTAACACCCCCAAACGGACGAGCTTGTTAAAAGATACAACCAGACACTAAAAAAAATATGCTGCGCAAGTTTGTTTCCCATGCAGGAGCAGATTGGGACCAGTGGTTGCCATATTTACTTTTTGCCTACCGAGAAGTACCACAAGTTTCTCACCATCTGATCTGTTATATGGACACCAGTTAGAGGGCCAGTGGATCTGCTGAAAGATTACTGGGAGAACCCTAAATCAACTGGAGAAAATGTTGTAGCATATATGGTCAAAATGAGACACAAACTAGAGGAAACGACAGTATTAGCCCAGGAAGCTATGAAAACAGCATAACAGAAACAGAAAAAAATGGTATGCCCAGAAAGCCCGGGAGAGAGTTTTACTGTAGAACCAGGCCAGCGGGTGTTCTTACTGCTCCCAACTTCTAACACCCTTATGAAGTCACCAGATGTGTTGGTAAGGTAACATGTGACATTTTGATGCCATGTAAACTTATTAAAGGAGTTTCAGGAGAGCCAGAGGCCTGTGCACGAGCAGCTCTTGGTTCATTCAGTCTTTGATGAGGAGGTGACTGAAAAGTTCTTACCTGCCAACAAGGTGGGCTCCACTCCAGCTAACCTGTCTTATTTATCAGTTTCTCAGAGGCAGCAGGTTGCACCTCTTCTGGACCCAAAGCTCTTCGAGGAGAAACCAGGTTTTACAAACTTGGTCCATCACAACATCTGTCTGAAGAAAGATGCTCCAGCACAGCAAGAGAGCTATAGGATTCCTGAGTGGTTAGTGCCTGTGCTAAAAAAAAACTGGATCAAGTTGATGTTGGAGCTGGGTATACTGTAATTGAGGTGTCCAGCAGTGAATGGTGCAGCACTGTTGTTTTGGTGCCAAAAAGGATGGTTCAGAAAGATTTTGTATTGACTTTCAGTAACTCAATGCTGTGTCTCAGTTTGACTCATATCCTATGCCCAGAGTAAATGACCTGTTGGAGCAAGTTGTACAAGCAAAGTATATTACCATCTTGGACCTGAATAAAGCCTACTGGCGAGTTGCACTGGCACCAGAGGCCCAGGAGCTAACAGCCTTTAAGACACCGTTTGGTATGTATCAATTTAAAGTCATGCCATTTGGTCTTCAGGGAGTGCCAACTACATTTCAGAGGCTTATGGATCATGTCTTGAGAGAGATTTCAGAGTTTCCGCTGCATCTCAAAATGACGTGGCCATATTCAGCCATATCCCACCCACAACAAGTGCTGGAATGCATCAGAGATGCAGGCCTAACTATTAATCCCCCAAAATATGTGATTTCACAGAAAGAAGTGGAATATTTGGACTGTCATTGATTTTGGCAAGATCTAGCCTCAAGTGAGGAAGGTGGAGACCATCTATTTCTTTCCTGTTCCCACCACCAAGAAAAATGTAAAGAGCTTCCTGTGGCTGGTGGGGTGGTACAGAAAGTTAATTCCTCACTTTGCAGAGCATTCAGCAGTGTTAGATAACCTCACCAGAGGCTCAGCCCCCAGAAAGATGCAATGCAACTGATCATAGAGCTCTTCAGTGGCTGCAAAGGATGAAGGATGCCAACATGAGGATTGCTGGACAGCCATATAACTTTACTATTCACTACAGGTCAGGGAAAGTCAACACTGTAGCTGACAATCTGTCTCACATCCCTGAAAACTGAGGTGTTGCATTTTAAGGAGACGGGGATGTACTGAATGCCTTCTTCATTACTTGTCTACCTAGTATAATACACATGGGTAATTTTAACATTTGTGTGAAAGAATACGCTCACATAAAGAGCTTTGACATATTTTATTGATTGTTTGTTTTGCAGGTTTTTGTTGGCAGTCTCCCAGCTGGTACTGGTGAAGGTCTGCCTAGGAACAGAAATATTACATTCTAACACCTACCTGATGTGTATCTGAATGAGTAGGAGAACAGATTTTTCTAAATAAGCAAACATTTTGACTACAAGACTGTTTAATACCTGTGTTGTCTCCTGAGGGTGTTCCAGCCAAAAGAGTACTCAGGCTCCCTGGGTGCCTTTTAAAGGTTCCAGGTGGCACCAAATAATTGAAGAGTGGATTGAATAGCAATCCGTTTTTATTGTAGATTATGGGTGATAGGCCAAGTGGGGAAATATTTTGTTATTTTTGTAGTATTAATTTAATGTTAATAAAGATGATTAAATGAGTAGTGTCATGAGTTTATTAGTTTAGTTTAGTGTGTAACCCCAGAGAATGGTATGGCTTGGTGGTTAATTAGCAGCAGTCTATAAAAGGCCGCCAGTTAACATCAGAGACTCTTGCTGGAACCTTGCCCCACTATGAGTGAGTAAACACCTGTTGGGTCGGCACCTCGCCTCAAGCCTCCTATTTTAATTCAGCCATCCTAACAACAACCCATGTCGGGATAACTAGGCTCCTTTTGTTAACCGATATTGGTCGTCTGTTGGTACTAACTCTGTCTTCCATCTGCCCAGAGCTCTAGTCTCCCTCTCCTCATCAATCACAGCATTCACCTGCTCCCCAGCTTCAGTTCCCCATCCTCCACCCCCACAAGCTAACAGCAACATCAGGAGCTGGAAGTGAATCAGTCATTGAAAAGACCTACCTGCCTGACCACCTTTGTGGGAATTCGCCACTTGGGAAACATCTTGAGGAAACATCTGCCTGCCCACTATCCACCGTGTACTCACTGATTCAGCTGCTGTCCCTTGGAACCCCCCCTCTCTGGATCTGGATACGCTGCCCAACCAAGTAAGACACAACCACCCATTCAATCTTCCTCTGGATTTTGGCTCCCATTAATCTCTCTTCCGTTTACAGAACTCCTGACCATGCCAGAGCTGGCGAACCCTAGTCTTTCAGTTTATCTTCTGTTGTTCAATAAACATTTTTCACTGTTCGTTAGTGTGCTTGGGTCTGAATTTAGTCTGCTTCCTCCAGCCATTATGACAACACTGCTCATGCAACAGTAAAAGCTGCTGTAGCTGTTTACTGTAGGCAGATTGTAGAAGTACATTTTGAAGGGGGGCAAATGTCATATAACCTCAGTTTTTTTTAAGCTTTTCCAAAAGTTCTTGAGGTTTGGAGAAAGAAAAAGTTGGGTTTGTACAAACTTCACCTAGAAAAAGTGATTTGTAATTTCATATTAACTTTTTGCAGTAAGTGAAAAGATTGAAATTCAGAATTTGTGAGCAATGTCAAATGTTTTTATTAAGTCTTCAAAATGTTCAATATGGTATGCATTTTGAAGCACACAAAGTCACCTCCACCATAGCCTTTTATATTTTTGTGTATGTTGAAGAAAACATAAATATGAAAACCCAAACCTTTAAGCCATCTGTGAGCGAGCTTCAGTTCAATTTTATTTCTATGTCACCAAATCAAAATATTGTCACTTCTAGCCATTTTACACAGTAAAGTCAACCCCTAAAATAACCCTGAGAGAAATCCAATGGTTCCCTCTGAGCATGTACTTGGCGAGAATGGGGAATGAAAAAAAACCTGCAGAAAATATTCAGTAAATATGTAATGACATGCAAGTTGCAAGAAAATGTCTCAAATAACATCAAATCAACAAATTAATAGTGTTCTCTTTGTGGATAACAGAAAGCAAGAGGAAGTACAGCTGATATTGCAGAGAATATTATAGGGGGTGTCTGAATGTGGCCAAAGTAAGAAAAAATAGTGACCAAGGATAATGAGAACAAAGAAAAAGCAAGGGGGATGATGGATGGAATGGGCGACAGAAAAATATAAGTTAGTCTACAATGCAGAAAGAAAAAGAGCAGTGAGCAGGTGAGGAATATGGACAGAGACAGAAAAAGAGAAAGAGAAGAAGGGTAAGGAGGAGAGGGGGGGGGAAGATTAGCCACAGCGCTGGGAGGGAGGAAAGAGAGAGGGAGAAGACGGAGGAAAAGAGCTGCACATAATGGATTGATTCTCACATTTCTTTGAGGGCCTGTTCTTCCTGTCTGCTTCCAGATGAATGGTAATTGCCCCGCCGGCTTTAATCATGTGTTGAATTGGCAAAAAAAAAAAAAAAAAAAAAAAAGAGGAAAGTGGTTCTACGGCGATTGAGAATCGATCGCTCTGGGAGTCGACCTATTGCTGCTCCGCTTTATCCCCATCACACAAGTGCGCACCGTGATGCAAACACATAAACATACTTTGAGCTTCTCAGTCTGTAACAACCACACACATTAACGTGCAAACCGTTGTCAGAGGCAATGACCGAAGCACTAATTACAGTGATGGCTGGGTGGAAAGAGGACAAAAAAGTGAGGGGAGAATGAAAAATATGGAGGCAGTGAGAGTTGATCACTGGAGCGCATGCTCCCATCTTGGCCTCAGTGTCAGCTGTGGCAGCAGACTGAGAGGAAGGATAATTGTTTCGTCAAGGGTGTGATTGCCATCACATCCCTTATCCTCCACGAACAAAGCTTGTGCACCTTTTAACATTTGTCTCTCATTTAACTTGGTTACAGTCTGACTAGATGCATCATCCCAGCATTTTATCCTGCTCATCAAAACACAGAAATTTGCAAGTTAGAAAGCAAGCAAGAAATGAATGCAGCGGATTAAAAAAGCATCCAGACTCCTTCACTTTTCATACAACACTTTGCTGTGCTTTTAAGAGAATGCATCTGACTGCTATCTGAAATATCATCGCAAAGGGCATCAATAATGATGATGAGGTTGATGTGTGCTCAAGTTTGAGGTCCATGATGAAATTGCAGAGTGATCGGGACATTCAGTTAGCAATCTAAAAAAATAAGAGAAAAGGGTCCAAAGGTGCATGAGAAGATGATCTTGAAAAAGAGAGCAGTCAAATTCAGACGTGGCAGCAGCTCTGAAATGTACTTGAAGAAAGTAAAATGTAGCTCTTTCAAGGACATTTATACTAGATATCTTGTGCAAAGGTAACTGAACCTCATGCTATATTAAAGTAATAATAAAATAATATTATTACAAGGGAATACAAACTATTTTTTTTACTTTGCCTCTGCACCTAAACAAAACCATGAGTACAGTCAGTGGTAAAAGTGGGATTTGGCAGGTGGGGAACCCCAAAATTAGTTGTAGTGGGTCAGTGCGAGGGAAAGGATCACAACTCTTAATAATTTCTATTGCGAGCTCCAGCAGATTTTTTTGTGTACAGACTGTAATCAGCTGACCTGTGCTGCTGCTGCTCTTTGTGGATTCACACAACTGAATTCAACAAGATGTAAGCAGATGTTTCACAAGCTGTCTTGGCTGATTTCCCTACACTGACAGTATTCAGTTTATACTGTCTTTATACTGACAGTTGGTATAAAGGTGGAAATAAGTGAATGAATCTAAGCATCATCTGCTTAAATTCAAATACACCGTTGATGTAACTCAAATCTGATCACAATCACCACAGCCACTGTGCACCAGTCCAACAGAGCTTTGCTGTAGATTCACCAGAGCTAACCTGTTTATCCTGCACTAAACTTCATGCAACCACTGACCACAAACTTAGTATACCTCAGTTTGTTTGAAGTACCATGACCACAACCAAAAACGCTATTCCAGATTGTTCCCGCCCAATTTAACTGCTTAGTATAGCGATATAAATGATGCTGAAATTATGTTTTTTTTATGTCTTTGTATGTGATAAGCCCCAGTGATGGATACGCCAATAGGATTGTCTTATGTGTTATTGTTCCCTCCATTTAGGCTCAAATTGATGTGATGTTTGAAGGCGTGCAGTGATGAGAAATAAAAACCCTCAAATGCATTAAACCTAAAATAACGAGTCTGTTTTGAAAATATAAGTAGTAAAAAGTACAGATATTTGCGTAAAGATGTACAGGGTAAAAGTAAAAAAAATAAATAAATACTCGAGTAAAGTACAAATACCTGAAAATGACCTGAAAATACTGTACTAAAAGTATAGTATTAAGTCCAGTGCTTGTACTTCGTTACTTCCCACCTATGGTCAAATTTAAATTCTTTATGATCAGAACTTATTTGCAAGAAAACAAGAAGCTTCACATAGTAATCTGGAAAAAAAAATACTGTTCATAATAACAGTAACAGAAGCAGAACTCCAAAAATCTGGAGGATCTGTCGATAGCCAGTGACAAACACTTAGACGTCCAAATTTTTCTTGCCAGCAAACTTGTCAACCATCCACACACTATTTGAGTTTTCCTAGTTGTACAGTTTTAATAGAAAAATTATACTTCTGGCTGCTAACAGATTATATAGCTCACAGCTTGGATGTCGATTCTTCTCAATTGTAATTTAGACAAAAAGCAGCATAAAGTCAGCGGGTTTCATTCTTATACTTTGGATTTTAAAAGTCACATTCATCAAGATGGAATTTTATTCTCATTTGCGCCATGATCCAGTACCATGATGGAATATTTCTTGTGCTTTCATTTTTATACAGTGTGATATTTGATATTCTTGCAAAATCCTATGAGTGCTTTAAAATAAGATTTGACTGAGGTTAATAAGGCATCTGTAATTTCAAACTCATTTCTTTCAAACAAAAGCTGTAACTTAAATTGTACTGCACTCTTGTTGAGCATAAAAAATTACAAAAAGACAGTTGCCATGGCTGTGGCTGATTATTGCTGTTATTTATTGTTGCTCTTTAGACAGGAAGATGCAGTGCAGTCTCTGGCAAATGTTTAACCCCCAAAGTGTGCTATGATATATGCGTCATTCATTTACTAGAAATTAGCTTTGAGTGTTTCTGCATAGGAAATATCATCATATCAAGGCAGAAATTAATCTGTTCCTATCTGATAAGGATATTAAAGTCCTTCGTTATTTCTACCCTTTTCATGAGCACGTCCCTGTTAGCATTAATTACCCTTTGCAATTAGGTGCTCTTCTAGGGTTGCAGCCCCTTATCGTGGAGGTTGAGTGGTTAGATGAAGAGATTAAAAGGGGGATGGTTTTACAAAGGGCTGGGGGTTGGTGGCAGTTGATGTGGCAGGTCAGTTCATTCATTTACACTACATTAGTCTCTGTTGTGGATTTAGGGTGTCAGCACCTCTGCCAGCCTATCACCATGTGGTTACCTGTGCTGAAGAAAGCATCTAAGGGGGGGAAAGGAAAGTCCATGTTTGGCCAAATAAAGACTGATGGACAAGGTGTGACACTGAAACCCAGCCACTTAACAGCCACTAATGGCTGTACCAGATTACCTGTCGAGGCCAGCGCATTGCCATCCAAATCACCATCTCAAATTGATAGCGCCAGCAGTGCCACAGAAAAATACCTCCGATCAGCCGGCTCTCAACCTCAAATCAGATGGTCTCTGTCCTCCATTAGAAATGCCATTTTCCCACCGGTGGGTTTCAAATTGAGTTTGAGCATACTGAATATTCCTGTGCTTTGATACCTATGGGCTCTGTGCGGGTGGTGTGTGGCATTATTCACCATTAAGTATAGAATATTAGAATGTGTCACTCGTCCCAACTTCATAATGCCACACAGGCAAGACAGCAGGTCATAAATCTTGAAACAGACCATCAGTAATTTATCTTAGACACAAAATAAGAGCGAGTCAACGGAGTTCTTCACAAAGTTAGAAAGACTGAAGCCATTTAAAATCGGAAGATAGGATATTTTTTCAAGCAGAGGGATAAACAGATTTGGCTCAATTGCTTTGATAAATCCACAGCTTGGAGTGCAATGACGCAATTTAACAGCTAACTGTGAAATCAACTTCCAAGCATGCTGAGCCTCTAGTCATTATTTGAGGTCCCCCTAATAAAGATACCACACATTACTGTAAAGCCATTTCATTTCAGCAATGTAGTTATGTAACAGCCCTTCGTGCAAAGTGATCGTTTCTGCAAAAATGCATGAGGATTTTATAAGAAGGGCTGTAATCAATGAAAGGAAACCGTACCTACTCTTCAACTGACTGGTTGCAATGGCAGGTGAGATGGTGAATATCACTGCAGCAGACTGAGCCATTTTTTTAATTTAAAATAGGATGAGCCAAGTAATTTGGAGCTGACTCAGATTAAAAGTAAATATTAATTAAAGCGGTAGTCACCCTTGATTTTTGAGCAAGTCCAAATTTGTTTTTATTACAGGAGGTCTGTTCCTCCTGCTGCCAAAAATCAGGGATCTTTAAAGGCTATTGATGTAGTACTTGTCCAACTAGCATAGAATTTGAATGGATAAGATCATTAATTGACTAAATAATTGACCATTGACCTGGAGACTACAGGTAGATGAAACCTGGTGTCTATTTGAAGGGGGAAGGAAAAAAACTGTCATTATAACCTTTCATAAAAGTTAATAACAGGGTTTCAAAGTTCTTGACTCCTCTACTTCAAAACCTGTGCCAACCATTCACATTGTCATCGTCCCAAAAAGAAGAAGAATCGCTTATCTTGCCCAGATGTGTTTGACACACAGAGGAGTTTGACTTTGAGCAGTGCACTCCTACTGTAGCAGCAGCACCCAGGGAGGAGTTTAGAGGGTTGGCGGCTTGCTCAATTTAGCCTTTGCTCTTCTGAGATAGAAACGAGCGCTAATTAATCACCACCCCACCCAGAACGCAATGTTGAGACTAAACACCTAAAAAAAAAAAAACAAATAAGGAAGGATTTCCTCAGGTGTTGAACAGCATAACAGCTACTTAAGGAAGAGGTAATTGAATATAAAATGCTAGTTCAGATCTTATTCATTCGGAGATAAGGAGTTTTGTGATAAGTGGTTTGTGATAAGTGATAAGTTGTTGACTATGTGTTTCAATCAAGCAGAGTGTTCAGTCATTATACCTTATGTAAACACTGAATGCTATATTAGGTTTTGGAACAGGGCCAGAGACAATGTGTGCAAAATGATGATTAACAAGGCAGCAACAGGTGTTACCTGCAGATCAGTGTAAACACAAAGCCAAAGGAAATGCAAACACAGGTAGGTAAAAAAGAGAGGTACCTAAGTTACAACATGTAGTTGAGTGCTAATATAATATAATGACCAGGTAATAAATATAAATATTCACATGAGGAATATTGTGTCTTATTTCAGATTATTTAGTGATAAAAATATAGATGTTGGAGTATGCCATGTCAGTCACATATATCTTATGAAACACAGATTTTCAAAAGGATCCAGCCGTGTTAAGTGGACAAGATTCATAGAGTGGTTGAACTCAGTACCTTGGAAACTAAAAGAGAAGAGGGTGTTTTCTAACATATGTTTAACATTGGATAATAATTTATTTTGAACCAAACCATGCTCTTATTCTAATTGTAAAAGGCACGATTGAAAATCAGTGTGAGTGAACAGAAAATTTAACTGTGGTCCCAAATGAGACTCAAACTGAAGTGCTACAATCAAATGTTAACCATGTTTGCCCTAGCTCCAAATGTCTGGGTCTTTTTAGTGGAAAGGCTCATACACTGCTCAAAAAATTGAGATATGAATGGGTAAAAAGAAATCATGCTGGACATCCATACTGATATGGACTGGTTAACATGTCAGGAATGAAAGGATTGTTTGCCACATTGTTTGATGGAAATTAAAATTATCAACCTACAGAGGGCTGAATCAAAGACACTCTGAAAATCAAGTCATTTTGTAGGGATATGGCAGTGCTTATCCCATCCCTCCTTACACAAAGGAGCAGATACCGGTCCTGCTGATGGGATAAGGACCGTCTACGCCTCTGTTCAGCTCGCCTAGAGTAACTGCCTGCCTCCTGAAATCTCCTCCATGCTCTTGAGACTCTGCTGGGAGACACAGCAAACCTTGTGGCAATATCATGTATTGATGTGCCATCCTGGAGGAGCTGAACTACCTGTGCAACCTCTGTAGGGTCCAGGTATTGCATCATGCTACCAGTAATGACACTCACCCTAGCCAAATGCAAAACTAGTGAAAACAGTCACAAAAGATGAGGAGGGAAATAATGTGAGTGGACTTCACCTGTAAAACCATTCCTGTTTTGGGGGTTGTCTCTCATTGTTGCCTCTAGTACACCAAAGCAGCTGAAACTGATTAACAACCCCCTCTGCTACTTAACTGACCAAATCAATATCCCAGAAGTTTAACTGACTTGATCCTATACTCTGATTAAAAAATGTTCCTTTAATTTTATTTTTTTTTTTTCGTATTTCATTTCAGGAACCTTTCTTTGGGTTGTTTCATATGGTGATGAACGTGACATCACTCACTGGTTCGGCCTCTGCATTTTGACGCCTAAATGTTAGCGTATTGATTTCCACCATGGTTTTTTTGTTTTGTTTTTGGTTTTTTTGGAGCCAGCATTTACTATGTTAATATGGGTGGAGTGCTAAGTTATTGGCTAAAGCTAGCAAGTGGAATTTTGCTTACTTGTCAGTCAAAGCAGCCACGCTCGTAACTTTAAGCCTTACCAGTATAACTTGGAGGACAAAGATTGGTCACAGACTGTGGAGATATGGGGAGATATGCCTCCAATGATGACAAGCTTGACTGTCAGTACCTGGGGTACCAGAAGCAAGAGTCAATAGCAGAATAAGCAGTTTGGCATTGGCAGAGAAGACAAAAAAAAAAAAAAAGCGTGCCAGCGTGAGAGCTTTAATTACACTTCACCGGTCCACACAATTTGCAGCATTGCAACCAATAAACTGAAGCGTCAATCTCAAACTCATTTATGAGCAAGATGCAGCATCTCTGATTACGTTAATCAATGATACTGAGACTGAATGGAAACATGACGCTGTGATGAATTCTCCCTCTTAGCTGGTAAAGTTATAAGTGTTTGATATGGAGTAAATGTGATCAGAGGGAGAATGATCAGCACTCTACTCAAACAATATTAGTTATATGTGAGGAAGGCATTTAAATACTTTTTTATGAATCAAAGAAAAATAATTATAAAGTAATATTATGCACCACTGTATTTCCAAAAAGAAAAAAAAATGGATGGAACAGAAATCCTAAATTTTTATGATCATTTTATTATGAAATACATCAGTAAGTCAACTTTGAATTTTTTTTTTAACTATATTTCTCCCTTTGTTTTGCCTCAAGTGTAGATGGTCTTGATATCTTCATAACTTCATGATTTGCCCATTACATTTTTTTTTTATTAAGTTAATCAAAAATGAAATCTGTATAAATTATAACAAGGATAAAGGATAACAAGGATGTCAAACTAACATCAAATTAAATGTACTGTGCAAAAGTCTTAAGCCACCCCTCATTTCTTCATATTCCGTTCCCGAGGAGCCATTTTCTAAAGTGCTCTTTATTCCTAAATGTTATATAATTATATGTCCATCAAACAGTTTTAGAAGTGCTGGATTTGGATATTGTTTTGGCTGCTTTTTCTTGTTTTTCTCTAAATGCTAGGGGTTTAAGAGACAGTATAAAAAAGTCTGTTTTTTTATTCTGTAAGAGCAACAATGACAATTTTATTTTTTTGCAAGAAACACACTCTACAACTGTGGATGAAAAGTTCTGGATTAATCAGTGGGGCGATAAAATTTTATTTGACCATGGTTCTTCTTCATCTGCAGGGGTGGCTATTCTCTTCCTCAACTCACTTGGTAGAGTAATTTCATACAGCTCAAGTGGAGACGGTCACTGGCTTTCATGTGTCTTAGAATTAGATGGTCAATTCTACATTTTAATCAACATTTACGGCTTCAATAATGCCTCCTTAAATAAGGCTTTGATGTCAGAAATTTCTAAAATACTTTCAGATTTAAACTTATCCTACCCAAATGCATATGTAGTTATTGGAGGGGATTTTAATATGGTTGTTGATGAATATTTGGATAGATTTCCATCAAAATATCAGGATGGTTTTCTCAATCCCATTATTACTGACTTTTGCTCTGTACATAATTTGTTAGATCCATGGTGCTGCAAATACCCCAATGTAGTAGAATACTCCTGGTTCAAGCCAAACAACACTATTAAATCCAGAATAGACTTTTGGTTAATCTCAGCCTTTATGATGAATAATGTCCAGGACTGCTCCATGTCCTCCTCCATGAATCGCCACCTTATCATGGTGGAGGGGTTTGTGTGTCCCAGTGATCCCAGGAGCTATGTTGCCCGGGGGCTTGTCCCCCTGGTAGGGTCTCCCATGGCAAACTGGTCCTGGGTGAGGGTCCAGACAAAGAGCGGTTCAGAAGACCCCTATGTTTGTAACAGCAAGGGAACAGTTTACCCTGCCCAGGATAGGGTTACTGGGGCCCCACCCTGGAGCCAGGCCTGGGGAGGGAGCTCGAAGGAGAGCGTCTGGTGGCCGGGCATTAGCCCATGGTGCTTGGCCGGGCGCAGCCCGAAGAGGTTACATGGACCCACCCTCCTGTAGGCCCCCCACCCGCAGGAGGCGTCGTGTGCAGTGTGTGTCGGGTGGTGGCCGAGGGTGGAGGCCCTGGTGGACCGATCCCCGGCTATCGAGACTGGCTATTGGGACATGGAATGTCACCTCTCTGGTGGGGAAGGAGCCTGAGCTAGTGCGTGAGGTTGAGAGATACCAGCTAGATATAGTTGGGCTCACCTCAACGCATGGCCTGGGCTCTGGAACCAGTCTCCTGGAGAAGGGCTGGACTCTGTTCCAGTCTGGAGTTGCCCTCGGTGAGAGGCGGCGAGCTGGGGTGGGTATTCTTGTATCCCCGTGGCTTGCTGCTTGTATGTCGGAGTTTTCACCAGTGGACAAGAGGGTAGTTTCCCTGCGCCTTCGGGCTGGGGAACGGGTCCTGACTGTTGTTTGCGCTTATGCGCCGAATGACAGTTCAGAGTACCCACCCTTTTTGGAGTCGCTGGGCGGGGTGCTGGAGAGTGCTCCATCTGGTGACTCCATAGTCTTGCTGGGAGACTTCAACGCTCATGTGGGCAATGACAGTGAGACCTGGAGGGGCGTGATTGGGAGGAACGGCCTACCCAATCTGAACCCGAATGGTGTTTTGTTGTTGGACTTCTGTGCAAACCACAGTTTGTCCATAACGAACACCATGTTCAAACATAAGGATGTCCATAAGTGCACATGGCACCAGGACACCCTAGGTCACAGGTCGATGATCGATTTTGTAATCGTATCATCAGATCTGCAGCCATATGTTTTGGACACTCGGGTGAAGAGAGGAGCTGAGCTGTCAACTGATCACCACCTGGTGGTGAGTTGGATCAGGTGGCAGAGGAAGATGCTGGACAGACCTGGTGCACCTAAACGTATTGTGAGGGTGCGCTGGGAATCCCTGGCAGAAGCCCCAGTCCAGGAGATCTTCAACTCCCACCTCCGGCAGAACTTCGACAGCATTCCAAGGGAGGCTGAGGACATTGAGTCCGAATGGACCATATTCCGCACCTCCATTGTTGAGGCTGCTGCTCAGAGCTGTGGCTGCAAGGTGGTTGGTGCTGTCGTGATGGTAACCCCCAAACCAGATGGTGGTCACCGGAGGTGAAGAAAGAGTCCTATCAGGCTTGGTTAGCCTGTGGGACTCCGGAGGCAGCTGACAGGTATCGGCAGGCCAAGCAGAATACAGCTCGGGCAGTGGCCGAAGCATAAACTCGGGTGTGGGAGGAGTTCGGTGATGGAAAAAGACTTTCGGACTGCATCGAAGCGATTCTGGCAAACTGTCAGGCAACTCAGGAGGAGAAAGCAGTGCTCCACTCACACGGTTTATAGTGCAGGTGGGGTGCTGCTGACTTCAACTGAGGCTATAGTCGGACGGTGGAAGGAATACTTTGAGGACCTCCTGAATCCCACCGACACGCCTTCTGTAGTGGAAGCAGAGTCTGGGGACGAAGGAAATGACTTGAACATCACTGGGGGTGAGGTCACTGAGGCAGTTAAACAACTCCTTGGTGGCAGGGCCCCTGGGGTGGACAAGTTCCTGAAGGCTCTGGATGTTGTAGGGCTGTCTTGGTTGACACGCCTCTGCAACATCGCGTGGAGATCTGGGGCAGTGCTATTGGATTGGCAGACCGGGGTGGTGGTCCCCATCTTTAAGAAGGGAGACCGGAGGGTGTGCTCCAACTTTCGGGGGATCACACTCCTCAGCCTCCCCAGAAAGGTCTATGCCAGGGTGCTGGAAAGGAGGGTCCATCCGTTAGTCGAACCTCGGATTCAGGAGGAACAATGCGGTTCTCGTCCTGGTCGCGGAACGCTGGACCAGCTCTTTATCCTCTCAAGGATATTAGAGTGTGTGTGGGAGTTTGCCCAACCAGTCTACATGTGCTTTGTGGACTTGGAGAAGGCATTCGACCGTGTCCCTCTGGGTATCCTTTGGGAGGTCCTGCAGGAGTATGGGGTGTCTAGCCCATTGTTGCGGGCCATTCAATCTCTGTACAACTGCAGTGAGAGCTTGGTCCGTATAGCCGGTAATAAGTCGGATTCATTTCCTGTGGGTGTTGGACTCCGTCAGGGCTGCCCTTTGTCACCAATTCTGTTCATAATTTTTATGGACAGAATTTCTAGGCGTAGCCAGGTAACAGAAGGCTTCTTCCTTGGTGGCCTCAGAGTCTCATCTCTGCTCTTTGCAGATGATGCGGTCCTGTTGGCTTCCTCAGGGGGTGGCCTCCAGCTCGCAATGGAACAGTTCGCAGCAGAGTGTGAAGCGGCCGGCATGAGAATCAGCACCTCTAAGTCTGAGGCCATGGTACTCAGCCGGAAAAGGGTGGAGTGCCCTCTCCGGCTCAGGAACGAGTTCTTGCCTCAAGTGGAGGAGTTCAAGTATCTCGGGGTCTTGTTCACGAGTGATGGGAGAAGGGAGCGGGAGATCGACAGACGGATCGGGGCTGCTTCTGCAGTGATGCGGATGCTGCACCGGTCTGTCGTGGTTAAGAGGGAGCTTAGTGTAAAAGCGAAGCTCTCAATTTACCGGTCGATCTATGTTCCTACCCTCACCTATGGTCACGAGCTTTGGGTAGTGACCATAGGTCACGAAAGAATAAGATTGCGAATACAAGCGGCAGAAATGAGTTTCCTTCGAAGGGTGGCTGGCCTCTCCCTTAGAGATAAGGTGAGGAGTGCGGCCATCCGGGAGGGGCTCAGAGTAGAGCCGCTGCTCCTCCACATCGAAAGGAGCCAGTTGAGGTGGCTCAGGCATCTGATTAGGATGCCTCCTGGCCGCCTCTTGGGTGAAGTGTTCCGGGCATGTCCCACTGGGAGGAGGCCCCGTGGTAGACCCAGGACACGCTGGAGGGATTATATCTCTCGGCTGGCCTGGGAACGCCTTGGGGTCCCTCCGGATGAGCTGGAGGAGGTGGCTGGGGAGAGGGAAGCCTGGGCTTCTCTGCTTAGGCTCCTGCCCCCGCGACCCGGCCCTGGATGAGCGGAAGAGAATGGATGGATGGATGGACTGCTCCATGTCCACAGCTCCCCTTACTGATCACTCAGCAATAAAAATAATTTTTAAACCACCCTGTGACATCCTGAGAAACAAAGGCTACTGGAAATTCAATTCTAGCTTGATGAAGTCACCAGCTTTCTGTAGTCAGATCAAAACAATAATCTCTAATGTGATGAGTGATGAATGATGAGTCCATACCATCCTATATTTCTAAATGGGAGTTTTTAAAATACAAAATCCGTCAACACTCCATTAAATTTGGAAAAGCTCAGAATAAGGCTTCCAAAATCATTGAACAGAATACAATAAAAGAAATTAACTTCCTCCACAATAAAAATGATCCTTCTGAGAATAATAAGCAGAAATTACTAGCTTTGTCAACTAAAATAAATTATATTTATCTAAAGAAAGCTGAAGGGGCATATATAAGATCCAGGGTTAAATGGATAGAGGAGGGAGAAAGAAGTCCAGCCTACTTTTGTGGCTTAGAAAAAAGGAGGCAGAAAAGAAACTCTATTAAAACTTTAATTATAAATGGTCAGATTACAACTAATCCCTCTGAAATTGCAAACAAAATTGTTACCTTTTATTCAAAACTATACTCCTCAACCTTTTCTTCTAATGACTTTGAAACCTTCTTTGATTTAATACACAATCTAATACCCCGTATTGACAATGATTTCTCTCAGCTATGTGATGCAGATATTAATCTTTGTGAACTGGACAAAGCAGTAAAAAGTTTATCGTTAAATCCCCTGGCCATGATGGCTTAACATCTGATTTTTATAAACATTTTTGGGATGATTTAAGGGAACCTTTTTATCTAATGATGACAGAAGCAATAAGTAACTTCTCTCTTCCAATCACAATGAAGCAGGGCATTATAATAATTATCCCCAAACCTGGTAAGAACCAAACTATCTTAGACAATTTAAGACCAATTGCATTATTAAATACTGATTATAAAATTTTCACTTTGGTTTTTGCAAACAGACTAAAAACAAACTTGCATCAAATCATCAGTGATACACAGTCTGGTTTTATGAAGGGTAGATCTATCCACAATAATATTCGTCTCATTCAGGACATTCTTGATTACAATCATCTTATAGAGGATGATGGTTTTATTCTTTTCTTGGATTTTTACAAGGCTTTCGACTCCATCGAACACTGTTTTATTTTTCACAGTTTGAGGCTTTTTAGTTTCGGGACTCGTTCCTGAATATCATTGAAAGTTTTTATAAAAATACAACTTCGTCAGTCTCTCTGCCACGAGGAACTTCCCCTCGGTTCTTTATTGAACGTGGGATTAAACAAGGTTGTCCTATCTCTCCTTTCCTCTTTATAATAGCTGCTGAAATGTTATCTATTTTTATTAAAAACTGTAATATTGCCCCTCTTAATATATTAGGAAAACAATTTATCATAAGTCAATTAGCTGACGATACCACTATTTTCATGAAGAAATGAGACCCCTAAAATATTTCAAATAATTAACATTTTTTCAAAAGCTTCTGGTCTTATGTTGAATTTAAACAAATTTGAACTGATGTCTATTTACCCCACTCATCTGACTGTATTTTATAACATCCCAATAAAAGCTTCTATCAAATATTTGGGTATATTTATTTCTAAAAATCTGGATGAAAACGAAAAGCAAAATATATGGATGGTGATTGAGAACTGTCAATCTAGACTCAATTTGTGGTCATTAAGGGACATTAGCTTATTTGGCAGAATATATTTGACCAAAATGGAATCCTTATCTAGATGTATTTATCCAGCTTACTCCCTCTCAATCCCTAATAAAGCCATTAAAAAATAAACCAAATTAATTAGGACTACATTTGGAAGAAAAAGATACACTACATTAAGAAAACAGATATGACCAAATACTATGAGGATGGAGGACTTCAAACTATCAACTTTGATTTCATGAATGGTACTCTTATAACAAATTGGTTAAAATTGTGTCTTAATTGTAATAGTCTATGGTTTCATATTCCCTGTAGTCTGTATTTGATAAAATGGGTGATATCGAATTTATCCTGAAATGTGATTTTATGATTCAACGTCTCCCTGTCAAACTCTCACAGTTTCACCAGCAGGTATTGTTGTATTGGAAAATTTTGTACAATCATAATTTTACACCACACAATTCACCCATATGGAACAACCGTATCACTGTAGAATACAAATCGTTGTTTAATAAGGACTGGATGGAAAAGGGTGTTTGGTCGATACTACATTTAGTCGACAGATATGGCCATATTTTGTCTTATAATGCTTTTTGCTGTAAATACAAGTTACAAACAAACCAAAAGACTTTTAAACTTATTATCAATGCCATTCCTAAAGCTATATTATGTTTGGTTGTGTTACACCCTGAGAAGGGGAAAGGAAATCAATAAATACACTCGAACGCGATGCTTCTCCTTCAGCAGCTTCATTGAGAATATATAATTATTTTGAAGTACACACATAGATACAAAACATTAATATGAAACACTATAACAAAAGTACACATCAGTCAGTTCTAGGACAATATCACAAAATGATCTTCCTTCATCTGTCTTCACAGGTAAATAATGATTTCAACCAAGGTACAGTATAATTTCCCCGTCCTCCCTTGCAGGTGAACCCAAATATGACATAAATGGCCAAGCAAATTATTAAACACAAATTTAAATCATCAAACTCCAAAGTATTGAAAATAACACTTATATACACACATCAACAGACATTTTTCCTTATTCCTATTCTCTCTACAATAGTTGTTCAGTACAAACAGAACTAACACGCACATGCATCGCCATCACCGTATGCACACATTCTGGCGGCGCAGTGCACTATGCTAGCGGCAGCATAGAGCACTTAGCTCAGCTAGCTAGCCAACAGTATGCTACAAGAAATGCAAAAGAAATAACACTTCAAAACGTCTTGAACAGGTAGTGAGTCAGTCTACAGAGAGTCAAACAAAACTCGGCACATATCTCCACAGCTTAGGAGCACAACACTCATCACATACCTGAGAAGGGGAAAGGAAATCAATAAATACACTCGAACGCGATGCTTCTCCTTCAGCAGCTTCATTGAGAATGAAGCACCGCGGCCGGAGTGCCCCCCTCCTGCAGTGCAAGGTATGACTAAACGATCACATATCCCACACATTAACAAAAAGGCTCAACAAGTAGATCACCGATGGAAGAATGATAGGTTATATTCTTAACAATTCCCATGGAGATATTTACCTCAATTATGAACTTTGATTAATAATCAATAGAATAATAAAATCAACCTATCACACTCTCCCCTACAAAGTTAGATGTCGTCCCGACATCACAGCACTCATAAACCAAGGGTTCTTAAGTCATTATATCCTAGTTGGCTCAACCACGTGATCGGTGGGAGGGTACCGCCAATTAATCACCCAAATTTAGTGATCTGTTCTCTTCATTCATCATTTTCGGCACTGAATCTGTGTCTAGTATCCTTGCATACTTATAGGTTGGTAGGTCTGGAATGGATTGGTCCACAGTGTCACTGGTCGAATGTGTTGATATTGTAGGGGCTGATGTTGGTAGAGCCTTTCATTTCCATATGCTGTACTATAGCATGTTGGAGTCCCAAGTTGATCATAGGTGAAGACTTTAGGGGCTCGTCTTTCCCTCCTTGGTGCACCATCTGTCTGTTCTTTTTCTCCTCCAGGTGGCTCTAGATGTTGGAATGCTGGAATTTCATCCACTGCTTTTTCAACTAAGCTCTCATCCCTGTCCTGATAGTTCTCTTCCTGTGGCACATTTTCCTGCTGTGTTTCAGGCTCATCTGTGTTTGCTATGAGCCTTCCTTCAATCAATTCATCATCACTCAAATTTTGTTTCTCCTGACCACTGTCCTGTTGTGTGTCTGCACGCTCAATCACTCCGTCTGCATGGGCATTTGAGAGTGTATTACTGGTTTGTAACAGTACACCCATTCCTCTTCTTCATCTTCCTCTTTCTGATCTGCATTTTCTGTCTCTGTCTCCTTCACCCTTCTTTTCTCTTGCTTTGGTGGTGCTTTTGGCTCAGTTTCCAGAGGTAAGTAATCACACGGCAGCAACAAGTTGCGATGCATGGTTCTTGACCTTCCTCTTCCTTGCTCAGGCTTGACTTCATACACCGGGAGGCCTTCTGCAACCTGACGGATCACAACATGAATATCCTGTTCCCAGTGATTACGAAGCTTTCCAGTTCCTCCCCTAGGTGTCAGGTTTCGAACAAGGACTCGATCGCCAGGACATAGCACAGAGCTTCTTACTTTCCCATCATAATGTTTTTTACTTCTCTCTGCTGCCTTCTTTGCGTTCTCTCGTACTATTTCATGTGCCTCCTGCATTTCTTGTTTCCATTTCTCCATGTATGCTCGGTGGTCTGTTTTCCCTGTCCCAGTGGTGAGACCGAACAGGAGATCAATAGGTAACCTTGGGGACCTTCCGAACAGAAGGTAGAAAGGGGAAAAACCAGTTACCTCACATCGCGTGCAGTTATATGCATAGATCAACTTGTTCAGGGATTCTTTCCAGCTTGTTTTCTGCTGATCAGTAAGTGTCTTTAACATTTGTAATAGTGTTCGGTTGAAGCGTTCAACCTGCCCATTTCCTTGTGGGTGATAAGGTGTCGTTCGGGATCCTACTATGCCACAGTTCTTTTTCAACTGGGAAAAGAGTTGGTTCTCAAATTCGCCACCCTGATCATGGTGTATCCGTGCTGGCAGTCCAAACTTCAAGGC
Organism: Archocentrus centrarchus; assembly: GCF_007364275.1. Classification (NCBI taxonomy): domain Eukaryota; kingdom Metazoa; phylum Chordata; class Actinopteri; order Cichliformes; family Cichlidae; genus Archocentrus; species Archocentrus centrarchus. The sequence goes on from NC_044368.1 coordinate 11,824,764, forward strand.
ATAATCGTTAAATATACGATCAGCCACTGTTTTGGCAGACTTAGAGGTGGTGGCATAAGCCTGTGCAAAACGAGTAAAGTGATCAACGATTACCAAGATATACTCGTATCCACCTTTACATTTGTCCAAGTGAAGAAAATCTATTGACACCAGTTCAAATGGCTGTGTGGTAACAATACTTGTGAGAGGGGCCCTCGTTTCTCTACATGGTGGTTTTTGTTTCAGGCAAGTACAGGTCTTTGTCACATAATGTTCAATGTCTTTTTGCATGTAAGGCCAAAAGAATCTATCCCTGACCAACGATGTTGTTCGATCAGTGCCTTGATGACCCATTTCATCATGCAATTCTCTCAGTACAGTGGTTTTATACTTCTCAGGTAGTACAAGCTGTGTCTTGTTTGTTGTCTTCCTGCAAAGAATGCCATTGTTATCAATATGAAGTTTTTCCCATTCACGCAGTAGGCACTTACTGTGGGTGCTTAATGCATTGAATTGTTGTCTTGATGGCCTTTCATTCCTTATTTTGCACTGCATTATTGGGCTAATGTTTTCATCATCCTGCTGTGCTTGCCTAATCTCTGCCACTGGGAATGGTTTGTGTGTCTCTTCACTGACTGCTGTGCACTGGAGAGGGGAAAGCATTGCACAGACATTTGCTAAGTTAGATTCTTGTGTCTCAACAGCTTGGGTTATTGTTGCCACACAATCTGATCCCACTTCCTCTGTGCAGTGTTTGATCATTTCCTCTATTTTAACATTTATTCTTGACAGGCTATCAGCATCCACATTCTCTCTCCCTGGACGATATCGGATGGTGAAATGGAAATCTGCGAGCTCTGCCACCCATCTACATCCTGTTGCATTGAGCTTGGCACTTGACAGAATGTAGGTGAGAGGATTGTTGTCAGTGAACACTGTGAACGTAGGCGCATAATAGAGATAGTCTCTGAATTTCTCTGTGACTGCCCACTTTAGTGCAAGGAATTCCAATTTTCCCGAATGTAGGTGATAATTCCGTTCAGCTGCAGTCAATGTTCGGGAACCATAAGCTATTACACGGAGCTTATCATCCTGTTGCTGATAAAGAACTGCCCCGAGGCCCTGGTTTGAGGCATCGGTGTGGAGGATGAATGGTTTAGAGAAGTCTGGGAACCCGAGGATTGGTGGTTCAACCAAACAATCTATTAGACGTTCCAATATGCACTGGTGTTTTTCAGTCCACACAATTGGCTTATGGGATGGCACAGCTTTGCTCCTTCTTGTAGACTGTCTTGTGTTTGTCCTGTTTTGCGGCACATTATTGTCTTCTGCTGTGCCTTTCAGTAAGTCATAAAGGGGCCCTGCAATACGGGAGAAGTCCTGTATATACTGTCTATAGTAGCTTAACAAACCCATGACAGTCCGCAGCTCTCCCACATTGCTTGGCGCCTTATCTTTCAAAGCTCTTACTACTATGGTGTCACTTGGGTCGATTTTGCTACCTTCTGCTGAAACAATCCTTCCCAGGTAGCGAACCTCAGGTTTAAATAATTCGCACTTACTGGGTTTTAGCTTGACTCCATAATTCCTCAGCAGTTGGAGCACTTTCCTAACATGACTGACATGATCCTCAAATGAGTGACTGTACACTAGAGTGTCATCCAGGTATGGTACACAGATGTTGTCTCGCACCTCTTCCAGACACTCTTCCATGCAGCGTTGGAAAGCTGCAGGTGCATTCATTAGTCCGAATGGGATTCTTATCCATTCGTACAGGCCCCATGGTGTCACAAATGCAGTCAAAGGCCTGCTCTCTTCATCCATAAAGCCCTGATGGTAGGCCTTTCCCTGGTCTAACAAGGAGAACCACGAGTTGCCACCAAGACTGTCGAGGATGTCCTGCACTCGAGGAATTGGCTGTCTGTCAGGGTGAGTCTTTTTGTTGAGTTCTCGGTAGTCTATACAAAGACGTAAGCTACCATCTTTTTTTCTCACACAGACAACTGGTGAGGCATAAGATGAGTTGGACTTCTCTACCCATCCTTGTGCAATAAGGTTGTGCAGGTATTCTTTCATCTCCTTATACAGTGGCTTCGGTACTGACAGGTAAGTGCGTGCCACAGGATCCAAATCCTTGAGTGATATTTTCAGTTTCAGCTTTTCGATACGCCCAATGTCATCATCTGATTTAGAAAAGGAAGCGCATTCATCACGAAGCATCCCTTGTACCACCACTCTTTCAGGTTCACTCAGATGGCTCAGATCAATTGGTGGATCCCATGGAGTGTCAGGAACCCGCCCACTCTCTGCAGCCACGTGATTGACTAACACTGGGGGACACTGATTTGGTTTCTCTAAAATTGTAGCTGGATACACAGCTTGGACTTGCTGTAAGGTGCCCACAACAGTTTTTCCTGATAACTCAATGTCATGATCAGTGGGATTTTGCACATCGAGAGCAATGTAAGGAGGAACACCCTTTCTGAGTGTTATCAAAGTCTCACAAAACTCAAGCCCTTCAGCCCACTGAGGATTTATGTCAGGCTCAAAGAGAAGGGTAGTGTCTTTATTCGGTGGCTTGGTCTGCACCCTACAGTCAATCTGCACAGAGGTGTGTTTGGGTACAAGGATTTTCTCTTTTGACGTTCTCACCACATAGTCATGTGATCGGTCAGTAGTCACCAGATCAACGAAGGTAGTGACATTTTCTCTCCAAGGCATGGGAAAGCCACTCTCAATGACTCATGCAGCTGCTCTGTTCTTGCGGTATCCATTTGCTCTACAGTACTGGTCTTCACTATTTGTTCAATGACATTAAAGCCTATAATGGGCTGTGGAAGGTTTCCACCTTTCATCACTAACATGGGAATAACAAGTTCTTTAGAGTCGGCTCCCTCAGCAGCCAAACTAAAATTGACTTCAATGAAACCCTTATAAGGCATGTTCTGTCCATTGGCAGCTGTGATTTTCAAGTCATCAGGTGCATCAAGTAACTCAGAGATGTCTTTTAATTTTTCATGTGGTAAATGTCTCTGTTTCCACTTTTCATCAACAATACACACTTGGGAGCCTGTATCCCATAACGCTTGAGTTCTGCAGTTTTGTATATAACATTCAACCATACACTGCTTCCCTACAAGAGCAACCAGACGGGATTGGCTATCCACCTTTATGGGGCGTACAGAACTTGTTTTTGGGTGAATGTGCTGGTTTACCTGAGGTTTTGGTTGTTTATTACAGTTTTTTCTGTGTTTTGGCCAATGTTCAGCTTGACAGATCTTAGAACAATAAATGCTTTTTTTACAGGCTGCACACCTTCTGAGTCTTTTGAGTTTCCCATGAACACCACAGTGGGAGCAAAGCTGTTGGGACATTACACTATTACTAGTTACTCCCTGTCCCGCGGGGGTAACCCTCTTCCGTTTAAAGGACCATCCCTGTCTTGTCTAGGGATTCTCACCCTGCAACCTGCGAGGAAGTGCTCGCTACTACCACATCTATAGCAGTGGGTGCAATATTCAGTTCCACTTTGCTGGCAGCCAACACACTTTCTGAGGCGTGCACGATTTAGAGTGGGATACTGGCGTTGTGGTGCAACTCTCGGCTGATTCTGAGCTGTATCACCTCTTTGTCCCGACCCTGCAGGAGACCAGTTTTGTGGCCAGTGCTGGAGCGGAGGAGGAGGAGGAGCACATTCTGGCACCATGGGTAAGGCAAAGTACTGTGTTTGTGCTGAATTGGGCTGTTGGATTGCCTCTCTGATTTGTGCAACTTCAGCGCCCAAGTTTTTCAACAATGCCATATCAGAACGTATTTCTTTGAGTTCATTCAGCAGGTCGGACTGGGGTTTGATGTTGGTTTCAGGATTTTGGGTTTTTCCTTTTTTATCTGCAGGAGTGTCAGACTGGAGTGAGTGCACAGTGGTTGGCCGCCCCTGGGAAAGTGTTTTCTTTTTCTTTTGTCTCTCTGCTTCATTTGCACAGGCAACATTGAGTTTCTCAAGAAGCAGCTCATCACCAGTTGTTGCTTGTTGGAGGTATGGCTGCAGGTCACTTCTGATGTTGTCATTCTGCAAGCCTGTCAGAATTGTGTGGAGAAACATGCTTTGCACAAGGACAGGATCATATCTTAAACCAGATTCCTCTTCCTGTGAAGCAAATAGGATTTTTTGTCTCAAATCCAGAGCTCGAATTAAAAAGGTTTGTGGGGTTTCCTTACTACTCTGGACCTCTGATGTGAGCTGTTTGTACAGTTCTGTTGCACCTTTTTCTTGATAGTGGGACCTCAGAATCCTCCTCAAGGTAGGCAAGTTAAGGTTGGTTCTGCCCTCCAGATAACTGCGTAATTGTAAGCCTGGTGCTATTGACCTGATTACTGCATCAACTATTTCTATTTCAGGAACTCCTTTGCTGATGGCTTGTTCAATTTGGTGTGCTAGACTGGAGAAGGTAAGTTTGTCCTTTTGGCCTGGCTCACCAATCTGGCCAGCTATTCTGAATTCTCGGCCCCATGGTAATGATAGGCATGGCTGGGGGACCTGTTTGGCATGGTTATCCTTCCCACTCACAGACTGTTTGGCTCCACTAATTGGATTTGTTTTTTCCAGTCGTGATAATGCTAAAGCCAACTGGAGTGTCTCTATCTCTCTTTTCAGTCGCTCTTCTTCTGAAGGCTGGGTGACCTGCTCTTGTGTCTCATTTGTCAGGTTAGCATCTGAGGTTATGTGTTCTAGTGCACTATTCTGAGTAGCCTGTTGCAACTCAGCGATTTTATCTTTCAAAACCAGGAACTCAGCCATACCTTGATCCTCAAGCTCGCCCAGCTCCTCTCTTTCTAAGTGCCTTATGACATATGAAATTAGGGAGGAGCGGCTTCTACCTGATACATTTTCAAGTTTTGAACCACCAATACACAGAAAATCACAAACTTCAATCAAAGTGTCCTTGTTCAATGTGTACAAAGCACCAAAAACTTCTAATTTCAAGTCCTCCAACTCTGAAGAATCCATTTCAGTCTCTAGTTTTTACAATGTATTAGTGTGATGCAGGACCTTCTCTTTGCAGAATAGACAGTGTAGCTCTCCTGGTACCAGTAGATGACCTCAGATTGCATGCGGATCCCTCTGCTCGGTCGCGGAACCACCACACCGTATCTCTCAGCCCGTTTGTAGATGGAAGGGGTTGAATGATGACCAGGGCATCTATCTGGGACAGCGGACCCTCATCACATTCATCCCAGCGGTGCCTCCAAAATGTTACACCCTGGGAAGGGGAAAGGAAATCAATAAATACACTCGAACGCGATGCTTCTCCTTCAGCAGCTTCATTGAGAATATATAATTATTTTGAAGTACACACATAGATACAAAACATTAATATGAAACACTATAACAAAAGTACACATCAGTCAGTTCTAGGACAATATCACAAAATGATCTTCCTTCATCTGTCTTCACAGGTAAATAATGATTTCAACCAAGGTACAGTATAATTTCCCCGTCCTCCCTTGCAGGTGAACCCAAATATGACATAAATGGCCAAGCAAATTATTAAACACAAATTTAAATCATCAAACTCCAAAGTATTGAAAATAACACTTATATACACACATCAACAGACATTTTTCCTTATTCCTATTCTCTCTACAATAGTTGTTCAGTACAAACAGAACTAACACGCACATGCATCGCCATCACCGTATGCACACATTCTGGCGGCGCAGTGCACTATGCTAGCGGCAGCATAGAGCACTTAGCTCAGCTAGCTAGCCAACAGTATGCTACAAGAAATGCAAAAGAAATAACACTTCAAAACGTCTTGAACAGGTAGTGAGTCAGTCTACAGAGAGTCAAACAAAACTCGGCACATATCTCCACAGCTTAGGAGCACAACACTCATCACATACCTGAGAAGGGGAAAGGAAATCAATAAATACACTCGAACGCGATGCTTCTCCTTCAGCAGCTTCATTGAGAATGAAGCACCGCGGCCGGAGTGCCCCCCTCCTGCAGTGCAAGGTATGACTAAACGATCACATATCCCACACATTAACAAAAAGGCTCAACAAGTAGATCACCGATGGAAGAATGATAGGTTATATTCTTAACAATTCCCATGGAGATATTTACCTCAATTATGAACTTTGATTAATAATCAATAGAATAATAAAATCAACCTATCACAGTTGCAGGTGCTTTGGCTCAGTCAAATATTGTTCCTTGTTTACCACAATGTCTGATTGGAAATTGTTCCTTTAAGGATTCTACCTTAACTAATAAAATCAGACACACACTGGATAATATTTTGTATCCAACTATTCCATTTAGAAATTCCATACGTCAATTCTTCCAATTACAAGCAATTCATAAACTGCATACCAAATACTTCAAATATCCAGTTGCTCCAAAAGCCAAAGAGATTCACTTTAAAACCTTAAATGGAATTTATCCATCCAGTGACTTAATTCAAAAACAATTTGGTATTGAAACCAAAAATTGTGTTTTCTGTGATGCTATTGAAACAACTGAGCATCTATTTTTTCAGTGCATTTATGTTGAGGTTTTGTGTTTTTGACTGGTTATTCCCTAAAATGCCCTCTCTCAATATGTTCTCTGACAAAGACATAATATACGGCCTTATTTTGGACAATCTAAACAATGACTTTCTTATACACAGTATTATCATCCTTGGGAAATTTTTCCATTCATAAGGCCAAATTCCATAAAACCCAGCCAAAGTGTTATGTATTTCATAATGACTTTGTTATATCTCAAAGTTCTGAGTAGAATGCACAATAAAAATGCCCTCAAACTTCTCTCTTTGATTGAAGAATATGATTTAAAAGCTAAACCATAGCCCTTTTATTTTGGATTTATTTTTTATTTGTATTGTCTTATTTTAGCCTCTTTTTTTTTCCCTCTTTTTCTTAATTATTGCACCCTTTTTGAACTTGAAATTTGTTGTACATATATTATGCCTTGTTGTTTGTAAATGAACAAAATGTTTGTGTTCTTGCTTTTTTCTGAATAAAAAAAAAAAAAAAAAAAAAAAAAAAGGAATGCAAACAGGTGCGGAATTAATGACAGCTAACTTCTCATGATAGCTGAACGATCAGCCAGAGTCTCGTGGCTAGTGGAAACTTTACCGATAACACACAGCAATAATACTGAATATTTAATCAAAGGCTCTGAATGAAGTGTTAACGACCAAAGGTGGTTAAGTTTAATTAATTAACTAAGAGCAGCCCAGGACTTCCTTGGAGGCTTCACCGTCACGTTTGTTGCCTTGTTAAACTAGGTGTTACAAAAATTTTAATTCTTTCCAGTTACATCTAAAACCCGTGCAGATAGAAAGAGCATGGAAAAAAATTACATTTTTATACCAAAACCACATTAATAGCACAAATAATAATGAAGTTACACCCGATTAACTACTCCATTAGCATGCACTGTTTTACCATTATAATCAATGAAAACTGTGATCTTAAAGTGCACTGCACGCAGAAAAGTTAGCATTTTTTCTGACTTTAAATCAATATTTGAGTAAAATTTTCAGGAAAGACAGGCAGAAGTGTCATGGTGCTGTGTGGCTGGAGCGGGTAGACCCCAAAATACAGGACTCAGGAGCCAAAACTGAACTGAAAGGGTGTTTATTGAATACTGACAAAAATAAGAAAGCTACACTGGGGTGGACAGGTGCCAAACTAAATACAAAAGTACAGAGAAACACACAGCGAGGGAGCACTGAAGACAACGCGACAAAGGGCAGATGAAAACTGAGGGCTTAAATACACAATAGGTAATCAGGGCAAGAGGAAACAGCAGGGCACAGCAGGTGAAGCAAATGAGACTAACAACATAGGGGAAGCAAAACTAAATACAAAGCACAGGGAACACAAGACTGGCAGAATAAAACAGGAAGTGACTAACCAAGGTACACGCAGACTACATACGGGGGACTGGCACACAGACACGGGACAGAGACGCAGACTAGTCACAACACTAGGAATAAAACTCAACATGAAAACACAGGAGGTCAGGGTCAAGACAAAATGACAAAACAGACAAGACCATGGACGCAGGGGAGACAGGAACAAAGTGAACACAAGTATCAAAACAAACTGGGAAATAACAAAACTCAGGGAAAATAAAACTAAACACAAAACGCTGGGCAGACGGCCCAGGACCATGACAAGAAGTATGGCAAATAGAAAACTTTGTAGCTGCTCCATCCACCGCTGTTTGTTCACAGGCAAAAAACTGCAGTACGGAAGTTAAAATATGCAGATAACCTGTTAATTAAAAAAAGTATTTCTTATCCGATTAATCGATGGAATAATCGATAGAATACTCGATTACTAAGATAATCGATTTATGCAGCCCTACTTTAAAGTAATGGCATAAAGTGGTTTGGCTGGTCTGTGAGGTATGCTGGCCTAAATGATTGACTGACCAACATTGCCATTCCCAAAGCCACACGGCCTCTGCTGCCGACAGCAAAAAGAAATTCACAACATTTTATGGGTTGTACCTGATGGTCATTGTCCCTTGTGTTTGTTGACCCAAAACATTCAGTGGCAGAACAGTCCATTTTATCCTGGACAGTCAATAACATAAAATGATAACAACGAAGGGTGTAATATGGTCTGTCTTTGCATTAATAAACTGTTGTCACTGGTTTTACAGCATACCAGTCTGCACTACAGTTAGGACAGGATCCATCAATTAACTGTCAAGATAATCAGCAGACAATACGCACTGTGATGTAGAAAAAAGGAACCAATGAGCCTACGCTGGGAGCAGAATATCGGGAACGCAGGATTTCCATCCAGAACAGTGAGTTCACCCTAAACTGACCCTAAATGTGACTTTTTAAAAGGGCCATGCAGCTGAAGCACCTCATTCTGATTTTACCTGTATAAATCTTTCTCTTCATATATATTTTTCCATTCTCATATGTCATAACAGAGCTGACGTGTTGACCTGATAAATGGTTGTTTGACAGACTATGAATTGGTAGTTCTGATAAAAGATCTGTTTGAGAATTAAAAAAAAAAAAAAAACTCTGCTTGTGGCTTCTTTTTACTTAGATTTTTGCTTTTATTGCATAAAAATATTTTTTTGCAGAAAAGAAAAAAATCTTAAAAGATGCTGTCCTGCTGACACTTATATTAGTTGACTGGAACTGAATTGATGAATTTTGAAGGGTTCTTTGAGCTTCTGAAAATGGGGCGCACCAGAGGACGTTTGATTGAACTTAATGATGTTTGTTTGCACAGAGGCAGACTTGGTGATCAATGATGTGATGTGGTGGGACAATGGCGTGTACTACTGCAATGTTAATGTTGCTGGAGACACCAGTGCCATCACTGACTCACCAGTGAAACTTATTGTCTATGGTAAGAAAGAAAATATAAATATATATGGTTAAATGTGCATAATTGCATGCAGTGCAACTTCTGTTAATGTTATTAATATCATAACCTAGTCTGCCTAGTCTGCTTCTTAGGACTCAGCACACTTAGCTTGTCACTCTTTCTTTGTCCTCCTACAGGCTGGTTAACTGTGTTGTTAATCATCATCGGCGCCCTCCTCCTCCTCCTCCTCCTCCTCCTCCTCATCTGCATCTGCTGCTGCCACTGTTGCCCTCAGATATGCTGCTGCTATGTTTGCTGTCCCTGCTGCCCTCACAAGTGCTGCTGTCCCGAAAAAAGTACAAGCTTTCCTTTTAAGGGTTCTTCAACAACCTTATGGGCTACATAAATGTAACACATTTACACCAGTGACAGAAGTCAAGAATTTAAGGCGACTTGGGAGTAAAGAGAAAAATAAAACAAACAAACAAAAAAAGCAGATCATATGAAGGATACTTCCATTTGTTTGAATCCCAAACATTTCAATGCCTGTATGTGTATTGGCAGTTACTGATCACAGTGTTCATTTCCTCCAGTCAATATAGTCACGAAGAAATCCCTTCTGCAAGCCTTCATTTTTGTTTTGAAGTAGCTAATGCCTGGACCTGTGCATATTAAAGATTGTCTTGTTCTCATCTTTCAGCCGTGATGCAGCATCGTATGATGAAGGAGGCTAAGAGGGCCATGAATCCTTGGCTAGGAGGACAACCAATATATGCACCATTGAGCCACGCCTCCTCTCAGATGAATCCAATGCTTTACGCAGGTGCATCCCCACAATAACCTGCACATATTACAGTCTTCAGTACCATTGAATTTGCTGTTGCCTAACTTTATTTTGTGATTTTTTATTTTTTTTGTCTTCAGGATCTGTTTCAGGGAATAGCATCCCTTTAAAAAGTGAACAATAGTTCTCCAGGCTTTCTGAAGTTCTTTTAAAGTTTTTCTTTGGGCTACTTTTTCATTATCTCAAGTTCATTCTAGACCTTGTAGCTAACCATTTTCACAAGATTTTTTTTAAGCCACTAAACAATAAACTATCAATCATTCAAGCATAAAAAAGGCACCTAACTCAAGGTATGAACCAGTGTTGTGTCAACAGCCCAATTTTAAATTGTATATTTAGACACTTAGTTACTAGAAGCCTATCGCAAAAAACACAATTTGCTCCCATTTCTTTACTTGAATCTATGAAAAATGTCAAAGATAACATTTTGACAGGCATAAAATAGTATTTTGCAGAAGCAAGGGGATTCCCAAAGAGCTATTTGCCAAAAACTTGGCATATCTTGGCATAGTTTGCAGTGTGTCCTTAACAAAAACAAAGAGTGGAGGACAAAAGAAGTAGCAATAGGCCTAAAAACACTAGCAAATGAACAGTATCTGAAAGTCACGTCCTTAAGAAACAGGAAAAAAAAATCCAGCAAAGACCTGACACAGAACCTGAGAGGTGCATCTGTCCCTTCAGCTGATCCATCTACTGTTTACTGAAACCTCATCAGAAATGGTCAGTGTGGAAGGGTGGCTGTCAAAAAGCCATTCTTAAGGAATGAAAAAGGGAGAAAAGGTTTGAGTATGCCACATTACACAAGAACTGGACTGAAAATCAATTTTTGGCTCCAACACTCAACATGTACCAGAGGAAATCAGGAGACAGTTACAACAGTGGGTGTCTACAGTCATCTGTAAAACACAGAGGAGGATCTGTCGAGGTTTGGGACTGCATTTTAGCCAGTGGTGTTGGGGATCTTGTCAAAGATGGACTCGATGGAATTCTGAATGCAGAAAAGTACCTTCAGATGTTAGGAATGCAATTCCACCTGGAAAGCATCTGATTGGCAGTGGGTTCAACATGACAATGATGCCAAGCACACTGCCAGGGCTGTAAAAGCATAGGCCTCCCCAGAGCCCTAAGTGGGATTATTTTAATAGAGAAAGGAATAAAAGTAGCCAACATCCAAAGAAGAGCTTCAAGAAGCCTGGAGAACTATTCCTGAAGACTACTTAAATTACAAGAAAGCTTGCCTTTTGCTGCTGTTTTTCAACTACGACTAGATGTTGAAAGAATAAAGGCCAGTCGATGGTTCTTTAAGGTCAAAATGTTTGCTGGGTCATTTTTCCTCTCCAGAAAGAACAGGCTGCACCAGAAGAGCAAAGTAAAGAAGCGTGTTTTTATTGCAGAGGGAGTGATATGAATTTTATTTTGAACTTCACCACATGAAAAAAAAAAAAAAAAAAATGAACAAGCCAAAAGTTCAGTACTGCTGTTCTGACCTTACCATCTGACCCCAGTGTGAAGAACGCACATGTCACACAATATTTCCATTCAGGAATTCATAATGGTTTGTCTTTTTTTTTTTTTTGGTTTCATTTCTAAGTTCAGCAACAAGGTTGAGACAGCAATCAGACTCACAGGCACAATTTGAGAAACAGTCATTTTGAGAGCGACTTGAGCTTAATGTTCCAGCACTGCTTATTATCTTGGAGGTGGCATCAATCATGCAGTGAGTCACTACTCTAAATGTTTTTAGGAATATAAAAAAATAGGGGAGCAGAATCTCATTTATAGAAAGTGAGAGAAGAATCAGATGCAGGTATTTGTCCTGACAACAGCATTTTTGAATGATGGATGAGTTAGGAGGAGCATACAAAATTTTAAAAGATAACTAATTCCAAGATAAAAATGGACACCGCACTTCTCGAGGTGTTATTGTGCAGATAAAAACACTGTGGGACCTGTAAGCTATCAACAGTCTAGTCTCGATGGGTTTGCGCATAATGGGCCTGTTGCATGTATGCAGATGTGAGCTGGTGAATTTTGATCACCCTCTCTGTTATCTTACCTGTCACCGCCAATCATCAGTTTCCCGTTTCTCTTCATTTCCACCCATATTACCTTTTCTTCCACATAATCCATTATTCATTCTTTGTGAGATTTACATTGCGCTCCTCTTTGTGGTCCCACCTGTATTCTAAAAGCCTCTATCACTCGAGATAGAGGACAGATTGATGAACACTTCCAATTAAATGTTACATTTTTATTATTTATTTTTACAGCAGTCTTGAGATTTCATGTTGGCACCTACAGCGTGCCAACATGAAACATGCCTGTAGTCATCTATTTTCTAGCAGAGTCTGGCACTCGCAATGCCACATCTGTCATCAAGAGGCAGTACAACTTAACAGACTGTAGGTGTGGGAGTGCTGCTGCCCACACACACACACACACTCGGCCTGGTTTAGGGTTCAAGTTGGTGCCAGTTAAACATCAGCTGCTTGAGCCCTCACTGTGGCCTCGGCAGCCCACTGTAACCAGGCCAGATGGCACCATCCACAAGGGAACACATGGCACCTCATGACAGGGCTCTTCAAACGTCAACATTCTCTCTGAATTACTGTATGAAGAAATGCAAAATACTCTCCCTTAAAATTAACACTTCTCTGTGTTTAATGAGATTCGGTATCTGTGGAGGCTGTGGCAGTTGCCTCTGATAGCATCGCAAGGAGGTGTCATGTCAGCTATATTTTAGCCATCTCTATTGCTTTTTGAAGCTTTATCAGTGGCAGGCAGGACTCACCTGTGCTGCAGTGAGGACACAGTGCGATACTATCAGAGGGCGTGTTAACTGCTGCGTTAAGGCTTAATGAAGAATAGATTATGTCGTTAGGATGCAAAGCACATTCCATCTCAATGCTAAGGAAAGGCCCATAACGGGCCTGATAAGAGCTTTTTCTGCTGATCTCATATAAAAGTGGATAGGCCTCAGGGGGCTGTTTCGGCCTGGTTCAATGTTTACAATGTCATTCATCACAGAGAAAAGTTTTGTTTCCTGCCTGGGAGTCACAAACAGTACACACACAAGCAGGTGTGTGTGTGTGTGTGTGTGTGTGTGTGTGTGTGTGTGTATGCAGGTAAAGCATGAACACACTCGTGCCTACGAAATCACGCATTCCTCTGGGAGGAAGTGATAAATCTGGACCTCTGAATTTTCAGTCATTTACCTACCCCACTTCTGATAAGCAAGCTCTGGTTCGTGCCCCCCTTTGGAGATTTAATTAATGGACAAAGTCCTCTTGACTTGAACTTTACACTTGGAACCCTTTAAACATTACACTCTGCCGAGAGAACGAATTAAGACTGATCAATCGCTCATCAAGCATAACAATTTCTTTTTAAACCTGCACTCAAAAACACTGTTTTAAAATCAGAGAGCTTCAGAAAACTGACCTCTTGAATTACAAAAATAATTAAACAGGCACATATCACTACTGCCAAAATCAGACATAAATAGGTCTCTCCGCTTTAGTTCTGACATCACAGTTGGTCGTTTCATCTGCTGGGCTTTTAACGTATAAACAACACTATCAATATTACTTCAAAGCACTTCAAACATATTCCCGGCACCATTTCTTTTCCATTATTTTTTTTTTATGGGACAATAAGGGCGAAACAAAATCAAGGCCATCCCAAACTCTTTTCCTCTCATCTCAGCCCATCATCATTCTGTCCTGCTGTGTTTTCTGCTTTCAAACCCCAAAGGTCACTCTGCACACCTTTACACAGGTCCTCCAATTTGATTGAACCTTGCTGCTTCAGTCCATAAACATACACACATTCTACCAGTGAATGATGACATACATCAAAAGCTGCCCATCATTGCCTAATGACAGAGCATTAGTTGGAAGGTATGTCAGCTTATGGGGACAGATAAAATAGAGACAGAGAAAGAGAGATAGTCCAAGCAAGTGTGTGTGTAAAGAGGATATGATATACGAGATTGTGTGGACTGTTGCGCCTTTCATCATCTCTTCCATAAAGTCCAGCCAGTCATGAAATGAGGATGTTAAAATACTACAGCAAACACGATCGTCAAACTGTACAGCTAGCTCCAAGACGGCTAACATTTCTGCATGGATGACTGCAATTCCGATTAGTCTGCAATTTAAACACAATTTGCAAATTCAAATATTGAATAAATGAAGACAATGCAAGGGGTGTGAAGACTCCTGTAATTGCAATCTCAGTTTTCATATGAAGATTTGAACGTCCTGTCACGCAGCGGAAAAGGATTTGTGGCTCAAACTAGTAATCAGGCTGTAAGCCGTCTTCACACGTGCGCTGCTGCCCTGAAATTTCAAAATATTCCCTGACATGCATATTAAAACCAAGCAATAATTTCAGAGGTTAGCCAGTCTTTAAACCTGTTAGCTTCCCGTTTTCCCATATGATGCTGAGTACAGTTTACATTAAATCATCATGCCCCCTTTGGGGACTTTTAATTATTTCTTTGAAGTGTTCTGTCCAAGGTGGAATGATTTTTAAAGTCATTGAAGATGTATGTTGTACCAACAAGAACTGAGTGCACTCATTTGAATTTAGTTTGGATTTTTCTTTCTAATCCAGGAAGGGTCAAAATTATACTTACAGGCTCAAATATATACATACACTCATTTAAATCTTTTAATGAGTACTGCTGAAGGTTCTACAATGTCTTCTAATTTGATAAGGCCAAGGCCTGTTAAGTTCTCATTAATGATCGTGATTGACAACAACTGGTAGTTTCTCTTTGCCAGCATAAAAAAAAAAAAAAAAAAAAAAAAAAAAAAGAGGAATTTGTTTGACAGCACTCATTGGACTGACCGATACCACTACTCAGTGATGATCTACAAGTTGGGAAGGTCTCTTGGAACGATTTCCAAACAACAGCAGATTCTAAAATCATCAGTTCAGCAAAAGTTATTCAGATGATTCACCACTTTGCCAAAGTCTTGAAGACACAAACTATCATCCTCAGATGAGAGGAAATCGGTTAGGATGTTCAGGAACAACCATGCCATGAAGTGGAAACACCAGTGTCACTGTCCACAGTGAAGTGAGCTTCACATCGCCATGGACTGAGAGGGTGTCGACCAAGAAAGAAGCTTCTGCTCCAAAGTCAACACCTTCAAGCTTCACTGAAATTTGCAACTGCCCACATGGACAAGCCAAATGCCATCTAGAGAAAAGTTTTATGGTCAGACGAGACAAAGATTGAACTATTTGGCCACAAGACAAGAGGTATGTTTGGTGGAGTAAAGGTGTTTGGTCAGAGATGTTCACACCAGTGACCTGCTGGAGGTAATTTTGTAGGAATCTGGCAGTGCCCATCCTGTTCCTCCTTGCACATAGGAACATATACTAACCCTGCTGATGGGATAAGGACCTTCTACAGCCCTGATCAGCTCTCCTAGAGTAACTGTCTGTCTCCTGGAATCTCTGCTATGCTGGGAGACACAGCAAACCTGTATCATGTATTGATGTGCCATCCTGGAGGAGCTGAACTACCTGTGCAACCTATGTAGGGTCCAGGTATCACCTCATGCTACTAGTAGTGATACTGACCCTAGCCAAATGCAAAACTAGTAAAAACAGTCAGACAAGGTGAGGAGGGAAAACATTTCAGTGGCTTCCACCTGTAAAACCGTTCCTGTTTTGGGGGTTGTCTCATTGTTGCCTGTCTAGTGCACCTGGTTAATTTCATTAACACCCAAGCCACAATCAATATACCAGGAGTTTATTTGACTTGATGCGATACTTTGATTAAAAAGTGTTTCCTTAATTTTTTTGAGCAGTGTGTATATTTGAGCCTTCATGCATTCTTTTGACCCTGTGTAGATTAGAGAAAATCCACAATAAATAAAAAAATGTAATCCCAATTTTTATTTTTTTTAATTCATTAAAGATGTATGCTGTACAATAATTCCACCCTGAAAAAGAACAGTCCAAAGTAATCATTAAAAGCCCAAAATTACCCTGACATCTATGTCCATGAAGAGTGTAGGTAAACTTCTGACAACTGTATTTCCTGCTGTGTGTAACATGTGAACAAGGGTAACATCAGAGTGCTCACCTGATTATTCCAATATTGTATTCCATATGTGAACGTGGCTTACTTTTTCTGAATTTAATCTTCGTTATTGTCACTGTTTCATGTGATGAGTACGACACAGAAAAGCCGTGGGAAAACAACACAAAAGTGAGATATTCTCAAAAAACATGTTTCAGTATTTCTTTAAATGCTCTGCTATCCTAAATTTCATTACTAACCCAAAGGAATTCCTGTGGCATTTAAATTCCGAAATGATTCATCGTTGGCGTTTTGTACGGAGATTTTAAAAAAGAACTTGTAAGAAAAGGTCAGTGTCTCTGGATGCAGTGGGTAAGTGGGATTTACGGAGACAGTAAACCCACAGATGCTTGTCGATGCCTCTGCTAAAACTCTGCGCACGCGCGCCCACGCACACGCACGCACACACACACGCACGCACACACACACACACACACACACACACACACACACACACACACACACACACACACACACACACACACACACACACACACACACACACACACACACACACACAGCTACTCTACCTCCCCTAGTTTACTGCATTGCACCAGCAGCAGTTAGCACATAAGCACTAAGAGACAAAGGAAAGGAAAAAGATGAATTTTGTCAGCGCTACAGATGGAAAGAAAGCACATATTAGAGAGCAAAACACTCACTGGTAGTCTACTATTATGGACTTTCTTCTTCCTCTCCATTGATTCTCCAGATACATTTTTTAATACACCCTCATCAATAGCACTGGTGGTCTGACAAATACATTTTTCAAACAGTTGGCAGTCAATAGTCATTTAGTCTGTATCTTGTCCCTTGAGTAAAGGGTCTCGATCAATTGAGGTGATGAAAATTCAAATAAATCAGAAACAGGGATGAAGAAGAGCTCTCTTCTCTATCCAGTACAGTACAAGTGGCTGTGTGGAAAAACCAATATCTACTGCTATATCTTTCAATGGGGGATCGGCTAGAGCTGTGTGTTCAGGGTGGAAGAACTAGAACCTAGCTGGCTAGGGCATTGTTAAAGCTTCAGAGAGTCAATAGACTATTAAAGACACGCATTCTTCTGTGTTAAGAACATGATGCAGCAGGAACAAGATAAGGTGACAAAATGTTGTGCAGGGTGATGAAGAGGACCGTGAAGCTGCTGAGCACTTGAAAGATTTCAGCCAATTTAATGTGTAAAAACTTTTTTTTTTTTTTACTGCAGAGCACGCAGTGTGAAAGGATCATTGTACAGTAGTTTATAATATTATAAGGCTGTAACTCTGGAAATGTATCATGAAGGCAATATTTCACCTTTTGCCCAGCTGTGAAGAAGCATCACAAAATGTAGCAACCATAGCAAAAATCAGGAACGTACACTTCCATGTATTTGACCCCAACACAGCTCACTGCATTAACACACATTGCTGAAGATGAGATTCAGCTTGTTTTGCCAGATTTTTCACTCTATGCCACACTACCACAATAGCGAATGCACGATGAATGGATGACTAAGTATGCTACTGTCCATATGAGCCCTTACTGTACACACTTTAGAAAACAGTTCATATAAATTGAATGCATGCACACACAAACATAAATTTCCCCAAATGATCACAATTTATCAGAAGCAAGATAAGTACCTAAAGATCCTAATCCTTCAATAAATCAACTAATCATTTTTGTACCAGCCCGGGGAAATATAAATATATAATGCTACCCTTCCACTTGGGTTTTATTCTTATGATGTCAAATACTGCTTCTCATGACTGACATACTTGTGTCTTACTACTCTGTCATACTTCCAACCTCCAAATATATTACAGCTCTAACAATATTACACCATGGACTAAAAACATGATGGCTGTTCTCAAAGGCATGACTTGATTTTTATATTGAGTTGCTATTAATCTTCTCTGCTACAAATACGCACATTTGACTCAAACTTCTCAGTTGTAACATACTTAATCGGGTGTGGTGCGCTGTGCTTGTATACACACAGTTCTTTTTTTAGCTTTCTTTACTGTAGGTCCCAGTCTACCAAAGTTGTACCATTTAAACTGTAAAACTGCAGGACAATTAGAACCCATGGAGACCTAATTACAGCCAGGACCAAGACTCCAGCTTCTTCTAATGGAGCAGCAGAGCACGTCCCCAGGGTAAAATCTTCTTGCCAGTTAATTATGCCATTATTCTATTATTCTAGACTGCCTAAGAGGGCTGGAGCTAAGCTTGACCTCAGGAACTCAGAGAGTGAAGAGAAGAGATCCCCTGTAGAACCATACAGCCATGGATGACTCCATGACTGCCTGACTGCTCCCTCTTTACCTCCACCTCTTCCCCTACCTCTCACAATAAACAGTGAGGAAGATTAATAATGAGAGGTTGGAGCTGTTCCAAATTAAGCAAGTAGGCTGCCCACTGGTAATCTCCCCTCTTGCTCTCGCTGAATAAATTTGGTTTCTTGCAGACGACAGCAGAGGATTTTGCAGATGCTGATTGTGAATATGAATGAAGGTGGTGTCCTGGGTGTGGGGTGGGGGGGGTGGGTGTTGTACAAGGGGCAAAAAGAGAATTTATAGCCTCTTCTAGATCAAGAAAGTTACCCTGCAGTATAAAGGGTTTGCCTTTAAGTTTTTGCTGTTTGTAACTATATACAGGTGAACATTTATGAGCACGGCTGATTTACTGCTTCCCTGCAGAACGTATTCAAAGCTTCTCACTGCATATGTAAGATGAGAAGACTGTTTTAACTATCGCTTTAGATCACCTTAGATCATACATCAAAAAAAAAAAAAAATTCTCTAAACCAAAGACACCACAGGCCATTTATCATAAATTGTACACCACCTTCTTTCTTCCTGCTCCCAGAGTGAGTGATGTCACTCAAAGGCTATAATGGAGCTCTAATGAACTCTAAATCCCATGCCGGTACATTTACACTGCATTACTGCTTCCTGACCCTTGACCTCCCAGTGGAGTAGAGCAGAGAGTGCTCCTGTCTGCAAAGCTCCTTCAGTCATTAAATGCATTCTCACAGAGTGTGGCACAAGAGGAAGGGATATTATTGTATACAAAATGGAGTACATGTGTGATTGACAAAAAAAAACAAAAAAAAACAACATACTCCAAACCCTGCCGCTAATGGTTGGATACACCCTTAAAATTGACTTACTGGCCTCCATACTGGTATAAAAACTGCAAATTGCCTTGACAAATTTCATCATCAAACCTCAAGAAACACCCCATCAAAGTAGAATCCACAGCCTCCACATACTCACTCATATTCACTCTTTAACAAATGATGTGCCTTGTGTTGCGCCATGGCCAAAGAAAAAAATTGGAGAGGAGGGGTGAGGAATGGGAGGCAGAGTTCAACTAATTACCTGATGATGGAATTTTAGTGTCTCCTTCATTATAAAGCAGCTACTAAGTGTTATTGATCTTAGGAGGAGTGTCTCACAGTGATGTGGTATTAAAGGGCCCAGATGCTCTGAGGCCATGCATTATTCAACGGGCGTTCTGAAACGACGCCTCACCGGGGTCTGCCAATTCCTCTCAGGTGGCGTGGGAGTTGCTGCAACTATCTACACACCCCACCCTACCTCATCACACACAAGCATATGAATTCCTCATGTGAAAACATTAAAATGCACACACACACACTCTGTGTGAGCATGAACACACGCACACACAAACAGAAAAAGTTGTGATTCTTCCCGTCTAACTGAAGGCTGTAGATTTGTTTTACTCTGTAATCGACCTCAAACTGCAGTCAGGGGTTAATCTATAATGAACTGACTTATGCTGCTGTCTTGTATTCCCAACAAGTCATTTATGGACATAAAACTTTCTCTGCAAAAACTGCAGACTGCATATCCGGAATACAGACTTGGCAGGAGGCAATAACAAGAAAAGAAGAAAGCATGACACAAAGGCAAAATTTATAAAGTGAATGCTTCTCCTCATCCTAAAGATTTATCCTCAAGCCAGTAATTTTTCATCTTGAACAAAACCATGTGGAAGTTTGTTAGACTATTATGGCAACTACTTAAAATGTATCTAGAGTTTGCTAGAAAAATATGTATGGCAACATTTTGTAGGGGATAAACAGTGTATATTTCCATATTTTCTGCTATATAAATACTTTCTGGCTGTGAGCATAGAAGCCCCACCCATCTGGTGTTTAAATCTTTCACAGCCAGCCAATCAGGATAAGGCTGGCTTTAAGATGAGTGAAATGCTTGTTTCAGACAGAGGATGAGCTAAAGGTCTGTAACAAGGGGAGATATAAGATTAAAAAAGGAATGTTTTGAACTATGAACCATCAAAGCTACTCTAGTAGAGAAAAAATATAAAATTGGAAATAAGCATAGATGATTTACTATGCTTAAGATGACTGACTCTGGTTTATTCTGCTGCTCCTATTGACTGTCAAATAGTTGAGAGCGCAGCTCTTTCTTCTGCTATAAAAGCCAAAGGCAGTAACTTAAATGTTATTCTTGTCAAATAAGAATCAAATGCATGAACATCATTTAAGGAACCTGGAAAAATACAAGAAGCTTGCCTATCTAAATTTAATAAAGATAATTGAGTTATTTAATCCTTGCTGGTTAATGCTTAAAAATTGTTGTCTTATTAAAACACTCTCAAATGGACACACACCCAACAGCTAAACAAGAAAACACAAGAACATCTCATCCATATATCCATTCATCATTGTTTAGCCCTGGCTTCTGCTGAAGTGGGCTTAGTCTCATATAATGTATCTTTGTTTTTGCTGATTGCAATTATCTAGGAGATCAATTGGGGTTATCAATACCTTACAGCAATTAACATTTAATATCCTTCCACAGCCACTTACTCCATTAATGGCTGATTGATTATGCGAGGCCTGGGAGCCCTGCGGCTGGGAATGGCATGGATCCATTCTGTCTGTCAGTCAAAGTAAAGGCAGGCTGCTCTGCTACAGAAGCTCCGACTCCAGCTAATACTGTATTGAGATGAGGTTACTTCAGCCAAAGTGAAAGATCATGAGATCCAGGAAATTCTTGTGTTTGCAGTCTGTCGGTTTCCGTTGAAGCCACTACCATTACAGACTCCTTTTTCTTCTTTTCCATTCTCACTTGTCTGTTAGGTACAGTATGTTTTGCTTACATTTCACCCTCATATCTGCCACCACTCTGAACACCCTCCCTTCCATCCCTGCAGTTCTTTATAATCTAATCAGCACTGATGTATTTTCAGAGCAAGAAGGCACTGCTTTCCATTTCAATCAAATTCAGCCCTTTCAAAAGAACCCATAATGCAATCGTTCTGTACAAAATTCAGGCCC
Source organism: Archocentrus centrarchus (assembly GCF_007364275.1). Lineage (NCBI taxonomy): Eukaryota > Metazoa > Chordata > Actinopteri > Cichliformes > Cichlidae > Archocentrus > Archocentrus centrarchus. The sequence goes on from NC_044368.1 coordinate 11,846,358, forward strand.
AATTTAAGCCCTATAGACTGCAGATGACTGATAAACACTCCACTTCACTACACGTCATTCTCCTCCTTGTGGCTTTCCTTTGCTGCAGTGCATCATCATAAATAAGAGCTAGCTCTGTTGTCTCTTTGGGTATAGTGCAGGCCAACTTTAAATTGGCTGTAGAGGTGGACAGCTGAAGGAAGTGGGGTGTGGAAATAAAAAGTTAGAAACCCTGACAGGTAGAACATTTAAAGAAATGTAATTGGGAGAAACAACAAGTCCCAGCTGGGTGGACAGGTCCCAGGAACAGCTTCTCCATTACCAAGCGAGGGGGATGGCGGAACAGCGATCATTTGGGTGGGGGTAGAGGGAGATTGGGAAGGTTTCGCTTAATAAACACTTTGCTTTCTGCTGACGATCAGAGGGGCAGAGTGGGGGATACAACGACAGATCGATAAGGCTGATTTGTTCTGGGCTATCCATGTTCATCAGACCTATCCTTCTCCCTTCGGTTGAGGGTATTAAAAAAAAAAAAAAAAAAAAAAAAAAAAAAAGAGGACGGGGTGGAGAGAAGGCGTGACTGAGAGGAGGAAAAAGAAAATAGCAGAAAAACAGCAGGAGAGTTGATGACTTACAATAGCAGACAGACAAATGATGATGGGATGGAGTAATGCGTGAAGAAAATAGCGGCATGTGGGAGGGAAACTGACTGCAAATGGTGAGAGGAGAAACAGGAGAGGATTTGGATAGGCTGAGGGTCAAGTAAGAAACTAAGTGACTATAGAGATGCTAGGAGGGGTTGGCAGAGTGGGCAATGCAGAAAATAGGAAATCCCTTCAATCTCCACTGAATCAGTCACTCAAAAACCCACCTAAATACTGTTCTTTAGCCTCCACTCTTCTGTATCCAGAAGACAGACAAATACATCACGCACACAAACTCTATTCATCACTATTCCTGACAGGCAGCTAGGCATTTTAAAAAGAAAAAAAAAACACTCCCTGCTTATCTCACTCTTAGGGCAACTTTATTCAAGAAGCAGTGATGAGAGGAGGAGGGGAATTGTGAGATAATAGCGTAGCAATTTTATGTCTTCTCCACAAAAGCATAAGAGGCCCTGGTGCATAATGGCAGCCAGCAATTGTATCTGCAAAGATTTTCATTGCCATTACAGCCTTCCCCATTCACGATTGTACAATTTGATGTCAGTCAAAAACCTATAGCACTGCAAATTAATGCATGTTTCTTCAAGGTGCTCAGCAACAAAAGCGATGTATTACTGCACTACAGTAGCTCCACTCTGATCAGTGATTTCACAGTTCATAATTGTTCCTGCCTCAGATGGGATTTGAGTGCTCCATTTCCTTATACCCCACCATCAAGCTATAAATTAGTCCATAGGGCAGAGTCCTGCCATAGAGGTGGTTCTTATAGGACATGGAAGTTCTGGGAATCAAGCCATAAATACCAAATACCATGCATGATTTAAATTTGGTTGGTCTCACTTTGAAGATCATCTTCTTGTGCACCTTTGGACCTCTTTCACTGTGGCTGATAGTTATAGATTGGTTCCTGGAAGTTTGTCTCTGTCACTCTGCACTTGTGCCTCTCTGATGCACTCTAGACCCCTTTTAGTGTTCCAAAAATGGTGATCATTCATTTTGATATTCATTTTTGGGCATGTGGACAAAGTCTCAGACAGACAAATATGGCCGGTGGGGAGGGAAGATTGTGTTTGTGTCAGTTAAAAAAAAAAAAAGCATTTTTAATGTGCTGTCTGATGGCGTGCATAGTTCATGTCATTTCTGCTGAATGTTTTCTCTCAGAACCTTCAGGACATTACAGTTGAACCTCCGGATTTGACAAGTTAATCCTGGAGAATGCATTGCACAATACCAAGAATGCCACATTGTAGCAAGTATACCAGCTGCTTTCCTCACCTGACATGCTACCTTTGGGCTTGTAAACTGTGTACTCCTCAACAATCAGCCACATAAAATTCAGGTCCTTTGAAACACAAGCTGATGTTTGCAGTCTCCAGTCTGAGGTCCATGCTGACAGTGAAAGTGGTCATAATAAGGACTTTCAGGAAGCAGCCTAAAAATCAGTGAGAGCTCTGGAACCTATCAAAGGTGAGGTAAAGGGGAGATATGCAGGTGGTTTTTGATTTTTATGGGCTAGTCTGTGAACTCTTTGGCTGCACCACTTATTAACACTATAGTCATAAGAACTATATGTTAAACAAGGGGAAATACCCAAAGAAAATTACAGAATAATGAAGAAAATATGAAGAAATTCTAGGGTTACTCTGTAAACGCTACACTAAAATAACTGAAGAAAAAGTCTTTCCAAAGTTTGCTTATAGCGCCATCACGTTCTCATTTTTGTCACCTGCTTGTATCATTAATTCCCCTGAGGTTTTGATCTGAAAGGTGAGCAGCAAAAAAATAAATAAATAAATATGATAATAGTGGAAATACACAAAAGGCAAATCTACCCACATAAATGAGGAACACAGCCAGGGGTGAACAGATAAGAAGCAACACATAAATGAAAAGTGTAAAGGTATAAATGGTCCACAGACTGCAGTTATAAATATGTATTATGAACCTGCTCAGCTGGTGCATTGCTCTGGGCTTCCATTCTTCCACGTGGAAAACGGCTATGGATGCTACGTTTTAACCAATCAAGTTTGCCCCTGGGCAGGTCGTTTTTGATGCAGTGGAGCGCACTAATCTCAGCCAATCCTTTTCTGTGACTGCTGGGGCTTTTGGGTCAGAGAGATGAGGGGGGTGGTATAAGGGGAAAGTCACCAGGCAACTGCAGTCACAGCCAGTGGCCGCAAACATGCAGTAAATCCATAAAAGCTTACGTTTCCGTTCAAGTTCATTATTACAAAATTCACCCTAATTTATCACTAGATCATTTATTTTTTTAATGATCTATTTTTACTCATATTTTCTTTCATTTTATGTTGTCTTAGATTTTGAAATTCAGTAACGGAGAGATAATAATGTATATTTTGCTGAGCAGCTATGTGGTGTGTATAGCACACAGATGTGTGGTGAGGTTTTCACAGAAGAGCCTTATCTATGTTTGCTTTTATATGCGTTCAATCCCCCTGTGTGGTCCAAGTCGTTTGAAACACACACAGAAAATACAGCAGATATAATGTTCCTGTTGTGGTCATAAAATTCAATATGATATTTTCACATGATTAGAATAAAGCATTGAAAATGAAACACCATAAAGAAAATTGTAATTTCAGTTAAAAAAAATGTCACTTGAATGATTTTGAAGTTTACCTTGACTGTATTTTGATTTTTTTTCTTTTTTTTTTTGCACTGGAACAGAATAACAAGAGCAAAAGGTTCACCTGATGGCATCAGCATCATCAGAATTTGCTGAGCAAACCTTATCCTTTAAAACAGCTTCCCTCTCAGAGATGGAGGGGTCAGAGGAGGAAGAGAATCACGTATTCATTTTAATAATGTAGGAATTGCAGCTACTATTACAGCTAGCAAAGCTGCACACTGGAAAAAGCCTCCATGCTCTGTGATATTTATTGATTTTCATCATTTGAAAACACATTTGACATTAAATTACCTGCCACTTCAGGAAAAAAAAATCCTCACTCCCCAAAACTGCAAATTTACTGACAACCTGACACATAAATGCATGAAATAGATGAGAATTAAAAAAAAAAAAGATGTCTGCTGAGACCATCGGGCTTCTGTGGTCACATTACTTTCTGATGTGCTGATCGCCTCGATGCCATCAGCTCAAAGGAATGCACACATTAAAAAAAAAAAAGAACTTCCTTGACATTATTATGTATAAAACCAACACACTGCTTTACAAATGCCTAATATCATCATTAGGATGACAGTATAGGCTCTACATCAACCACGGATTGATTCATGGGCCTGCTTGAGGCAAAACATTTCCTACTAGCTGTAAAAAAGGTGACATCGTTCTCCCTCACTCAGCCATTTATTACACATACACCATCACATCACAGTGTCTTTTTTTTTTTTTTAAACAAGAAAATATGTCATCAAATAAGTTTATTATTAAATAAGAGAGAAATCATGCAGTTCTAGAGTTATGCTTTGTTTTATATACACACCAAGTATTAAACTCGGTGTGGTGTATATGGTGGTTGGGCTTGAATGAGTCAAACTGGATGTCCAAGTTGAATAAGCTGAATCACCAGTTTTGGTTTAATTGGATTTAGGAGTAAAATGCCTTAATGACTTGGCATTGTCTCATGTGGCAGATGTTATGGGACTTTAATCAAGTAGTACAACTTCATTTAATGGTAAACAGCAGGAACTAACACAGTTGTTTTGTTTCAGGTGAATTTAGATTACTATAGATTTCCTACAAGTTCTCCAAAAAACAGAGCATTGGAACCAGGACACACCACTTTTCACTTTAGGAGACGACAGTCATTGCCTGTAAATTCAATCACAATGTATGATATAGGAATATGAGTCCCGGCGTGACCATTCGTCCACATTTTGGTGACTTGTAGTGCATCAGTTCAAATAAAGCTCCACTAGAAAGCACCATATCTAACACAATCTTCATGTATAATAAAGGGAGAAAAGGGGCTTAATCTTGTCAAACACGGTACAAAGCAATCAGTCGGGCTGATCTTCGATGAGGGAGATGGATTATAATCAAATAGAGGCTCAGACTCTGGCTATCATCCTGTGGAATTAACTGTGGCACGTCCACAGACCACAGCAGTGCAATGAAAGAACATTAAGAGTTTTTGTGGATGAATGTTCTACTTTTAGGGCTATTTTTTTGTGAAATTGACAGAAATATTGTCAATACAGAGAACAGGGACAATAAGCATACCACTTCCAGTGAATCAAAACAGTAAAAGTCTTAGTGTGATGTAGTTAAGAACCTTTTGTTGTAAGCAAAAGGGCATTATGGCATGATATTAAGGTTTTATATGGAGGAATTTTGACTGTTTCTGGGTGCATTCAAACTGTATAAAAACAAGACTTTGTTGGATGAGATCTGGGAGTGAAATTTGTCTTTAGACAAATTTTGCAGAAAATCAAATTTGCAGTCAGTCAATCAGTATGGTTAAACAGCAGGTAGTTTGAGTCAAACCCCTTGATAAGGTGTGTTGCATTATTTATGGTTATCTGTAGTGGCCATTCATTACCCACCTTTCAATAGATGACAAAGGCTGATAGATGGTTATCTTGTTAGAGGAAAAATTTATTCATTGGGTGCATTACACAAATTTAATTGATGGTTGGATAATGCTGAACACTTAACTTGTTAGCTTAGACTCTCTTTAATTAATGTCAATATCCACTGGATGTGTCTTCACACAGGAAAACGTTGCGAAATTGTGTGTTTTGTGAAAATGGAGGGATTAAGAGTGTTTATCTTGGAAGAAACATGCCAATTTTTCAAGTGCAGAATTGTGAATTGGGAGAAAGTTTTTAAACACACTCAAACATTTCTTATATATAAATGTCAGATCTTGGACAGACCAAACCTGTGATTACTGCTTGAAATACTGAAACATTTAAGACTTTATAACTTCAATAAAACAATGAACTGTAAACAAAAAAGGTCTTTGTCATGGACTTTTGGATCCTGTGTGTGTGTGTGTGTGTGTGTGTGTGTGTGTGTGTGTGTGTGTGTGTGTGTGTGTGTGTGTGTGTGTGTGTGTGTGTGTGTGTGTGTGTGTGTGTACACACCAATACAGTATGCATGCACAATGTGCCCTTATGCATTCAGAACTTCATTTGTGCCCTTGCATGTCCTTTGCATCCTGTCCCTCAGGCCTAAAGTAATTGTCACGGATGTCAACTTAAGAGGGAAAAAAGGGCATGGAAGCAGAGGACCATGTCCAGGCAGGACACAGAGGACAAAAGCTCAGTCAGGCTCTGCCTTGTGGGATTGTGACAACTATAACTGGGACCCTTCTCCACCAGTTTTCAGAGAGCAGTTCTCGTGGGCTGCTGGGTTTCATCCAGATATTGTACTGTTTGCGGAGGGCCCTTTACATTGTAATACAGAAAAATTCAAACAATTTAAATAGAACAATAATTTAACCTGACTTTTTATAGTGGAAATCAAAAAATGTCAAAAAGTTAGAAATGAACATAAATTAGTTCCGCCAGCTGTAGACCTGTGGACTATAACATGTTTGGCTAAGCAAAATCATGTTGCTTCAGCTATAAAATACTGTATACCTAAAGAGGCAGTCACACAGATTATAACAAGTTCCAAATCAGTGTTTAAGTAGAAGTCTTTGTGCGCTGACCGCAGCTTTGATTGTTGTGGACATTTCCAGTGTTTGCGTGACCAAGAACAGCTTTAGATAGAAGCTACAAATATCCATGATTTAGTGGTTGCACAAATGTTAAATTGGTAACATTGTTGTGGGGAAAATTGCTAAAAAAAAAAAAAAAAAAAAAAGACAGCATCTTGGCATAGTTCAATAATAGGACACTAAAACAGGGGTTCGGGGGAGGGGGGGGGGGGGGGGGGGGGGGCTGCAGCTTATCTGCGGTGTCACAGAGCAAAAGGCACACTGTGGACAAGTCACCAGTCTGTGGCAGGGTTAACACAGAGAGACAGATAACCATTTACACTTAAGGCCATTTTAGAATTACCAATTAACCTACCCCTATGCATGTCTTTGAACTGTGGGAAGAACCTGGAGAACCTGGAGGGAACACACACAAGCACGGGGAGAACATGTAAACTCCACACAGAGGAACAAGGTGCCTGGCAGATTTGAACCCAGGACCTTCTTGTTGTGAGGCAACAGTGCCAACAACTGCACCGCCATGCTGCCTACTGTAATGATCACACTCTAAAATATATATTAATGCATTTAAAGTAATGAGCTTTTTCTTGGGGATCATAGTAGGAATGCTACAAAAACTATATATTTACAACTAAATAGCAGCAAGCATTCAACTGCACAGGTTAACTTGTACACAGTACATTTTTTTAAATAACTTATTATAGATTACAGTAGATACTCTGTAAAATGTAATGTCATGCTAGCAAAAGTAGCTGCCAGTAGTTTACTGCAATTAATTAAGGCAGTCTAGTAGGCATTTTGGACACATGCAGGCAGCTGCACTCTCCACAGGTGCATAGTTTGTGTTCTAGTCTGTATAGTATGCATGCAAATGTGCAGGTGCCCATGTAGTGTTGCATCTGCACTGACAGCTGCACAGTGTCAACAAATTGAAGGGTAACCAGGCAGTCGCTCACGGAAACCCTCTGAGGATGCAATTTACGGCATCAGACACCTCCGTTGTAGTGAGGCTAACAGTGACAGGGAGGGATAAACAAAAACTCTCCACAGTCATCTGCAAATCTCTGCATGAGATATTATCTCTGTGTACCAGAGGTGGACACAAGAGGGTGCAGGAATGTACTTTCTGGTACACAAACAGAATGAATAAAATGTTTTAAAAAAAACATTTTGGAATATCTTTTTTATTTTTCATTCCAATAAATGCCCATCAACATTACCAAATCCCAGTAGTTAATGTCTGCTCACAGCTTGTGAAGTCTGTGTTTGCCTGTGCCAGAAACTGTTGAAAATGCATCATCAGTGTGGAGGGCCATGGAAGAATACAACAAAAGTGCCAGAGGTGTGGATGGCTCCAATTAGCAATTAGCACCAAGAAAGAGAATCACTTACAATTAGCCGCTATCAGTCACTAGCTCTAGAGAATATAACAAAACTACTAAGAAAACAATTCATTTTGTCCTCTGTTTTGTATAAGAAGATTAAATCTCCCCAGGTGCACATATAACATTAACACCCCCCAGCAGGTGAACAATCATGCATTGGCTATACACAAATCTTAACTCATATACACTAAAGCTCTCTTTCTCCCTTCAATGACCACATATATGAGTAAATAGGAGATGTTTGTGAAATTGGCTTTGAGCCCCTCAATATATCTGGGGTCGAGTCAAGGAATTTAGGTTTGTGGCAGCAGAGGCACTGGGAGAAAAAAAAAAGATAAACATGCTCAGTGCTTTCCTTTTAAGGTTCATTACTCTGCCAATCCCGGGTGAGCCAGAGTTGAGAAGAGGAGTTAATTCCTACCGAGTGAGAAAAAACACATTAACTGAGACCTATCCATCTTCGCAGTGCTGACACCTCCATTTAAATCTCTTATTTCTAAAGGATGCAGATGGAGAATCATCTTCTTTACATATTACACAGGGTGTATAAATGTGTGTGATGCCTTTTGCAGTAAAAATATTTCATCATGATATTTTCAATTTAAAAAGAGGCCAACATTTCCTGCTCTTTTGAAAAATTAAATGATATTTTCTATGGATTAATATTAGACATCCGGGAGTATATTTATAATGCTAATGCAGGTTGGTGTGTTTTCATTTGCTCCAGGGAGTGAAAACTATGATTTGGGGGAGGTTCTCTATTAATCTACCTAAGGCCCATATTTTAAACATGAGCTGCATTAAAATTACACTTGACATTTCATCAACAAGAGGTCTATAATACCTTTAGGGGAAGCTATATGTAAAGATGAAAAATTGCATTAATAGTAAGTCTCAAACATGAGGTCAATCTGCTTATAGAATCTTTTCAACAGAAAGTTTTTGTCCCTTTCCATCTTTTCTCTGCTCCCTTGCCCCCTCCCTCTCTCATTAATCTTTACCTAAATCTCCCAGTACCTGGCTAATATATACGCCAAGTGGTTTTGTCACTGGGTCCCTGGTTGGTTGGTGTAATGAGCAGCCTTAGAACGAGATCTGCTGACTTTAATCAAATCAGCCCCGGGTGTCGCAAGCTCCCCAATGAGGGCAGCTTTGTGCCATGTCTGCCAATATTATGCCCCATTAAGAAACAATGGCAGGGCGTGCACACCCGAAAACACATACATGCTGATTGGCGCTAATCAGAGAATGAATTAAGAGTGCCGGAGAGCCCTGGGTCTGCTTCATAGAAGTGTTATTAGAGGCAAAATGATTGATGTTAATAGATATACAATATGTCACAGTAAACAAGTTTTACGAAGATGTCCTCCATGGAGGTTTTGGGGATTTTATGGGAAAAAAAGAATCCAAACACTGTGACAAAACAGACATTTATCAAACTTAATGAACCTACTGCTGCGCTACTCTTTCACTGGTATTATAGCATTTATACCCTTAACACAAAAGTAATTAGCTTAAGTTTTGTTTTTCTCCCACAGAAACATTTGCAGTCCTATAGGAGTTGCATTAGTGTTCCAGACCAATCCACAGGATTGAAACTGGGCCCAATCCAAGAGCTATTTGATGTTTCAATATTGGCTGCATAAAACTCAAACCATTTCCAATGTTTCGTATTTTGCTCCAGGTACACCAAACTGTCAAATAAAAGCTCTTTTAAGCTCTGTGAAAAACATTGGAAAGGCTCTTTGCACACTGTATTATGACCAAATGAGCCGTATAGCACAAAGCAGCCGGGGGTTTTATTGGATATGCCGCATGCTATGTCAGCAAAGTCTCACTTAAGACTCATCACATGAGAACACATCACCTAGGGTGTTGACAGATATAACCATATAGCATGGCCATGACTTTTTGTTCTGTCTGCCACTCGTTTACAGACTACAGTCAACTGACTTTAAGGCTGCTTTTTGGCAAATATGTTCCCACTTTTGCTCTCCACACGATAGCACCTGCATGCAACCAAAGCCTGCTTAAATATACTTTGTCTATAAAACTCAGACCACAAGCGGACTACAAATGGAAATAAGAAAGCTTCTGGTACCAAAAAACTTGCCCCTTCCCAAGATAGCTGCAGCTCTGTTTATAGAGATTAACTTCTCCTAAAATATTAACCCCAAAGGTGTTATTGTGAAATTACCAAACTTCTTGACTTGTTAACAATGGGGAACACAACCTGAAAGCATGCGATCATTGAGTGTTAAAAAAAAAAAAAAAAGTACTCATGGCACATTGATTACCACAAATCTACTTTATGTGGCACAGCTCAAACTATACACACATGTGCGTGCGCACACTCCCAATGGACCTAACCTTCAGGGGAACAGGACTTGCCTTAAAGTGGGAAATAATTTCCAATACATATTAATGAAGCAGAGTTGAATCGATGCCCTTGGAACTTTATGAGTGTGTGTGCCAATGCAATGCTGCGACAGCAACAAGGTGTATGTGTGACTCAGATTTTTGGAGGTAGCGATAGAGGGTGTTACTGCTAGCTTGGCTCAACGGCTAGAGCCCTCATCTATCATGCTGAGCTCAGAGTGTAATGGGGCCTCATAGGTCCCATGGGAATGACCCTGACTATGAAAAAGCCTATCAGGTCTGGATAGAAGGACTAGCAGCATTTTAGTTCTTCGCTCCTGTATGTGTAAGCTATTTTACATTGTGGATGGATGCTTGGGTACATCAACAGAGTTAACTTGAGACTGGCACCTCACACACACACAGACCAGTTTCACACCACCATTGTTTACAGAGTAAACCTAAGTATTAGCCAATGTAAAGAAGCCTATTGCGAATACTGGGAAGAAGAAAATAAAACCCAAAGTAGATTAGAAAGTTATGTGGCCTCAAAATCTGAAAATCTCTCTGCTGTCAGAGATAAAAGAAGAAAAAAAGCGGATGCAGCCTAACCAAGTACAGACTGACCACAAATTGGCTATCAAAAACAGGAAGATGTAAAAAATAACAGCTACAAAACAAAAATAGGGCATTTTACAGGTGAGATGGAGATAGATATATATACTTCCTTCATTAATGTTAAGCATTTACTTTAAGTTAAACTAGTTATAGATTTTTGAGGAGTTTAATGATCTCTGAAATTAAAAATACTGTCTTCAGGAGACTGGGCAACAAGAGCCCAAACGCTGTGCACTTGCACATGTGCAACATGCATACAAAATCCTGCTTCTACACTTCAGCTCAGATCAGCTTGTTCATCAAGGACTGAGTGTTTACTAAACAGACTCCCCAAGTCACATATGTAAGCACATTAAAACTAAAGCCAGTAGCTCCTGTATACAAAGAGATATTACCAGGTAAGCAGACATGGAATCAGAAATGCACATATATCTATAAATCAAAATTGCACCTGAAGCCTTAAAAGAACAGTAATCTTATTTCTAGTAATCCTTTTCTTTTCCACACAGCACTGTTTACACATGAGGCAGGCATTTTTAACCAGTTTATTGGCTTCCAGGGGACCTAATGGGCATGTGCAGGACAATGTCAATTTTCAAGAAAATAAAGATACTCAGGAGTGCAATTAAAAACTGTCTTACTGCAGCAACAGCACACATGCACACGCATCTGCAGTATGGTTAAACTTATTGTTATTCCTGCACTGTGGTGCCATTGCATGATCACGCTGATACCCTGGGGCAATTTGTTATGGACATCAGAGGAACAGCAAAGGTTACAAGAAAGACAAAGTATCAGCCGGCCTATCATAGCATCCACTGACTCAGCACTTTTAAAAGCCATCATATGATGTTGCTAGTAAAAAAAGAAAATGACCAAAAAAGGAAAGAAAAAAAAAAAATCAGATTTAGCTCAAAGATGTAAATTTATTCTTATTTTTGAAAGAAGGTGAAGTCATTAGGTGGTGAATGTTACACTAAGCACAGGACATCTTACCCTCACATTGTGAGCATAAACTGGACTTTGCCCCCACTGACAAGCCAGAAAAAAATGAAATTTAGCAGTTCAGCAGAAATATAAATAATTAAAAATGAAAACACAAGCTGTATAGGGCAAATTTCCCAAGAACACCTTCCCGTTCACCAGTTCATTCAGTGCAATTACCTGTAAAGGCCAAACTTATCTTAAAAACAAATCAGATGACATTTCACACTCAATTTACAAACACAGGCCCTCAGACTGATATTGAGCTGAGCAGCTTCTGCATAATCCATATCTCAATGATCTCAAAGCCTCAAAATCCTCCACTAAGTTATCTGCTTTTTATCTGGAGAAGTTACAATCAGTATATTTTAATCTCCTGGGGCAATGCTGGCAAAAAAAAAAAAAAAAAAAAAAAATGAATTTCCATTTATTAAACAAATAAACAAGCTTCTCCAAGTATATCTCACTTTAAAACCAATTAATCCAGGAACAAAACTACAATAACATCTCAAACTAAAATGAACGGGTCTAATATTCCTGCCTGAATAAGGGTACTAAAGATTAGAGGCATGGTGGGTCCTTGATCATTTCAATTAACACACGCAGCGGTGCCACAACCCCTACCACTTCTGTTAGCAAAAGCTTTTCCAGTCTCCACAAGTGCAATTAAATTGGCCAGCCCTGTCATAAACTCAATATTGTCTGTCCCCAGACAGGTACTGGAATGATAAATGTTGGTAAAATGATAAAATATTTGATAGTGACTGTGCATCCTGTAAAGAGCACTGGGTGGTTTTAGTCTCACTGAAGCTCTTTGGGCAAGAGGGAGCGAGTAAGTAAGCATTTCATGAGAGAGTCAAAGAACTGGAAACACAGAAAGAGAGTGACTCAGTAGGACTTCCACAGGGAGAGGGAGACAGGAAGAACGAGGAGTATTTAGCTCTCTTTAGTGCTGAGTTGCAGCCACCACTTGATTGGGTGCTTTGGGAGGAAATGGAAAAGCTCTCCAGCCAGGTGCTTATCTCTGACCAGAGCTTACAGAGTCAACTGACCGCCAAACTGCTTTACCCTGACAGCCAGACTCTCAGAGTAAGTTCCAATCAGCCTGTGAAGAGCAATGTCCAGGAAAGATATTTCTACCAAGCTAGTCTAACTTTTCAGTAGCAAATGTGCGCTTTCTAAACTTCTGTAAGAGTTGAGAACATTGACATTTATGTTTCACGCTTCAGCATCTTCCATTTCAACTATTTCTCTAGGTATGATGGAGCTAGAGGGCAGGGAGATGACACGCTGGTTGTCAGACGTCATACACGTATGATGTGATAGACGTTGCTCTAGGAATAGCCCTTGGAGGGCCACATCATCTGTGCTTCATCAATAATACTCCAATCTGCTGTCACTGCAGCGGTAAAGCAAGCAGGAAGAGATGCTTTGGCCTAGTCCAGTCATCCGCTCAAAGCACTGAACTGCCAAGACTTAAACTGTGAGATCTGTGCAGGGTCAAGAAGGTGCAAATGCTGGAGAGGAAATGGGACAACATTTTGTGAAAACCACCTTCACTGGGAAAAGATTTTTTTATTTATTTATTTTTTTTTTTTGGGGGGGGGGGGGGGGGGGGGGGGGGCTTATATTTTAGGTACTGTTGTTTCAAAAATTATTTATTGAGATGACACCGAGTCAAAAGGAAAACAAAAGTGCTTACTCTTCAGTACATGCAAACCTTTTATTGTCAGGCCTTTTTCTTTTTTCAGCTTTAAACACTGTTTGTGCAGCCTCGTGCAGAAATGCATGAGAACTTCTCAGTCAGTCCAAACTTTTAAATACATATCCAATTCAAACTATCTGAATTCGTTAAATAAACTGGAGAATATATGGGAAACAGAACCTTTAATATGCTTTTCAAAGATGATACAGCACAGTGATGATATGCATGTGCATAAGGGACTGATAACTACTACCAAACATGACCTATTAAATACAAACAGCTTTGCTGAACATCAGTAGTTGTCACCCTCTGCTTCATATCAGTCCGTGTGAATACCTGCGGTAAGTCTTTGGTTCTCTGCAATCCCATTATCCCTGCATGTATGAGATGTGCTGACAGTCCCACAGAGGGGTGAAAGAGCCTGGGGGTAGGTGGTTGGATGGGGGGTGGGTGGACGAGGGTGGGGGCTGCTGATAGTGAAGAAGAAAGAAAAGGTAAGGTCCTGGGAGAGAAAGAGAAAAGACAGGCAGATAAAGAGTGAGATATAGAGGTGTGGTTGTGTGGTGCTACGAGCCTCTGTGTCCTGCAGGGGATTACAGATGGCCCTCAGAATTAAATCAAAACTGTGCTGATGCCAAAAAGCGGGTTCTGTGACACATTGGTTGCCACATGAGAGGGGGGTAAGGCTGGCGCAGAGGGAGGAGGCTAACGGCAAGGGCTGCAGCCATGGAGTGAAAATTGCCTTCAAATGAGTTTTTGAAATATCTAAAAATAAATTGCCTTTGAAAAAGCTCAACAGACAGCTGATATGCAGGCTGGATGAGGGCCAAGTTGAAAGTTGCACCTTCCCTACATTTCTCCTCATCCCAACCACTTCTATACCTTCATTCATTCATTTTCTCACGTCTCATTCCCATCCATGCACACTCTATGCATTCAGGTACTGTAATAGCACACGGGTTTAAACAAAGGTCAAATCTTTAATTTTCCTTTCATTACCAGTTAACAACAGAACGTGAACAAAGCACCTTCTCCTGGCTAATATTTATCCTCAAAGTTCTGTGCATGCGGATTCATTCCAAGAGGACAACAGATGGTAAGGTCTATTTTTAGAGAAAAGGGCTTAATAATATGTAAATTCCCCATTCTGCCTATCCTATCCTTTGCACTTGCTGTAGATCTATTTGTATTATATATAACAAAGATAAAAGTTTCCATTGATAATAAAATGAAAACAGCTTCTGCTGTATGCATCATCTTCTTACACCTGAACATCTTAAATATTTGTTTAACCTGAGCTAATTCAGGTAGTGGCAATTACATAGTGCCACCTTAAAAGCAAGTCTAATGTATTGAACATACAGCATCTAAGAATGTTAATGAATACACAAATAAACAGCATTATGAGACTGATTTTTGAAACTAAGAAAACAGATTTTCCCAACAGTGTGGAAAATCTTAACAAAACACAAACCCACATCATGGGCCTACCTAATAACAACATGTTAAATAGCTGAATATGTGAAACTGCTTCAAACTAGAAGTTTTCCAATTTGTACAGATTTGTAAACACTCAGTTATGCACAATCTGCTCATTCCACTGATTCCCGAGGCCAAAAATTTATTGTATTTCCTGAGACTTGCCGTCTCGGTGTTATTGTTTTCCCTTTGTATTTTTTATAGATGCTCCAATACTAAAGTATAAACTAGTTACAGCCAGGCGCAAGCAAAGAATAATCATTTTACTGAAGAAAATTATATAGCATTCTCCAAAGACACAAAAAAATTAAAAAGTGCACCTACTGCCTACATAACTTTAATATCCAGTCAACCCTCGGAAAATACACCCTTAGTACTTAACCACATAACACCAGGAACCATATAACAAAAACCAGGGATGATTTTCAGAAATATAAATGCATGGAAAATCTAGCAGTTATAAAGAAGTGAGTACACAAATCCCAGTATCCCAAATGTCCGATTCACCTCAGCACGCACATCCACACCAGAACAAGTCAAGTCAAGTCAAGTTTATTTATAAAGCACATTTAAAACAACGACGTTGACCAAAGTGCTGTACAAGATCTGTAACCCCAAGGACTATACTAAATAAAAATAAAAATATATAAATAAATAAATAAAATAATAAAATAAAAATAAATAAATAAAAACATTAAGAACAATAAATAACATAAGAAAATTAAAAATTAAAACGTTTAAAACAAGTATCATAAAATACCATAAAACAATCATCTAAAAGGAGGTAGCACTGCAGCCAAACAAGGCCAAAAACAAATCAATGATAAATGTAATGTTACCTTTGTTCAGTGGTTTGAATTGAAAGAAGCAAAAAATGTTGTGAAATTGTAAGTAGTGTGTGCATGAGAGTTATGCTGTATAAATACTAAAGTGCTCTTAAAACAACAAATGTCAATGTGACCTTGAGGACAATTTGGGCAAAGATCCATTTGGTTATCATTGTGTGCAAGTTTGACTAAAATCTGACCGCTACTTTAATGCATCATTGTCTGATGATGAGCAGGTGTGTTCAGAACATTTTTTCCTAGTGTGATAAACAGGTGAAGGCAAAACTGCCAGAGAAGATATAGAATTTACAAATTATACACTAGCAGAGAACAGCCCCCCCCGGAGCCATAAAAGTACTGGATAAATACGGAGTGAACACAACACACAAGCACTGAACACTGAGCAAGCCCTCGCACACTGCCTTTTGAAATAACAGGTTAAAAGTTGCCACCTTGGACTGTTAGCTCAGGGTTGGTGGGGCTACTCCGACTTTCCCAGTTAGAAGTTGAGGGGGCATTCCAGATGAAAATTCCAACTGGGAACTTCGAAATTCCAACTTCTGGCTTAATCTGGAGCACACCATAAAAACTACATGAGGAAGATGGTAACTAGTGCAGCTAGTTGTTGATAAGAAAGGCAGTTGGATACACTTTGCATTTGCAGTGGATGGCCAAGGGGTGATAACTGAGTTGCAAAAGGCCATATGCAAGCAATTCTTGTGCTTTTCAGCCCAAGGGAGACAGAAACACCTAACTCTAGATCCGTTCAAAGAATTCAAGGTGAGCAAGTTTGAGTTCATATTATCATCCAAAGAATTATCCTTCTTTTTTTTATCCTGAAATAAACTTTAACCTTTTTGTTTGAGACAGATAACACTGCGGTTGTAAAATCAACAATGTTCCAGTGGCTAAAATGTGTTTGGTAGTTAACATTGGGTACTTAAGCTAATGATGTAATTCAAGATTCAAGAGTCTTTATTGTCATGTCTGCAATTGCAAGGTACAACAGAAACAAAATGGTATTTCACCTGGAATTACAAAGTGCAAATAAAGTTAAAAACAACCTAATTGAAATGTAAATATACTAAGATATAAAAACACCAATAAGGCCAGCAGCCAGTGGCATTCATACTGAGACGCTTAGTGCTGAAGTTCATATGTTGTACTGCGCAATTAAGATTGTACAAAACAAGAATTGTGCCAATGTTCAAAGAAGGTCCCTGGTTATAGTATGTTTAGTGCTCTCACATCCTCTGGGAAGAAGCTGTTGAAAGGTCTGCTGGATCTACTGTACAGCTGACGCTCTTGATAATTCTCCCAGATGGTAGCAGGGAGAACAGGCTGTGAGATGGGTGGTAAGGGTGTTTCAGGATATCTGACACCCTACGGATGTAGCACTCACTGTAGATGTCCACACCAGCGAGGGGAGGGGGGCACCTATGATCCTGCTGGCCATCTTCACCAACCTAATTCAGCTGATTTTTCCTCATAGTTCTTGCAGCTGCCAAACCAGGAGGTGAGTCTGTAGGTCATAATACTGTTGGACCTTCTTGATGATGGCTGCAGTATTGGTGGTGAAGGCCAAATCCTCTGCCAGGTGGACTCTGAGAAACTTGACACTGCTGACCCTCTCCACAGCAGCCCCATTGATGTTTCAGAGGACTGTAAGCCTGTCTACTGGGTTTTCTGAAATCCATCACCATTGCCTTTGTTTTTCATATGTTAAGGAATAGGTTGTGGGACCTGCAAGGTAATGTCAGCTCCTCCACCTCCATCCCGTATGCGGCCTCATCATTTTTCTTAATGAGGCCAACCACAGTCGTGTCATCTGCATACTTAAAGAAATGGTTGGTGGTGTGGGTGGCAGTGCAGTCATGGGTAAGCAGGCTGAAAAGGAGGGGACTCAGGATGCAGCTGGATGATCTTTTTTCCCCACCCTGTCTGCTGCAGATGCATCAGGAAGCTGAGGACACAGTTGCAGATGCCAGTGTCCATGTCCAGCAACGTCAGCTTCTCCACCAGTTGTCGTGGAATTATAGTATTAAACGCCGAATTATATAATTAAACATTATACCTCATAGTAACATTAGCAGGCTACTCGGCAACTACCCTATCATTTCAGTTCGTGTACTGCCAACAAAATATGATTTTAGCATTTTTTGCTTTGTACTGTTGTTGCTTTTTTGTTTACAGATCTTTTTCTACATTTTTGCAATATTCAAATGTTTTTAATAAAAGGAGTTTATGTTTAAGTACATAGAATATTTAGTTTTGATTGTAGTGGACATGCACAAAGGAAAAAAACTGAAGTCTTCTTTAGCATAAAGTTGTTTGACACTCAATATGGATGAATGTTTGTCTACAGGCTGTTAAATAACAACTATCTGCAAGTTAGAAGAAGGTAATCTACACTTAGTTTATGCAAAACATCAATGAGCTGAAAAGAATGGCACCAATGAGCCAAAACATTATGGTTAACATTCTACTAGTACTTTGCAAGCTGCTAAAACACCTCCAAAATTAACTATACAGTCAGGTTTCCCTGTGGTATCTAGCGCTAAGACAGCAGTAGGGGCTCGCTAATGTCCTGAAAGTTCTAAGTATAATCCATAATGTCTCACACTGGTCCCAGCACATCTCAGCACCCTGGTAGCAGCTCTGCTCCAACACAGACTATTGAATTTTTTTTTTGTTCCCGGAATTTGACTAGATCTACACAAGCCTTTCCAGTTTTGGGATGCTCTCTCTAGCCAAACAATTTGCACCCTTCTAATTAGTCCCATTTAACATATCCCAAACATTGACATGTAATAGTATTAGGACATATTCAGTGTGATAGCCACTTAGGCTCACTGTTGTAGACCTGTGACAAAGTCTGTTTGCTTGCTGGTCCACAAAGAGATCATTTTTCAGCCTTGTAATTGTGATCTACACATTTCACACATTTACACCAGCCTTCAGGTACGGTTTAGCATAGGCAGACCATAACAGGCATGTTTGCCACTAAGCAGCACACTTTAAAGGAAAGAAAGACCAAAAAGGAAAAAAAAAGAAGAGGCACTTAGATTTGTTAACTCGTCAGCATCACTCAGATGCTCACTTCAGAAACCACAAATGGCTGGGCGAGGGTGACGGGAGACAATGAGAAGAGAAGATGCTCAAAATGGAATGCTTTTTGTCTATCATCTGGGATAATGACAGTGAACATTCAAGGATTCAAGCAGTTTATGAGCTACTTTAAGCTTTTCCTTAATGTCCTCCACTTCAGTGCAGCTCCCCTTTAAAACTGCCTATTAAAGCTGATCATGAAGGCATGTCTGCCATCAAAATGGTCTCTTTTAGCTGTATTTGCCTGCAAGGGAGTTTTGCCTCTTCATTAAAATGACAACAATGATTCACCCTATGCATATGCAAATACACAGAAATCGAGATAAAACTGCAGCAGGCATTATGCTTGCTTAATGTGCCTGCATGCACAGGCCTGGGGTTTACAAAAGATGGGATTTGAGACAGCAGCCTTTGCTCTTTTCCCTTTAGACAGTCCAGATGTACTCCGGGACTCAAACCAAACAGAATTCATTTACTTATTTAGGATTGGGCCTCCTTCTGAGGATTAATTCTGACTTGCAATAGCGAGAAGGTACATGCCTTGGCATGGACAGAAAGCAGGCATACAATGGTCCCAAAGGAGACAGTGATCAACATTACACTCCAAAAATTAATGTACATTGTTGAAGTGCTGTACACAATTACACCAAATCCCCATTTCATCCAATTGATAACCATAAAGAGAAAGAAAAGTAGAATCAAAGAGACTGATGCTTTGAAGTGCATGTGATCCAGGACTGGCCAGCTAGCAAGATTATTCATTTGAATTTACTTTTGAGACTAGTTAACATGTAGAAACACTCACCGTCTCTTTGACTAGCACAAAGGTGCAGGGAGAACATCAAAAAGATGTGAGTGTGACATGGTTTTGCACTATATTAAGCCCAGCAGCTGGGGAAAAAGCTTGGTGCTGGCATAAATTTTTCTCTGAGGAGGACAAATGGGAAAAGGTCACTCATTAGCACCTGATCACACATGCTTAGTGAGGTCACATGAAAGCAAACAAACCATGTTTCAATTCTCCACATGAGGATACAAATTTTAGCATTTGTCTTGAGGCGTAGTTAGGCGCAAAGCTCCCACAAAGTAGCATAAGGATCAAAGGGAGAAAAGTGATGTGGAATTCATTTCTTTAGTGAACATAAAAAACATCAACTGTCTGATCATTAATTGTTGGAGTCTCACACAATTCATCATACTTTCAAGTTGCAGGATCAATTCAAAGAGACTTTGCACTCTCAGCAGAAAAGCATATAGACTTTGTGAAAACTGGAGAGAAAAAAAAATCCCTCTCGGAATATACCGATTGAAAATAATGCAAGAATATGCAAAAAATAGAAGTTAATTTGTTACATAATACGTGGAGTAAATGAATTATTAGATCTCGTTCTGGGACTCTACAGCCATTTGCCAACATTTACTTTCAATGATGCACATGCAAGAGCTTGTGAATTTGCATTGTCCATACTCATGAGGGCAAAGGAAGAAATCTCTGGGTGATGATCAATCTCACATGACCAAAGGCTTGTCATAGTATTGTCATAGTATCCAACCAACACAGTGGCCCCTGTCTGAGTAATAAAAACTGACACCATCTCAGCTTCTTCAATTACATACACACAGACACACCACTTCTGGCAGATCAGCAGTAACATTAAAGCTACATTACAACTGCATTTGGCGACATTATGAATAAGCAATGATTCAAAGCAGCTGCATTCATTACGCAAACGTGATTAAAGTGGGGGACCCCTCAGGCGTCCGGGGGCCTAATGATCCCACTCTGCCTTTTGTTATTCACGCTGGCCGAGGGCATGCCACTAAGCAGCAGCCCTGGGTGTATGCTTGCACCGAATGAGGCCTCATTAACAACAGGCCACTCACAAACCCCGCGTTCGTACTCAGCGCCCAGCCATGGTAAATGAAAGAGATGAAGCACTCCGGATGCCCGGGTCTACCCCTGCCGCAGATGGGCCTACCCGCTCTTCTGCATGATGATGTAGATGTCCACTTTTGTGTGTGACAAGATGACATATGTTACAGGGCATTCTTCGCTGCCTGTTAAATTGCCCTCTCCGGATCCTCTATTCAGCCCCATCAGTGCAGTCTCCCTCCAGAGACTGGCAATATACATATTTACATAATACTCTAATGCAATAAAACAAATGAACACAGTCTTGTGTGTGTGCTAGGAGGGGAGCTAGATTGGAGAATTGAGAAATTAAACTTTGGGGATTTCCCTCCATTTATCTCATAGTTAACAAATCCAATATAAATATTAGGCCCACCAAAAAAATACATGAACAAGTAGTCATTTTGACAAGTATATGAATCTAAAGCCTGATATAACTCGTTTACTTGTGTCATGGAGCTGTACTGTTTAAAAATATATATTAAAACATTATTGTGCCACACTAGTTTATTGTATGGCATGTTTCTTAATAACAAAAAAATATGGGCATAATAATTTGCTTAACCCCTTCCTAGTAAGAGCATCATTGTAGCACAGCATCTCCTAGCAGACAAAATAAAACATTGTTTTGGAGAGAAACAGTATTTCAGCATTTTTAATATCATCATTTGAAACCGCAGACAAAAAATGCTACAACACTTGTTGTATCCCTTCCAAACACCGAGCACTGTCTAAGACCATAAATCTTACATGGCAAGACTCAAAATCTACAAACATCGTCTTCCTATAGACCTGACCCATGTACGCTGTGCTCCAGTATGCATTTTCATGACCACTCAAACTTCCGGATCAGGATTTTCCCCTCATGCTCTTTCTTCCCCATCAGATGGATTCTGGATTGCCCCTGTTGCTGACCAAGCACTAAATTATTCAGTTGAAAATAAGTCCACATTAAAAATGCATTGACTCACAAGAGTAAGACACTGTGGAACAAACTGCAGTATTAAAAACATGTAGGGGATCAATGTGTTAGAGTTTTTTGTCATTTGCATTCCTAATTTTCTATCAAGTACTTTCAGAAAGCAGGTGATACACAGTAACACTTTAGGTTCACACTGTTGCTCCATCAATGCAGACGGTGGTATGAAAGCATTATTTAGGGTCTGCAGTGGGGTGTGTTTTTGTTACACTGACTCTATTAACACTATGATATCATGGCAAAGTTGCATATGTTACTAGTTCATCACTTTATCCTGTTAAACACTGGTGTGAAATTCTGTCAAAATAAGCCAATGAATTCTTGATTTATGGGGGGGAAACAACTTTGTGAGGTCATAGTAACTTTAACCTTTGACTATCCTCGAGTCGAAATAGATGTTTTTTCCCAAATTTGAAGTAGTTTCATTCACAAGAATTCCATCTTAAGTAGGCACTTGGTGACAGTGGAGAGTAAAAACTGGCTTTTAACTGGACAATCGTCTACATGTTGTAGCTGCTTACCGTCACCAGGGGGCAGTATCACCAACAATCTTGTGGGCTGCTCCTGTTTGTGGTGTTGTTGGTCCTTGCAAGCTGTGGAGAAAAGCAAAGTTATAACATACAAAAGAACTGACATGAAACCGAGTGTTAAAAACAATGAAAAGTCCACTGCAGTCTCCAGCTGAGCTTCTCCTGCTATATTTTTTTCATCTTTCATGTTTGTGGTGAATCCCGTCGTTGCCCCCTTGTCTGTTTTGGCCAGTCAGCATTCGACATGTGCACTTTGGTTTCTTTGAGGACTGCACATAAGAGCATTTGCATTGGTTGCATAACCCCTTTGTAGACAAATAGTTATATAAGTCGACACAAAAACAACTGCACCAACTAATTATTTGGTTCTTCTGACTAGAAAAAAATCTAAAGAAATAAGCAATCCTAAAGCCACAATACAAAAAAAACTTTACAAGTAAAATAACGATGACACATTTAAAAGGTTTGTATTTTATCTTACATAATTCAGCAAATAAGTTGGCAGTTTGAAAAACAGATAAAAAAAAAAAAAAAAAAAAAAACCTCAACACATTCGACCATGGTCAAATATCAATTTTATATGTTTGGATACTCTAAGAGTGATGAAATTGATAAAAATGATTTGCAAAATATTCTCCGTTCAGTGTGAAATCACCCGTTATCAGAGAAGATAAAACTCCATAGTAATGGTAATATACCATATCAAATTATGGGTCCATGCAAGTGCTGATACGCTTGTAGGCAGTGTGCAACATTTTTACATTAGCAGTTCTTCAGCAATGATTATTCTCTTTTTAGTATCAGGCTGATGCATGTGCCATTTCCTTCAGCTTCCTGTGCTGTCTACACTTATCAGTGGCAGTTGCTTCAAAAATGCCAGTAAGAAAGTGCCAAATATGCTAATATTCAAAAAAATATTAAAAATCTGAGGATTCATGCAAGTGTGCCAAAAAAAATATTGCTTCATGAGTATGACTGCACATTAAGAGGGATCAGCATGTATCAGCAAGTATCATTCATGCTGAAAATAAAGATAGACTACCACAGAGACACACTGTTCATACCATCTCTGAAGGTTGCTGACAGGACCAGATTCCAACTTTGCTGACTCTGAACCTTCAGGCCTCACATGGACCAGTAAGGGGGGGGCAAAATGAGGCCTCTGCAGCTTATTAAGCCAGGTTTAATGGCCTTGACCTGGCCCACAACCCCGAAGAACAGTCCTGGAGGGAGAAAGGTCAAAGTTTGTATAACATTACAGAGAGAGAGGAACTCAGAGGTGTGAGGCATTTGGCAGAGCGCCATCGTTGTATCGACTATAAAACAGATGGAATTCTGTTAACCAAGACTTTTCCAAGTTTCTCTCCTTGAAAATGTGCTTAAGCTTGCAATCAAAGCCAGCCAAGTTTGAAAGTAGCACATTCCTTGACCTTAGCCCAGAGCTAAAGGCAATTACAATTCTATTTGTTTTTAAAGGTTTTTGGTTTTATAAGGCACACAGGAGAAGAGAGCAAGAGGGGTGACAAATGGTTCTTGGCCAGGCCAGACCCAGACCTTGAGGTTACGTGGCATGCATTTCAGAATACTTAACAGCCATTTAGCCATGCAATTATATATTTTGAATGAAAACATGTTAATGTACTCCACTTAGACTAAATTACTGTCCCTGAATTTGACATTCAAGAAATGTGGGAAGATTTACGTTATAATAATTGTAACTGTGGGACATTTTTCTGCATGATGCTTCTGTCATTGGAAATCGTTACTAATTAATTTAAGCTGGTATTGATTTATTGATTCCTGCACACCATATCAAGAAGGTATCTGAAATAGGATTTTATATATATGTAGTGTCACATTTAATCTATGATATAGTTTTCATTGACTCAGTGAAAACGTAGGATTTGGAAATCATAAAGCAACAAAACACCCACTTTCTTGAATATCCCCCTAATGTACAGTTTCCTTCTTACCCCCTCCTCCACTAAAATTAACACCACAGTTCTTGCACACTCACTTGCTCAGTCCCCATCATTTCTTTCACTCCTTTTCAGGCGTGTTACAGACGGCTGAAACGGAGGTCACAAGCAAAGCAATAAGGCCTGTTGTGAAACGGCTGTGGGATCAATGGGGGTTTTAAGGAGGCAGGACACGTAGCCACAGCTGGTCAATTAGAGCAAGGACAGCACAAGTGCACACATACATACAAACAGTCAAAGTGGCTGGCCTTTAAAAACAGAGTTACTTTTCATCTCCCGTCAGCTCTTTTTCTTCAGCTTTAAATGAATCAGCATCTTGGATTCTTGATATTCTGCTGGTTGGTACTTAAACAGGAAGAGTGTGAATTTGGGGTGATGTTTTAAGTTTTACCTCATCCAATGTTACAAACACTCACTATGACGGACACTTAAAAATAAAAGCATTTTCAAGTTTTGAAAAGTACCACTCCCCCATTGGCCTTATATCTCATGACCATATACCCAGCTCATCTTTGATCGTGCTCTGTTGGTGGATAAATATACAGGATGTAGACAATTAGGGGCATTAAAAAAAAAAAAAAATCTGCGCAATCACACATTTGAGCGGATTGGTAGATAGGTATACTGGACGCATATGATTGGTTGCTTAAATTTTTCATATTATTAACTTTTTTCCTACTCAAACACATATCCTATTTTAAGTACTGTCTGCAATATAGTTCTTGATGAACCTGATGAAGGCCACGGGCCAAAATATGGTCAAGTAATAAAGCTGATCTTCATAGCACAAGTTTTGCTAGAGCATCAACCTCTTTAGACATTTGTTCTTCTCCATGCACCTTAGAAGTAGGTGAGGTTGTGCCAGAAACGTCCACTTTGATTGGAAGGAGAAAGCTTCTTTTCTTTCAAAAGAACATGGCAGAACAGTTTAGGTTTGCAAAGCTGCATCTGAAAAAAAAAAAGATTTCTGGAACAATTCAATTCAATTTTATTTATTTAGGGCCAAATCTCAACAAACAGTCACCTCAAGGTGCTTTATATTGTAAGGTAAAGACCCTACAATAATTACAGAGAAAACGACCCCCTATGAGCAAGCACTTGGTGACAGTGAGAAGGAAAAACTCCCTTTTAACAGGAAGAAACCTTCTGCAGAACCAGAGTCAGTGAGGGGCAGTCATCTGCTGCGACTGGTTGGGGCTGAGGGGAGCGAGACACGACAGAAGACACACTGTGGAAGAGAGCCGGAGATTAATAATAACTAATGATTAAATGCAGAGTGGGGAATAAACAGAGTAAAAAGAGGTGAATGAAAAGAAACACTGAGTCCATCATGGGAACCCCGCAGCAGTCTAGGGCTATTGCAGCATAACTAAGGGATGGTAAACACCTCATACAAAAGGTCAAGCATAGTGGTAGAGGGATGATATTTTTTTTTTGCAGCCACAGTACCAGGACATCTTGCAGTCACTGAGTTGACCATGAACTCTTCTGTATACCAAAGTATTCTAGAGTCAAATGTGAGGTCGTTAAGTTATTGAATCATGGGGTGTACTTAGTTCTCTACAAGACTGCACTGTATGAACAAGAAACACTACGTGGACAACAAGTCAGTAAAGAAACCAGTGAAGAGACAAGATAAAATGTCTTTACTATGGACCATAGATTTTCATGTAGAATAAAACACAAGCTTGTGACAATTTACCCTACAGGCCTTAACCCGCATAAAAGCAGCAATCCCTGTTACTGAATTAGCATAAGAGGAGGCAAGGGGGGGGGGACTCAGAAGACTAGTGAGTCTTAATGAAGCTCATTAAGTCACAGAGAAAACATTGCACCATTAAGTATGACAGAGTGAGTCGCTGGCATCAAAATATGCACTTCTCCCAAGCATTTAACCATGGGTTATTTGATTTAAAACAGGAAGTGGCAGGTGAATCCATTACTGTGTTTTGTATTTCGTCTTCATCATCAAGAGCTAAGCTTGTGGTGCTACTACACAGCTTGTAACTAATAGAATTTTGCAAAAATATTGTGCAAACAGAATTTCAACTAGGCTGAGACTTAGTGAGCAGTTATGGGAAAATTTAACTGGATGGGATGAAACATGATAGTAAAGTTTAGTAGACTTCTGTGATGATGTAAATGTGATGGCAGATGTCACAAATAGTGTGACAGACAATAGCCACCAAATAATATATTAACAAATGCTCAAACCTTTTTTTTTTTTTTTTTTTAAATATAGGCATATTGTACCTGTCCCCATTCCTTTCTCCTAGAAACATGGGTCTTTTGGCTAGTCAGGATCCAGCTACCACAGATGCTGGAATACTGATGATAAAAGATGACAGTGTTGATAATCTGACCTTGTAACTCCATGCAAGCGCAAACTAAGCCAAGTATAGCACAGTCTGAAGAGTGGAGATAAACTCTTGCATCTTATCTTATGCATATTTCTTCTCTTTTTCTTGTCAATTTCACCATTTCTGATCGCTAGTAGTTACTTTTATAAAGGTGCCCTGCTCTAAAAGTTCAGATTTTGTCATAGTGTTGCATCTTGCGATCAAAAACTGAGTTTGCATGACATAGAGCAGCATGGCTAAGTTCCTGTGCAGCTCAGCAAGCATTCACTATGCAACACAAGGTGACAGGCTCCCAATTATCTTTGTCACATCAATCAGCATATGCAAAGAGGCCTAAGAGTACACCTGTGAGCTATCTTTTTTATGACAAAATATTTATATTTTCCCATCTATGAATGGCCTTCGTGTATTCACTTCTTTCCATTCTAATCTCTCCTCTCCACAGCTCTTGTCCTGCATCTCAGCACAATACCTTTTGCTAGTGCAGAATATTGTAATGAGTCTATAAATGGGTTCATTACCTACACTACATTTCCAATTAGGGATGGGAACACATTGTGAAGGGAGAAGGAAATAGATACTTGAGAGACAGTCTACTGATAGTTCAGCGTCTTGCCTTTGGATTTACTGCTGACTTTTTCTGTTATCCTGTTTTTCTTCACCTTGATTGTGATCTTCGCCATACTCCAGTTTCTACTGACAATAGGCTGTGCCTGAAGAATAAAGGCAGTCTTGACTTGATTATTTGTAGTGTAAACACGCCTGATGTCTTCCAGAGCTATAAAGCAGTTCTTGCTCTTTTTCAAATACTTGAAAATGAGAATTAACTGCATTCAGCTTATATTTATTCAGAAATACTTCTTGTAGTCAAAACACAGTACAAGAAAGGATGGAGGGAGGGTGGAGGAAAGAGGGGGAACAGACGATTGAACTAAGACTGATATTTGTAGCAGGCAAAAAGAGAAAAACTAGAGTCAAAATATGTAATCAGTACTAAGTCCCTTCATGGTTTCCATGTATGCAAGATCCTGTAAATGTTCCCCCTCTATTCCTCCTTCCCTCCAGCTGAATGTTGAGCACTTCCACTCCAATATCCCGTTAGATTACAAAGAGTATTCATCACTGACAACATCCTTCAGCAGCTCCCCCAGGGAGTCGGAACTACAAGGAGGAATGCTAGAGCAGCTACTGTACCTCTGAGCCAACCAATGACAGGAGGCCTGTGAAGTTGTGTGATCACCTGGAAACCTTTGGCTGCAACATCAAAGCGGGTGACTGATGCTGTATAAATGCATCTAAAATTTTTCACGTTTTTGTTTGTCAACACAACCACAACCTGTTGGACTTGTTGTGTTCAATTTGAAATGTTTACCTATTCTTTGTAGGCCTTAAGACATTTCTAACAAAACCATTTTTTCAAAAAAAAAAAAAAGACAGATATATTTATTTTACTGAAACTATGGTACTTCATATCCAAACATTAAACTAACTAAACTACCCAGCCATCCAGCCATCTTCTACCGCTTATCTGGATCCAGCTCACTGGGGCAGCAGTCTAAACAGAGAAGATCAGACCTCCCTCTCCTTGGCCACATCCTCCAGTTCATCCAGGGGGACACTGAGGTGTTCCCAAGCCAGCCAAGAGACATAATCTCTCCTGAGTCTGCCGGGTCTACCCTGGGGCCTCTTCCCAATAGGACATGCACGGAATTCCTCACCTAGGAGGTTTCTAAGAGACGTCCTAGTCAGATGCCCAAACCAAACATCTCAACTGGTTCTTCTGAGTCTCTCCTGAATGACTGAACTCCTCAACCTTTCCCTTCTGGAAGCTTATACTTTGGGTTATCATGCAACAGAGTTTGTACAGCAGACTTTTGTTTATTTTAAATTTAAGTTCTTAAACTATATCTACAGTACACATTCAGCAAGTAATCTAAATAAATCATTTTAGGGACTATAATACACACGGAAATGTTTGTTATTAATACAAAAAGAAACTGAAAACTTTAAATTAAAATTATGTGTTGTAAACAGCCAGTGTATTTTGAGCATTCAAGGTTATACATCCCTGCATGTATCTATTACCAATGCCAACACAAAAATGTATTTTCTTCAACAGAGCACTAATTGGACTGTAAAATCCCACAGTGGTAAAGCAGATAAAATCTACAGAAAGATAAGAGAGCGCAGATCTTGGAATCATTTTAAGCTACAAGATGGGAGAAACCGCTGAATGTTCTTAGAGTGAAATATGAATGAATGTGTCATATCATTCAAGGGCCATGACTCCGCAGAGCACCAGTGAAGTTTCTGCAGAGGTTGAGTTTTGAGTTAATGCACAGTACTGCAGTGCCCCCTGCTGACCATAGAAAATATTCCACCTTTAATAATTTACCTGCCCCTGGAAAGTTCACTGGGAGAATAGAATCTATCAGAGAATTTAATCAGTATTCTCTGTGTTGCTTCAGTCCAATACACATTACCAAAGAGATTCAGAGTATGCCAGTTACTATTAACATCTACATACACACTGACTATAAGATTTAGCACTGTGGTGACCTGATTTAATATGAACAGCAGACACTTTTAAAATAAAAATTACACCATACACTGCTCTCAGCTTCAAGTTACTTCATTTGTACCCGAAAGGTAAATTTGTTGTGCAGTGTAGTGAGTCAGCTCATAAAAATACAGACATGAATAAAAAAATAGCTAAGACACAACATGTTAAAAACAAACATATAAAAACAAATGGAATAAAAAACAAAACATGATGAGACATAAAACATAATAATAGCATTAAAAAAAAACAAAAAAAAAAAACAAGGGGTTAAAATGGGTTAAAATGTGTTAAAACTTATGGGTGTAGGAACAAAACTGCATTTTATATCTGCGTCCTGACGGGAGAAGCTGGAACTTACAGTGCAAAGGGTGAGAAGTGTCCTTTAAGATTGATCTAGAGCTCGTCTGTACCTGCCTGGAGTACAGAGTCTCTGGATTTAACTGCAGCTCTCCCGTCAGCTTACTGGACCACTTCACTGTTTGGTTCAGGTAATTCTTATTTTTAAGAGACAGATTACCGAACCATGCCACCAAGCAAAAGGATAAAACCGATTCAATAAAAGCACGATAAAACAGGGTCAGCAGTGTTTTGTCAATATTAAAAGACGACAGTTTTCTGAGGCTAGGCAGACGCTGGTAACCTTTTTTATATACAGCTTCACAGTTTGCCTCAAAAGTCAGTTTGCTGTCAATAATGGTGCCAAGATATTTATATGTCTCGACACATTCTACTGTCTGACCCTTTATAAGAGTCAGCTCCTGTGCCTGAGTGAGTTTCCTAAAATCATTGAACATATCCTTAGTTTTTAGGATGTTCATCTGCAGAAAAGATTCATGACACCACTGAACAAAGTCCTGAACAAATGGACCATGGTGAGTTTCATTGTCCATAAGCAGACTGACCATAACTCAATCATCTGCATACTTTAAAATGAATCTGTCCTTCCTGCTACTATGACACGTTTGTGTAGAGAATGAACAGGAGAGGTGACAGAACACATCCTTGCGGGGATCCAGTGGAGGAACAGACCTGATCAGACAGAGTGCCATTCACTCTCACTCTCTGTGTTCTGTTTGTTAAGAAATCTAAAATCCAACCCACAAGATTAAAGCTTAGATTAAAATGTTCTAAAAGCCTCTGTGTGAGAATGTGGGGTTGGATGGTATTAAAAGCAGATGAGAAATCAATGAATAAAAGCCTTGCATGTGTTCCCTTTCCCTCAAGATGTTTAAGAAGCAGGTTCATTAAAGTGACTGTGGCATCCTCAACTCCTCAGTGTGGCTTATAACTGCAGAGGATCCAGGTCACACACTGTCTTCTTTAAAATTTCAGACCTCACCAATTTTTCAAATGATTTCATCACAATGGATGTCAGTGCAATGGGTCTAAAACAATTGGACAATTACTCTTTGGAACAGGGACGACTACAGCATCCTTCCAACATTTGGGGACATGCTAGGTCTGTAAAGACTTATTAAAAATCTAATAAAATATTGGGCACAGTTGTTTGGCACATGATTTGTGCAGACGGCCACAGATGTTATCTGGTCCCTGACTCTTTGGAAGAACACAAACAAGAGTTGGGGACTCTTGAAGTAGCCTTAAGGAAAGCTGCCAAAATCTGCATCAATGTGCTCCATTAGGGTTCAGCACTGCAACGTCACAGGTTGTTCTGACAAAACACATACCTGAATCAAGTGACTGAATGAAGTAGCTGCACAATTTTCTTCCAGGTAAAAAAGAACTGTGACTGATAACAAAAATATTTAGGAGCTGGTACTGGGTTGAAGATTAATTGGGAAGCCCCAGAGACCCAATGAATTAATGGAATGAAAATTAAAACTACAAAGTTGTGTTTAAATAAAAGGGGATCTATTGTGCTCATTTCAAGCATTTCTATGTTTTTATCTTTGGACTCCACTAGAGTAGCTTTTCATGATTCACCATTGAAAATAATCATGAATCAATTCAATTTATTTGTGAAGCCCAATATCGCATGTTGGTATTTTATTCAAAGGGCTTTACTGGCATCAAAACATATCAAATCATTAACAAAAATTAAGAATTATATTAAAATAGACATTTAAACAAACAAGCAACCCATCAGAAACACATACATACCCCCCCACACACACATACACACACATAAATATATAAATAGTCCATATATAAAAGATAAATATGTTAAATCCCATAAAAACACAACAAGAAATAACAAGAAACAAACTTAGAAGTAGAAAGCCAACTGCAAAATCTCCATCCTCAATTTCTCTCTGGGAGGAGTATTGGATAGCTAACAATTTGACACTTAAAATCTCAACTCGCAGACATGTAAGATTGTCCAAGATGTTCTATACAAGTAAGAATCTTTAAAAATCAATTCTGTAGGATACTGGAAGGCAGTGCAGCTTTGCTAAGACTGGACTGATGTGCTCTCTGTTATTGGTTTGTGTTAATAACCTCACAGCAGAATTCTGGATAGCTGCAGCTTACTGATAGTTGTTTTTAGGAAGTCTAGCAAAAGGGCATTGTAGTAATTCAGTCTACTAGAAATGAAAGTCATCTTATACTAGTCCTTGGCGCAGCCCCTCAGTTGATGCAGTGTCTGAAACAAACCATTTAAGAATACCTTGATTTTAAGCCAGCTTTCTTCTGATTGGGTGTCCCTCATAAACAGGTTTGAACAGTAGAAGGGTGGGGTTGCTAATTTTAAAAAAATATCTTATCTGTTTGACATTATATGGCGATAAGAGTTAACAGAAAAACTGAAACCCAGAGTTTGAAACAGTTTGAAGCCGGAGGTTTTGGCGTATAAGGATTACTTGCTCAGGTGTAGACCCTATTATCTTAAACGAAGCATCCTCACTGTAGCAAATCTATACCTACAGTACCAGTCAAGAGTTTGGACACACCCACTGTGAGTGTGTCCCAACTTTTGACTGGTACTGTATGGCAGAAAATAAGGGAAAACATATTACCTACAGCTCCAAATGGCAGCAATTAGTTTGTAAAGCTTCTTCTACAAATTACAGAATCTTATAATCTAACATCTGTAAATTGGACCTTGACACCAAAAGGACCAAAGATGCAAAAGATCTAGTTTTCGACAAGACAATAGTTTTTTTCTGAACAAATATAACAACTTAATGGTGTATGTGTGTGAAGATGAACATCTTATTCTTGGAACTATTGTTTTTGGCTTTTAAAAGGAAAGTCAATAAAACTGGTTGTTACCAAGTAACGCTGTATACAGTAGGTATACAGTAGGAGGTCTAAGATAGATAGAGTAATTTCCCATCCCCACCAGCTTCTTGTCTTCAACAATATGACCTCTCTCCAAGGCTTGAGACAGTCCACACAATTACCTTCAATTATCCTCACTTCCAGCTCACAATTACATCTATTATTGATTCCAGACCCCCAGGCTGTAAACCTTATCTATACCTAACCACAGCCCATGGCAAAGAAAGCAGAATACGGCCAAATAATAGGACCTTGCTTCTTTAACATTCTGCAGTTTTCCACTCCATCTATGTCACATCATCACCTATCTAAAGGATGCTGCTTTTACACTCCGGTGCCCTTGAGAAACAAATTTGGTGAATGGCATAACAGTTTCTTCTAAGTAGTTATGACTCTCCAAAAGATGATCTACAGGTCAGAGTACAAGTCAGCGACAAATATAATTATGTTTAAATGATCTCCCGAGTCAGAAAGTCAGCAAGAAAACAACAAGAAAAGTCAAGAAATTCATCTTAAATTCTCAACACAGGCTCTCTCTGTGTGTGTGTGTGTGTGTGTGTGTGTGTGTGTGTGTGTGTGTGTGTGTGTGTGTGTGTGTGTGTGTGTGTCCATGGTGAAACTTTAGGAAACAATGATTACACATGTCTGTCTGCTGAAAGCAAGCAAAGACAGGAACAGGGATGACAGTGAGACAGAGAGGAATGAAGGTCAGCTACACAGTATGGAAGCTGTAAAACGCAGGATCACACTCTGCAGCTCTCCTGCCAGATTTTTTAATATGATACTTGCTGACATTTAGTGAGACACAAACATAAGCTGCTGTCATCACACACTAATGTAAAACATCCATCATCTTGAATACATGCCAGGGCACCTGCAGAGAGCCGCATCAATGATGCCCTGCTGCCATCTCCTGTTACAACTTGAAGGGCTCAGCTCCATGACTGATTTGTAATGCAACACTGCCCCCTTGAGGACTTATGAAACTAAATGGACGTGCATCAGAAACTTTTGTTTCCGTTCAGGTCCCTTTCCCTCCAGAATGTGCACGTAGCCCTCAAACCTGTTTAAAATGCCAGCTGGGTCAGGGTTACAGCACCAGGAGTGAGCATTAATCTTACAATTTATACTATTGTCTGCCACCAATAAACAGAAAAAATGCCTAAGACCAGAGGAAGCTAAAAACAAACAATAGAGAAATTCATAAAGCATTTCTAACAAGTAAAATGAACAAACCTGCATGTTTACTATGTGTATTATGCAACTTGTGGGATGCTTTTGCTTTTGAGTATGTTTTTGTTGCTGCTGCATGTTGTTTGTATATCTTTCATTTTATTGCAAATAAAATACCATAAAAAGTAATTATCCGTTAAACACCCTAAAAATCGCTAACTCGGAAAAAAAAAAGCTAGTAACCTGACAGGCATAACTTAACTGTTACCATGAAAATGTTTCACCATTTTAAAATCGGCATAGCAAATTTCTTGATAATCTAAATTATAATGTCCTCAAATTTCTGTAATGTGCGGTTCAAATGCAGTATTATAGTTACTACCCAATCCTGCTTGTAAAACTTATTTACACAAGTCCTTCTGCGTCATAACTTAAGCCCTGCAAAATGATTGTGTAGTATTACGGAAAGAAATAAACAAAGTAACTCCAACAAGTAAGAAAGTCGGCCAACTCACCTCTTAGAAGAACCCAAATGTTCATTAGAGAAATCAGCCCGGTGTCTCTAAGCCACAGGTGTTGCTAATTGGAGTAAATTGAAAAGCTTGTTTTGGTTTAGATACTGTTGTTTTTCACTTGGCAGTGATGCTGTCTCAGATTAGGAGAGTAGCTACGATTAACACACACACACACACACACACACACACACACACACACACACACACACATATATATATATATATATATATATATATATATATGTGTGTGTGTGTGTGTATATGTGTGTGTGTGTCTGTGTATGTATGGGTTTTTGTTTGTTTTCTGTTTTTGTTTTGCTGTTTTTTATTTGTTTTTTTTGTTTGTTTGTTTTTTTGTTTTTGTTTTTTTTTTTTTGGGGGGGGGGGGGGGGGGTTGCTTTCCAGTCTTGTGTCAGTTGCCAAACCGGATTAGACCACATTTGTACAACGACCGTCTGTGCCAGCGGTTACACAAAAAGGGGCGTGGTTCGACAGTTTTTATGTGGCGTTCACTGACTATAGGAAATACTAGGTATCATTACAGAATCGCAACCTATGGGCTTAACCACAATGGAAAAGGTCGTCCGTGTGACTAAACTAAAAATTTTGTGACGTCAGGTTTTCTAAACGTGAAAATTAAAAATAAAACACGGAATAACTGAAACTAAATTTTCTCTCGTCCAAAAATACCTGGTATTTAAAGTTTTAAAACTTTTATTTACTCAGATTACCTTTATTTGTGTTTCTTTTTACCATTACCATTAATTACTTTTATTTTAAGCCTTACGCATTTCCTACTTGTTTCCAAAAACTGATATTAAAATCTGTGATTATAGTAAAAGCATTTCCAATCGGATATTTTCAAAAGTTTATTAGCAGTCAATTAAATGATTTCGAGAAATAGAAAAACTGCGATACTAAAAAAAAAATTTAAATCATCGAATCAGTTTAAGGAAAACAATATAATGTATTTATGTGCACGCTTGTTCCTGTAGTTTCAACATGAATTACTGCAACTCTGGGATTAAGAAATACGCGAGGGGCACCTGAAAGCATCACTAGTGCAGCTCAGTGTTGTGTGCGGTCTGTTGGTTGTGTTTGGCGCTGGCTCCCCTCTGTCCTCCATTAAAGCTCGGCTCCATCCCCGCTGTACGGCGCAGGCCCGAAGTAGCGCAGCCGCTCTGAGGTTAGTGCCCTACCGCGCAATCTCCATCTATTTCAGCCCCGGCGCAGCCGCATCATCGAACCCGGCAGCGTTGGGGTGAAAGATGCAGATTGTTTAGATGTTGACTGGAACGGAATTGTATTTTAAATCAGTTTTTTGGGGGGAATCGTGTTCTAGGCGCGTATCGACATGAAGCTCGGAGAGAGAAGAATAGCTTGGGATGAGATGCAGGCCCAGGCCTGTTATGGCGCTCTGTTTTGTGTGATTTTGCGCGGGTTTCGTCGTGCTAGCTGCTGCATTACGACGGCTTTCACCGCGCGTTGAAATTGTTTTGTTTAGCTTCCAAACATGGGAAACAGTTAGCAGAGTTCGTGGCCCTTTGGACGACCGGCTCTGTACCGCCAAATGGTTAGCTAGACAGCTAATTAGCTGAATGTAGGACATTGCTAGCTTAGTTCAGTGGTTGACAGCAGACCGGTAGATCGGCTAACTGTGCACCACTGTTTGGCACGACCAATTCCTTACCCGGTGCTGTGCAAAATTAGGCTCGTTGCAAGTCACTGAAGTGGTTGCACATACACATTGTCACATTGTTGTTACTGCTCGTGCACTACTGATCTCATCAGTGTCTAGACTTCGTGTGCTGCAGCTGGATAGATGGATGGATGCAGCTGGCACTAAATATATGGAATATTTGATGGTAAAACTATCGGACTGAAGTTAATGGCAGGAATTTCAGGTCTTTTGGGGGAGTATCAGCGTCCATGTATGTGACTATCAGAGATATAATACAATGTGTGGACAGAGCTGATCATAAACTCATTCCATAGATCATCTTTACACTGTCAATGAAGCAGGTTATCCCCATCAAACTGTCTCCTTTCATTTATTGGAAAAGCTTTATATCGTTGTACGTTGAGTGATTTTATTTTTTTTAAGTAAATAAAGCACATGGTTTGTGTAACAATGGTGTTTTTCTCAGCCACACTACAGTATAGCTCCACATATTCAAATATCCAATTTACCAAATTAATATGGAGTACCCCACATTATTACAACAATTTCAAATGACTTTACTTGGACTTGAAATTGTGTGTGTGTGTGTGTGTGTGTGTGTGTGTGTGTGTGTGTGTGTGTGTGTGTGTGTGTGTGTGTGTGTGTGTGTGTGTGTTTAAGGAGTGTTAAGATATCTGTTAATGGGTGGAATGCATAGCTTCCAAATTCATCACCTGTAACGCCTAACATGAGTGCCCTCTATGGGCAGAGTCAAAGTGGTGCAATCAAGACAAAATTGTGCTCCTTTCAGACAATAATCTTTCATAATGAAACTCTCTATTAATGCAGTATGACGTCCTCTAGAGGCAGAGCAGCAGCAGTGCACTAAGCACAAACATACCACAGCATCTGTACATGACAGATCTCCCCATAAAAATAAATGACAGCGGCAGCTATGAATAGTCATAGTTTTGTCTGAAATGTCATAGCAGTTCCAAGTTCCTGCTGCATATGAATTAATTTAAATGTACAAATATACACCAGCATCTTCCCTCTTTCTTTCATCAGCAACTGTACTGAGGACCTAGCTGTGTAGACCAGCTGGCTGATAATGGATGAGC
Source organism: Archocentrus centrarchus (assembly GCF_007364275.1). NCBI lineage: Eukaryota > Metazoa > Chordata > Actinopteri > Cichliformes > Cichlidae > Archocentrus > Archocentrus centrarchus. The sequence continues at coordinate 11,883,149 of NC_044368.1, forward strand.
ACACCATTCACCAGACAGAGCACATGACCACCATCGAGGCTAGCGCTGTCAGCCAGCAGGTTCAGCAGGTACACTTACAAGCATAATAAATGGTGTAAATTATAGAAAATAACACGTTAATCACTCATCTTGTTAGATTACCAGTCCAGATCAGAAAACACCCGAATCAAATTTGAGTCCCAAGTTCATTCAGTTATTCATTCATTCATGTATAGGTACATGTGACCACCTTGACTGATACATCCATGATGAGCGCTGAGGAAGATTCAACATCGTCACCAGATGATGATCCTTATGATGACACAGACATCCTCAACTCGGCCGGCACTGATGAGGTCACAGCTCACCTGGCTGCTGCAGGTGAGTCTAAATTCTGTCCTGTCGAGGAAAAACTTGCCATTTCCAAAGTGTTGCGAATGTTTTAGCTGAGTCTGATATAAGTTACAAGCAAAAGTGCTTAGCAATCTGCAAGTTTGTTGATATTTGCCATCAGTTAAATAAGACTTTTGAGGTTGCACTCTTTGTGGCAGATTAGAAGGTTAACTGCTCAAAACAAATCATCTGTGTTTCTTTTTTATTCTTATCACCCAGTAAAACATCCAATACCCCATTAGTTGAGCAAAATGCTCTCAGATGAACAACAGGTGGCGCCAGTAGACTAGTTGTGGAGGCAGCGTTGCCTCCTGTCAAGCCTCTGACTTTTTTTTTTTTCATCTTTTTCCTTTAAAGTTGACACAGTTTGAAATGAGGCCAGTGAAGTGCTATTTCACTGGCCTTAATTTAGCTTAATTTACTTTAAGCTAAATTTAAAAAAAGACAATTGAACAATAACAACTGCATGGGCTGTCTAGTTAAGGTAGTTATCATAAGCTCAAATCAGAAAGGGAAAAGGAGGACTCAAAAATAAATTGTTTTTACCTTGAGTAAAATCTCTCTCCATTTTTTTTCTCTCAGGACCAGTAGGCATGGCAGCTGCTGCTGCCGTGGCAACTGGGAAGAAAAGAAAAAGGCCTCATATCTTTGAATCCAACCCTTCCATCCGCAAGCGACAGCAGACCCGTCTGCTCAGGTGAACTTAATCTATCAACGAGCAAACGTCTCCCAGTATCTTTCCTTCAGCAGCTACTGTGACCAGAATATCCCTTCCAGCTCCTAGGGTAGAATTGATGTACTTTTAAGGCTTCAAATCTGAGCAACAGAGGTAAAAGATGGTGTGTGTCAACAGGAAACTGCGAGCCACACTGGATGAGTACACCACCAGAGTGGGCCAACAAGCCATAGTGTTGTGCATCTCCCCCTCCAAACCCAACCCTGTGTTCAAGGTGTTTGGTGCTGCTCCTCTGGAGAATGTGGTAAGTGTTATGTATAGAGCAGGTGAAAAGCATTTGTCTGCAACACAGTGAAACTGACCATCCCACCAAACCTCTTAATTACTGCAGTGTTCTGCTTCATTGATTCCAGTGAAGTCCTCTCAGTCATGCATGCTTATACGGTGTTTCTCTTGTCATAAGTACACACCTCAAAGGTCCACTAAACCCTGCATGTTAGATCTACTGAATTTGGTTCACACCATTCTTCCTAATAATCATTTATTCAGGGTGTCAAAAAATACAAATAATTTTATACTTAATAATAGTATATAAAAGGCTGTAATGATTTATTCTTAATGGCATACACAAAAAAGGCATGCAGTTGCTTACCTTTGTCAAGGTGCCCACCAGGGTTATTATAGTTAACGAAAACGAACGAAATAACGAAAACTGAAATTGAAAAAACATTGTCGTTAACTGAAATAAATAAAAACTAAAATTAAAAGGAAGAAACGACAACTAACTAAAACTGAATTGTGAGTTTACAAAACTAACTAAAACTAACTGAAACTATAGATATTGTTATTTTTTCAAAAGTCTTGTGGATTGATATGAAATCATTTTTTTCCTCTCTCCGAGTTTAAGCTCGGAACGCCGTCGGGCAAATGGGTGCGCATGTGCATGCGTGCGCACACCGCGCTGCTCCTCAGAGAGTCCCATGTGGTGTTTTTTTTTTACTATGATAGCACAGATAGCAGCGAGTGTCTTGTTGTGGATGATGTTGTGGATGATGTACGGAACAATTCTTAGTCAGGAAAAAAAACACCAACATCAAAGTAGACCTGAGAAGCGCACACAAGGCAGCTACGGAAACCGCTCTCATCCTACAAGGCAACCTGGCCTGCACCTCCAGAGAAACGTGACTACTCGTCGGGTCAACGCAGCCACAACGTTGTGTTTAGTCCTTGTGCGTTTCCGGCTACTTTATCAGTCAGATAATAACAATCAGGACTAATAATCAAAGCATCAATATAAGGACTCAAATGTCAGCAAATTCCTGGAGGGAGCTGCTGAAACTATGGGAATGGACGTGAAGAAATGAAGAAAGTGAAAAAACAGGGACAAATATGTTTGCACCCTAAAAACTGAGCACAAAGATCAAGGACCAAAAAACCCCCAGCACACAACCACAAGGTAATTAACACACGCAATCCAGCTATACATGCATAAATGCGGACATGAGGTCGGACACTTCCGTAGCCTACAGAGGCCGCAAAGACCCTGCAAGTCTAATCAGCGAGCATCTAACCAAGTAGCTCCAAAACAGAAGCAGCATCAGGTGGAGAGAACATCAGGATGCAGCTGGATTTGAGCTTTGACTCCTTCAAGGAGTTTGTTTTTGTCAAACACCACATGTAGCTGTTGTTAATCTGCTGCACTGAGGCTGAACTTTATTGGGAGTTTATTGTTTATCGAGTTTTGGAGTTCATATTGTTAGCAGTTTCTCTGTTCATGTGTGTCCTTAATATTACACACATTTAGCATGTAGTTCTGCTGTCTGTGAACAGTTGGTTGCTGAATTTATTTCTTTAAAGGGTATCTTTAAAGCGTACCTGATTAAGTATGAAAATACTAAAACTAATACTGAAACTAACTAAAACTAAGCATAAAACCAAAAATAAAAACTAATAAAAACGAGCAAAACCACTCTGAAAACTAATTAAAACTAACTGAATTAGAGAAAAAAAAGTAAAAACTAACTAAAACTAAATTATAATGTAAAATCCAAAACTATTATAACCCTGGTGCCCACAAATGTTTGGCATGTTTTGATCAGTGATTTTTTTGCGTTACCTTGTATCACTCTTAAAAGCTCAGACTGGCACACTGTGATATATCTTTCATGAATATTAGGTGAGAAAGTATAAGAGCATGTTGTTGGAGGACCTGGAGAACGCCCTGGCTGAACATGCCCCTGCAGGTGGAGAACTGGCCTCAGAGCTGCCCCCGCTCACTATTGATGGCATCCCTGTCTCTGTTGATAAGATGACCCAGGTAAGGCTTTTCTGTATTCTCTTGAAGTGCCTTCATTTTCATGGACCAAACTTTGCAAGTGTTAAGTGTTACACTCCCTTTTCTTTTTAGAAATTCACTAAAACAGATTGTGCTCCCAGCAGAGGGCACCAGCTGCTAACAAACCAGCAAATGAAAACTGTGTCCTATAACTAGTAAGAGGAAGAGCTTAGCTAACTATATGTATCAAGGTCAAATGCTCATTTGTAGGTGTGTCGTCCACCAGCTCAATTTTGATGTCTTTGATTCAATCCAGGTTTAGTAAGCAGTAATACATTTATTCTCATCCTGAAAAGCAGCATCATAATTAAAATAATTTGTAAACTGAGAAAAAGCTGAACCTTCCCTCTGATAATCAGTGAGTAGAAGAGCAGAGCAGCCGGCTTATTGTAGGACTTTCACCATAGCATTAGTACCACCGGCAGGCCTGAATCTTCTTTTCAACCCAGGGGAGCTTGGCTTGTTTACTCTGCTGTCCCAGTGCTGCTGACGCATTCTCTGGATCATCGTCACAGCAGGCAGCATGATAGTGGCCCTCAGAGACGATCCACAAACCTGGGAGCGCGTTAGCCAATCCCAGTGCCGGATGAGTCCTTGGAGGCCAGGTGTTAGTTGGTGCTTGTTTTTCTGGAAGTAGTACAATGAGATTATCACGAGTAACCTGTTGCCTCACTCGCTTTGGACAACCCAGGTGGAAAGGTGTGGGGGTGGGTGTTTTTAGAGAGATGTGTGTGCTGCGTGTTGGAAATGGGAAGTTGGAAAAGCTGAAAAACCTTGGCCAAGGAATCAGTTGCGAAGAAGCTAATATAGAAGAGCCACCCACTTCATATTAGAAACATGTCTTCTATGAAGATATCTACAGTAGGTGTTTATCCAGCTGAAGAAATCCCAAGTGAGGTTAAGCGACACAGGCAGAGGCCCCAGCCTGTCAGATATATGGAGCATCTGTAGCAGGTGACTAGCCTGAGCTCATAATTACCCCCTTGCCTTGTTAGGTTCAGGAACCGGGCAACATAACAGCCTTCCTGAAACCTGATTGGACCACTGCTTGGAGGATTAGGATTGGGGTGGGGTGGTGGGTGCGAGGGCAACATGCCACTTAACTCACTAGCCACTGTAATTTGGCCATCTGGCCTTGCACACATACATCTACATCATCTCAGGTGTAAATGGGTAAATTTTCCTGCAAGGCTTTTTCACAGGTCAATCCAAGTTGTCAAGCTAGTGTTGGCTATGGTGGAGCTCCATTACGTGGAGATTTTGTTGTTCAAAAGCCAGCTTGAAGTATTGATCCTCCATTTTCTATCGAGATCCATTTTCTCATATCTCTTTGCGTGATGCACCGGGGAGCTGTGTAACTGTGAGTTAGAAAAAGGGGGTCTAATGGGGAGGAGGGAGGGATTTATTTCTCCCGGAACCAAATTTAGCTTGTGATGTCAAGGCGGGCAGACGCTGCAGTGCCTCATTGTGCAATATAATCCCCCAGTGATGCTTGCATATTACCGGGACACCGAGGACATTGGCACTAAACCCCCACCGCAGCATGTCAGTGAATGCGAGTGCGCGCCTGCTCTGGATGTGTTGACGTGACGGGGAGTGAATATGCGTGCCCCTCACTACTGCACATGAAGTATGCACACAGGCGATCAATAACACGCAAGTCAGATTAGATTAAGAACGTCATTTGTTCACTTTATTCGCTTTGTGGTGCAGCTATTATTCGAGTCAGTTTAGAAACTAGATGCATTGTAAAGCCAGGTTTATTGGCTTTTATGCACAACAACATTTTCAGCAGCCAGTCACCTGTAAAAATCAGTACTTTGATAAGATGAAACTAACTTTACCAACCTGCAGTACAATGACTTATTTACCTAACTTCAGTGTAAGGTACTTGTCTTTGTTAGTACCTCTGCTCAGTGTGCTGGAGCCTTTGTTGGAACAGGCTGTCTGCTGAACTCAGTTGGATCACCTCTGATGTGCTCGTGGTGTCTGTCTGACACATCAGGCTGGAGCCACAGCCATAGATTGGTCTGTTAATAAACCTGACCCCATTGTTCTCCTTTTAGAAAACCTGTTTCCATTTTCAGCCCTTGACCACCTCAGCACCTGCTGCAGGTACCTAATGTGCGTCTCCTGCGGACTGCTCAAGGGCATGTATGTGTGCTGCAGCTCTCCAAATTTTTGCTGTCTACATCATCTCTTTTTTTTTTTCCTTTCTCCTTTTGTTTTCCTTTAGGCACAGCTGCGAGCATTCATCCCAGAGATGCTGAAGTACTCTACAGGCAGAGGGAAGCCTGGCTGGGGTAAGGAGAGCTGCAAGCCAGTGTGGTGGCCCGAGGACATCCCCTGGGCCAACGTCCGCAGTGATGTGCGCACCGAGGAGCAGAAACAGAGAGTAAGAGAAACACGAGCATAATATAGTGAGATTTTGCAGGTAAAAGGTCGGGATTCACAAAATGAATGTCGGTCGAGATTACAGAATATGCCTTGTTCAAGTAGAAAAGACAAATTTTTTTTGTTCCAAAAGTGACAATAACCTAAACAGATTTACACAGTGCTTTGATCCTATTCTGTTACACTTATACGTTCTGTTTCATGGTATCTAAAGATCTGGAGCTTTTGTCTTTGCCGTGAGTCAACTGCAGTGTGTAATTCGGTGGCAGTGATAACAGTCCTTAAAGACATTGTTGATGGCATTTTGAGAAATACCCATATTTGGTTAGCTTAGAACAGTGGTTCTCAGACTTTTTGATGGACCTCTTTCAGGGGAAAATATTTTCCAAGTAGCCTGTCATAATGCCAACAGAAGTTTAGCTTGTTCATCTTGTACCTCCACTTCAAATATGAAGCTACAGTTAACGCACAGCTCTGAAGCTCATTATTTATTCTCTTGATATAACACAAGAAGAATGGGCTTTGGAGGTGCTGGTAGGCCAGTTCTATACACTTTTGGCAGAACCAGCATGTTACCACCTGTTCTGTTATGTATTTTGGGTTATCTGTCTTGATAATGGTCTTCTGATTGGGCTCTAGAGCAAAGGAAACAGATGTATGTCTATTCATTGACTTAATCCCATGCTACATAATTTAAATTTATCATATGTAATATATATAAACACGTACCATACCTTTATCAGGCTTAAGAATTTTTGCACACATTAACTCGTGTCTGTACTTCCTCAGGTGTCTTGGACGCAGGCGTTGCGAACCATAGTGAAGAACTGCTATAAGCAGCATGGCCGTGAGGATCTGTTATATGCTTTTGAGGACCAGCAGGTAACCACGGCAGCAACCACCCAGCACCACCTGACCACTGCACAGAGTATAGCTCACCTTGTGCCCTCACAAACTGTGGTACAGACCATCAACAATCCAGATGGAACAGTCTCGCTTATCCAGGTGTGTTTTATTCACCACATGGTCTTTGTGCTTCTGATTGGGGCTTTTTTTTTTTTTTTTTTTTTTTTTTACAAAGCTTGAATAAACTTGGTATTCATTTCTTTTCTCAGGTTGGTACAGGACACACAGTTGCCACTCTTGCGGATGCCTCGGAGCTGCCCGGTGTGACAGTGGCACAAGTTAACTACTCAACGGTAACTGATGGAGAGGTAACACCCACATGCCTTCAAACATGCCCATAAATGACGTTGCACTCTTTTTGAGGCTATCACTTACTACACACATAGCCTCTTAAATATGCAGTCCATTTAACGCCACAAAATCAAAACTAAAGCCACAAGTCCATCAATCCGATACCAGCCATATTTGCACAGTCTTCATTACCCCATTGCTGATGTTCAGTTACAGTCGTGGTCAGAAGTTTGCATACACTCATTATGGGCATGAAAGTCATGGTAATTTTGGGCTTCTAATGATTTCCTTGAACTGTTCTTTTTCCTGGGTGGAATGATTTTGCAGCATACATCTTTAATGACTTTAAAAAAAGAAGGATTTGGTGCACAAGTTTTGAGTTTATTTCTCTAATCCACAGTCTAACGTATACATACAGGCTCAAGTCTCAAATATAATACACCCCCACGCATATAATTATTTAAATGTCCCTTAGCAAGTTGCACGATGATCAGACGCTTTTGGAAACCATCAACAACCTTCTGCCGTAATTCTGTCTGGATATTTGACCACTCTTCTTGGCAGAATAGTCCACACATTTTCAGCCAGGTTGAAGTTGGCGCTTTGAGAAAGTCGATCCAGAAGCTTAATGTTAGTCTGCTTTATCCTTTCCAAAACCAGTTTTAATGTGTTTGGGATCATTGTCCTGTTGGAACGTCCAGGTTTCAACCGTCCAGCTGCTGATTTGAAGTGAAGTTGAAGAATTGGAAGTAGTCCTTCTTTTGGATTATTCCTTCCACTTTGTGCAATGTACCAGTACCACTGACTGCAAAACAGCCCCAGAGCATGATGCCACTACCGCCCTGTTTGACATTAAATTCATTAAACTTGTGCTCCCAGTTAGGGTTTAATCCCGAGATCCGGGATTCCCGGGAAATGCGATCAGAACCATTTCCCGTTTCCCGGGAAACGTTAGACGGGAAACCGGGAAAAAAGTCGCGCGCGTCGATTTGACTTTCAGAAAGAAAAGAAAGCTTCAGAAAGTTAAATTTAAGGAAATGTTGAGAGAAGGGTTCGTTTAATGCGAAAAGCATTACTCTTCATTTCAGGCATGTTCAGCCTCCGTTTAAGGCTTCAGCTTCATCTCAAGCGTTTTAATAGAGGTATTACACAGTTGTGCTTTTTTCCTCTTTAATTTGTTGAAATCGTAGGCAATGTGTTTACCCTAAGGTATTTTGTATTATATAATTTTATATTATTATATATTGTTATATTGCATTATATAGCCTATAAAATATGCCTGCCCTGAACAATAAAGAAATATCTGTTTAACTTCGAGTGTTTCTTTTCCTCGTTTGCAGCCGCTTACTAACAATCATGAATTAGGATACGGGCCTAATGTGTGAAGAAATTATCATGAAATAGATTGCTTTAACATATTTCGCTTTTAAAATGGAGTTGAGTAAAATGTATATTTTTTTAGGCTATAAGGATTGGCCAGTTTTTCAATAGACGATTCACAGCGAACCTACTTTAACCCTCAGACACGGTGTTATAAATTTGCTGTTGCCAGAATGGCAATGACCAAGTCGTAGTGCATTACTCAAGGCCCTGTGTTATGCCATATTATAGTGTAGTACGGTAGTTAACTTTTCAATGACTATTACAGCGTTCCACTGGTGGAGATATAGCCCAACAGATGTCGCCACGACAGCGCAAGTGGCTGAGCCTTTATCAATGCTGTGGAGATGAACCGTATTGTTTTGCACCAGCAGTTGTAAAATATCTTGGTATAATTCCATGTACAATGCAGGAATATTCGAATTATATTTGTTAAGGGAGTGTTGAGGAACGATACAACACCGCATAGCTCGAGCACTCGAATGTCGAGATGTAGGTTTTATTGCGTTAATCAAGCCGACGTTACCCCCTACTGGGCATAACAGGACATAGCTGGAAAGCTACCTCTACAATATCACAATAGGTTAAGGCCGACACAGGCTACAGAAGGCCTAATTAAAATAAAAAAATAAATAAACTTTTTCCCGGGATTCCCGGGAAATGGCTCTTCATTTCCCGGGATTTGATCCATGTCATTTTCGGGAAAAATATTAAACCCTACTCCCAGTTCTTGTATTTTGAAGTCATTAAAGATATATGCTGTACAGTCATTCCACCCCGGAAAAGAACAGTTCAAAGAAAACCTTGGAAGCCCAAAATTACCATGACATTCATGCCCTTGATGAGTAGATGTAAACTTCTGATCACAACTGTATTTTCTGTATGAAACTATTTTTATTTTTCTCCAGGTGGAACAAAACTGGGCCACCCTCCAGGGCGGGGAGATGACAATCCAAACCACTCAAGCTTCAGAGGCCACGCAGGCAGTGGCATCCCTAGCTGAAGCTGCTGTTGCTGCCAGTCAGGAGATTCAGCCCGGAGCCACTGTTACAATGGCACTCAACAGGTGATTCTGTCACAACTGAATATTATGTTGTGTGATTTTCTGAAATATTTAACAGCACCTTTGTATTTCAAGTACCTCTCTACCCTTACACATGAAGGATTAAGAGTTGGTCAGATTTGAGGAAGGTTAAATTGCCCTAATCTTTATATTCAGTGTTTTGTTTTCATTTTAAAATGCTATTCTAATCTAAGATTAGATTGCGGGTCTTGAGTCACCCGTAACTTCCTTATATTTTATGAGAAAAACGGGAAATAAGTGTGGTGATATATCAAAATGTACAAATATGGAAATACAGCATGTAAGGCAAAACAAAGATTGTAAAATTCTAACAAGCTTGAAAGTCAGCATTTGATATGACCACCTTTATTCTTCAACACAGTCTGAACTCTCTTAGGCAGCTTCCTTCTGATTTCTTCAGTCTTCAGGAATAGTTCTCCAGGCTTCTTGAAGGACATTCAAAGCTCTTCTTTGGATGTTGGCTGCCTTTTTCTTCTGTTCTCCTTTAAGATGATCTCACTCTGCTTCACTAATGTTGCAGTCCAGGCTCTGGGGAGTTCAATCCATGACTGATTGTACTCCATTGTGTTTTCTTTTATCCAGGTATGCTTTTGCTGCACTGGCAGTGTGCTTCCCAATCAGATGCTTTCCAGATGGTATTGCACAGTGGATCAAAATGTGATGCTACTTTTCTGTTTTCATAATTCATTCGGTTTTGACAAGATCCCCAACACCACTGGCTAAAATGCAGCCCCAAACCATGACATAGCCTCCACCGTGTTTTACAGATGATGTAAACACTCACTGTTGTACCTCAACTATTTGAACCAAAAATTTCAAATTTGGACTAGTTGGATCAGCTGAAGAACCAGATGTATCTCTCAGTCCTGTGTCAGGTCTTTGCTGGAATTCTTTCCTGTTTCTTAAGGTCATGACTTTCAGATAATGTTCATCTCATGATTTTAAGTCACCCTCCTTATATTAATAGCTAACATCCCTGTATTATTAAACCAAAGGCTAAAATACATTAACAGAGAAGAAACAGGCTGAAAATCAGAACCTTTTAAAAAAAATGCATTGCACTGTCGATGTTTTTTTTTTTTTTTTTTTTTGTTCAGGGACTAGTCCTGAAGTCAGCAAACACTGACAAGTATAAGAAGAATTCTTAAATACACAGGCACCTATAAACAACTGGATGAATATAGGACAGCTGTGTCAGGGCAGGTAACTGGGGGTCCCTGGAGATACTTCTCACCCTGTTTCAGCATCTAATTAATTAGCTCATACCCTGTATATCAGCAGCATGCAAGGCGCATAACCATTAAACCGATTAACCACATATTTTGTGTGCTAACTGCTTAGTGAGATATGTAGTTAATAAATACTTTTTTATAGAAGTGAGAGGAATTCAGCAAATTAAAACAGCTGTAATTAAGATATTGTGAGTATGAATATACAGCACTGCATCTCAAATTCAGTTAGGCTGTTCTGCAAATGTTTTCAGTCTTATTATAGACTCATACATTTAAGTTCCTGTAGGATCCCAACAGAAGCGAGTCAATTTGTTGTAGTCTTTGGTGGCAGTTAGAAGAAGCTGGCCGTTTTTTTTTACAGCTGTTTCTGAAATCAGTGGCGCTTCCCAAGATACTGACATGTTAGAAGTTTTTTTTACTGCAGAACTGTCCTGGCAATCATTTCAGATGTGTATGGGTATGTCCCACTGGGGCTTATTACCTGCACCCACCTGAGACCCCCTTCCTCTCCTGTTCCCTCCCTTCCTGCTGTTTACCTGAGCTGAGCTACTCTGTGCTCTCCACTCTACAGTCTCTGGAACATTTTGTCTGTTTTCCAGCTCCAGAAGAGGTGCAGAGCATCTTAACCCTCACTGTTTCTCTTCTGCGTGATTAAAAAGCCTGCTGATGCAATAAATTATACCATCCGTGGTCAAACCACTGCCAAGCTTAGATTATTCAGTCTCCATTCATATATTAAGCAGTAAAACAAAACAAGCGTTTGTTTTTTCTGCAGATGTAATTGAGCAACAGCCAGATGAATTCCATCCACACACAAAGAATCTCGGCTCTCCCATCTCCTCTTCCTTTCTGTCCATCTATATTTCTACCTCAAGCCTGATTATCATAATGCTGCAACCATTAGTTCATAACGAAGCCGGTGTGGTAATAAGCTCGTGGTAATTCTGCTAGATAGATCTGGTAAATATAACTGCTTTGTTAGACCCATAGCACCTGGCCTTTGGGGTGATGTGACAGATTCTCTTTAAGTCCAGACTAGAAAAGCCTCTTACAGCTCATGTACTCCTGCCTCTTCACCCCACATCTCTCTAATAACCCTTGGCTCACTGAGCAGATGCTGCGTGAGAGGGCTTTTGGGCTTTGTACCAAGAGATTGCGTCTTCAAAACTAATTTCTTATTTGTATGTATTTTAATTTGAAATTTCATGTACAGAAATGTGTTTTTACATATAGTGTGTTTGTGTGTTACAGTGAGGCAGCAGCCCACGCTGTAGCGACATTGGCAGAGGCCACACTACAAGGAGGAGGGCAGATTGTCCTGGCAGAGACGGCAGCTGCTGTTGGGGCTCTGGCAGGGGTTCAAGATGCCACAGGTACCTATTAATCAGCAACACAGCAAACACTGAGGCAACATGAAAAAAAATCACTTCAAATTACAGCAATTACATAATTATAAAGTAAGGTATAATAAGGTGATTTTTATTTATTTATTTTTTTTTTGCTATGTAGGATTAAACTGTAAATACAGTGTGCAGTGTGGTTTATATATAAACTATATTATTTGAACTAGTGACCACTTATATCCATCCATCTATATCATCTATCAAGTAGATCCAATGAATGGTCATGAAGAAAAGTGTGTGTACCCATCACAAGATGGGTACACTGTGGTCATTAAGGGGTGGATATGGTCAGTGACAGCACTCGGGTAGGTTTCAGTGTTTAAATAATGCTCAGTTGTAATAAGGGACCCAACTGTACCAATAAAATATCACCACCAGCAGCGGCCTGATCTGTTGATACAGTGCAGAATGGATCCGTGCTTTCATGTTGTTCAAGCTAAATTGTGACCCTACCATCCAAAATGTTGCAGCAGAAATTGGGACTCATCAGACCAGGCAATGTTTTTCCAGTCTTCTACTGTCCAATTTTGGTGAGCCCATGCGGATTCTTAGCTGAGAGGAGTGGCACCCAGTGTGGTCTTCTGCTGCTGTAGCCTATGTGTTGTGCATTCAAAGATGCTCTTCTACATACCTTGGTTGCAGTGAGTGGTTATTTAAGTCACTGATGCCTTCTTATCAGCTTGAAGTAGTTCGGCTTTCTCTTCTGACCTCTGGCATCAACAAGGTATTTTCAGCCAGAAGACTGCTGCTCATTGGTTACTTTCTCTCTTTTGGATCATTCTTTGTAAACCCTAGAGATGGCTGTGTGGGGAAAATCCCAGCAGATCAGCAGCTTGTCTGACACCAACAGTCATGCAGTGTTCAAAGTTGAATTTCAGCAAGTCCTGTTGACCATATCTACATACCTAATTACACTGAGTTGCTGCCATGTGATTGGCTGATTAGATATTACTGTTAATGAGAAGTGGAACGGGTGTGCCTAATAAAGTGACCGGTGGGTATATGTTTTGATGGTGAACATCAAAAGGTTTTTTTGTGAACTTTAAAAAAAAGAAATTCAGTGAACGAACAAGGAATGAGGAATATTTTTTCTAGATTTCTACTTTATGTGTTCTTATGTGTACAGACAGAACAGAGCAACAGAAGATATTTTTTTTAAAAATCAATAAATTTGTGCCATCACATTTTACTTATTGGTGCTTGTGCGTGTTCCCCAGCCAGTGGCATTTCTAATTAGCCTTACTAAGTGTAAGCTTCCCATTCGTAGTACCACTGCGAGGCCCCTGAGCCCCCACAATGTAATCTACTCTGTGCTGATGTGACAGATGGTGTGCATTTGTGTGTGCATCTTGTTCTTTCTTTTAATGATATGTTATTAGAGGTTCATCCTACATAAATGCACACTGCAAACACTGCTATTGCTTTGTGTCTGCTGGAACTTGTAGTAACAGCCTTCCATCCTTGTTGAACAGCACTGACAACAGTTTTGTGCGTATGTTCAGTCAGTATCATGGCTGAACATGAAGCTAATGTGATAAGCAGTAATATTTTGTAAAAGCCGCGTGTTACATATTTATTATTGCTGAACAATTTGATTCACTCGTTGATTTTAAGGGATCGGGGTATTGACTGAGGAAACCCTTTGTAGATTTGGCTGCACACAGCTTGCAGCTTGTAAGCTGTCGATCTTTTATTTATTATGTCATCTAATCAGTACTATATACACATCACAGACACACGCATACAATGTACACTAGTCAAGGGGCATGAAGAGGTCCCTCTGGAACCCTCCTTAAGAGCGTTGATCCACTCCATTATCAGTCCATAGTCTAATCACTTGACCAGCTGTCAGCACACACCCCCAAGCTCTGTTGCTTGTTTCTATACAGTGTGTGTGTGTGTGTGTGTATATATATGTATATATATGTATGTGTGTGTATATGTGTATATATATATATATATATATATATATATATATATATATATATATATATATATATATATATATATATATATATATATTTAGATATATATATATATATATATTTAGATATATATATTTAGATAGAGCTAATTTCAGGCAATATATGCATATAGCTATGTGTCCCTAACCCCAGAAATAGCATAGCAAGCACTGACAATAACTGGCACCTTTATATCCACAGTTAAAGAAATTTGTATAAGAACAATTGTACTTATTTGTTTAAATTAAAGTACAACTCAGACTTTTGTTGCCCAAAGGTTACTTATAGTCTTAGGAACCAATGTAAGTAGTTCATGGTTGATATACAAGTGGATTGCAGTGGTCAAAGCTGGGAAACAGTGTCTCATTATTTTTTATCGTACCATAACGGTTAAAAGGGTGTAAAAATTAACAGGCAGTTGATTGCAAAATGGTTGTTTCCATTAGCTGAACAATTTTGCAAAACCAAATAACATCATCACGAAAAGTTCCTGTTAAAACACCAAGCAAACGCAAAAATACGTCTACATTTGTACGCCACCGTAGATTCAAGTTATCTAACATCTGTAGCATTTTGTGTGTTTTTTTTTGTTTTGTTTTGTTTTTTACATAAACCCACAAAGAGCCATTTGACTGCAGCAGCTCACTCAAACAACTAATGGAGCTGCCAAATCCGGCCGTTCTCGCAGCTATTGACCTTCACTAATCACTATAGTGCTACAGAGGAGTGAAGACCGCTGTTTGAAGTGCAATGCCCGGGCACACTGCTTGATTGGCTTGTGTAGTGACCCTTCACTGACAAAGGCACACACACACACATAAACACAGCTATACTGGGCATGACCTTTAATCTCTAAGTAACAATGTTTGAGTGGCACTTAACTTAGAGATTGCACTTGGTCCCTAGGTTTGTATCGCTGTGCCAGGCCAAAGCCCCTTCTCCCTAAGCTCTCCTCCATTATCATGGTCAGCACAATTACCTGCATCAGCACAACTTAACACTGTCATGAATTGTTGGCAAGAGGGGTGAGCAATTGGCCACAAAGGAGACCTGGCAACAGGATTCCATTTTTATTATTGAATGAATTATTTTCATGCTTTTTTTTTTTCTTTCCTTTTTTCCAAAAATATTCTTTGTTCTCAATTACATTTAAATCCATCCCTGTTTCATCTGGGTTATGTATTTTAAGTGATTCGTGTGTAATGTGAACTTGTCGCCTTTAACATCCAGCATCTAAGCTCTCAGTAATGGGAGTGGGTATGAGCCACTGCCATCCCCTACACTGACCTTCTTGCCTGCCTGTGACACTGTGACAGCTTGTAGGGTGGAGCAGAGCTCCACGTGACTGCAGCAATAATCCCTACAGGCAGAGACGCACACACAGAGCTGGGAATGGGGGGAAGTAAGCCGGGGACATTCAATTGGGTCATTGTTCAGAAATGCCTTCTCTGTAACATGGCTGACTCCTGTCACCGACGACTACCTGGACTTGACGGCGGTCCCAAACCCCCGTGTAAAAACATAAACTCCATCAACAGGATTTCCTCTGGAAAAAGACTGTACAAGCAGTAGTTTTTAATAGAAGGGCTAAAATTAAATCAAGTGACAACCCGTGAGGCTGAAAAACAAAAAACAAATAACGTGCAGTTCCTCAAATGACCACTAAGGGCTCTCTCAAAAACCAAGTCAAACCCGGTAGATTCCCATGTTAAAATGCCCAACTTCAAAGCAGAAATACATATATTTACAACTGGGTACAAAATGGTTTTGGTCTCTACAGATAATGTATCTCACCATGATAACTATTTTTATGAAGTTGCCTCTTTAAGTGACATATAAATCCTGTCTAGGCCTCAAACTGTCTGCTAGGCTTCACCTTGGCTTATCTGAGCCCCATGGCCATGTTTGTGGTGCCTTTTGAATACTGTCTAATAGTACAGTCTGCTGGTTAATTGTACTAACAGCTCACCCAACTGTGCTGCACTGATAGGGAGTGAAAATCCAACATTTTATCTGTATGTTATTTTGTCATTTGTACCCTTTATAGTTCGATGTATGCAGCTTGCCATTTCCATCCTAGGAAACATCTGATTTTCTACTAGATGAATTTCAGATGTTTTACTCACGATTTGTCAATTTTATAATCTAAAAACATCTTCAGAGCTTCTTTGTTTCAAGTAAAAGTTCAACGATGCATTCAGCTAGGTTTAACATTCATCCAGAACCAGTTTATTCCCGTGTGATTCAATGAATTTCACATATTCGATGCCCAAAATGACTAATGGGCTTATTCAAAAAAGTAATTGTAAAAGAGTATACGCACCAATTCTTGTAATCCTATCCACCTGTGAATGATTTCCCTGTGATGTTAAGTTACCTGCTGCACTATACAGTGGGGGAAATAATTATTTGATCTCCTGCTGAACATTTAAGTTTCCTCACTTAAAAGGAAATGAGCAGTCTCTAATTTTTATGGTAGTTTCATTCTGATGGACAAAGACAGAATATCAACCAAAAAAACAAAACTCAGCCAGAATCTAGAGATAGACCCGACCCTACAGTCAGTCAATCAATCATTGATAGATGATCTGAGTATGACCCAAAGAACACCATCCCCACAATCAAGCATGGAGGTGGAAACATTATGCTCTGGGGCTGTTTTTCTGCTAAGAGTACAGGACGACTTCACTGCATTGAGGACCCGATGGACAGGGCCATGTACTGTAAAATCTTGGATGAGAACCTCCTTCCCTCAGCCAGAACACTGAAGACTGGTCATGGCTGGGCCTTCCAGCATGACAGTGACCTAAAACAGACCACTAAGGCAACATTTTTGGATTTTTGGGTGATATTTTGTCTCTCTGTGTTAAAAATGAAACTACCATAAAAAAACTAGAGACTGTTCATTTCTTTGTAAGTGAACAAACTTGCAGATTCAACAGGGGATCAAATAATTATTTTCCCCACTATATGGCATAATTATTACTCAGTTTAAACTAATAAAATGTGTTAGTGATGCTGGTGCTGTGTGTCTAAGTCCAGTGTGTCTTCTTTTCTTTAGGTTTGGTCCAGATCCCAGTCAGCATGTACCAGACCGTAGTGACCAGCCTTGCCCAAGGCAACCGGCCCGTCCAGGTTGCAATGGCACCCGTCGCCACACGCATAGATAACACTGTCACACTGGACGGGCAGGCAGTGGAGGTCGTAACCTTGGAGCAGTGACCTTGGAAGGAGCAGAAAGCACTCAATGGCTACTTTGGATATTTGTTGATCTGTTCTGTTTTCCAAGACATCATGCTGTGTACAATGTCAAATATATTTTTAAATGTGCATCTGCAGGGGAAGTATGTGTGTTATGAATGCATTGTGTTTACTATGTAAAAAGATTGCATTTGTTGGTGTATTTTTCCCATTTAGCTTCAGGTTTTGTTTTTGTTTGTTTTTGTTTTTTTTAGCTATGTGAAGTTGAGTATTTAGTATTTATTTCTTTACAATTAACCTTTGCTTAAAACAATGATGAACCAAAAAGCTCGGGAGGAAAGCCACCACTGTTTCACTGAGTGTGTTTATTGTCTCTGTTAAGGATTTTTTTTGGTGTCTTCTATGTGCTCGACTGTTCTGTTTTTAGGATGTCTAATTCAGTGCCATAGTCGGAAATCACTCCTCTGTTTTCCCATAGCCTCAATTGTTGTTCCCACCTCAGCTCACTAAAATCTCTAACTGTACAACACAGCATCTGAGCTGCAGACACTCCCAGACAGTCTTGCTGTGTGCTTTTTTTTCCCCCCTGTTCTGTTCTACTGTAGTCCAAGCACATGCCAAAATTTTTGCAAAGACTCAGGATACATCTTTCCTTTTTTTTTCTTTTTTTTTTCCTTTCAACTGCTGGATGGCTGAGATGACTTCTTGAAGTGGTCTTTTTGTCTACCAAATCTGTTTTGTTTTTTTTTAATTGTTTTTCAGCGCATGGATAAAGGGGAGCAACCGTGTTATTTGCAACATGAACTTTGCGTGTCAGGCAGGACTCAGTGGTCTCCATCACTTTGTATATCACAGACAGAAGCTGCACTATTTGCCACAGAAAAAAAAAAAAAATGCTTGCCGAGAATCAACTCTGATGGAGGTGTAACAGTTGGTGTGACTCACCAAATTTGTGTATTTGAGAAAAAAAAATGACGTCCAATAAAATGGCTGCTGTTCACTATTTATGCGACTTCGCTCTGTTATTATTCTTGCTACAGTGTTCATCCAAAAGTGTAACAATTAATGGATTTCATACTAACATTAAGGATCAACATGTGAAAAGGGAGCTTCATGAAACCTTCTGGTATCTTTGAGTTGTTTTTGTGATGATGTTGCTGTATGCTTTATACTTAATGATCATACAAAGTTAATTGTGGTCTTCACTGTTACAATGCCTACTCGTTATCAGTGAGAGATTTTATTCCTAATATGGCGATCTCAGCCTCATCCACTTGCTTTCCAATCCATTTGTATGCGAGGGACAGCCAATCAAGAAAGCTGACTTAATGGGAAGGTGGCCTTAAAGACAGAGGTGCTACAACAGTTTGTTTCAGGCCTGAGATTAACTGAAAGGCTGCACCAAGAGTCAGTGAAAATTTGCATTATATTTAGTACATAATAATTTGTTCAAGAGATTTGAGATCTGTATTAAGACTCATTGTACTTCACGCCACAAAAGCTTTTTGTTTGATCTTTTGTTATGACGACCTGACAACCTCATTCCTTCTCCCTTTATCTGAGGAATGCTACATTTCCTCCACCTTTTACCCATAATGATACACTTGCCAGAAAACCCAATAGCCTCCACGCTCTCCGCCACAGCACCCCCGCCTTTCCTGTGACAGACATGGGCCTTGATTACATCATAAGCTGCCCGAAACCTCCTCTGCTTTAAAGCCTGGGATTTGCGAGCGGGGCCCTTCTGTTGCGGAGCAGAGCAGAACAGAGAGAGAAGCGTTCAGGCCTTAATCTATCAGGCGTCAGTGTATATCCCGCGCTTCCTCCAGATTAAAGCCGAACCAGGTTGCATTCACACAGATGAAAAGATCTTATTTTTCTTCTCTTTTTTTTTTATTTATACTACCTTCTGTGATTTTAGATTGGACCTCTTAATAAGGTCAAGAGAATTGTGTGCATCTGACTGGGCAAGAGAAGTCTTCATTTTCCATGTGTGTCTATTTATAATGTCATAGATTGTGTGACATGTATGCAAACTGTCGCTGCAGATTAGAGGCTTTATTAGCATGCTTTCTTTCTTGTTACCTAAGTCTGTCCCTTCTCTATTTCTGCATCTCTCTTCAGTACCCATGCACAGAGAGCATTGAATCTTTTGAAAGGTGTGATTCAAGCAGTAGCAAAATAGCACAAAATAAAAGCAAGAGAGAACATGTCTTACCCACAGTTTCACCCACTCACCATATAATGCTGGCACTTAACCTGCTAAACTCATTCTTCACTGTTTTTAAAGTGGAAAAGGAAGCTCTTTGAGAGTTTGATTTCAAAATAAGAGCACAAATATCTAACAATGCATGTTTTTTTTGCTTTCAGCAAAATGTTGCTTTAGTTAGAAGTATTTTAATCAACTTCTTAATATCGCCTAGTGCTTAAACGATGTGCCAGAATTACTGTAGGGTTTGTTTTGTTTAAATATATCCTAAAATACTTTAAGAGTTTTTGAGAAAGAGCACCTCCTGGATTCAAATAGTTTTGTAAGGTGCTCTTTGATGCATATAAGCTAAAACATCAAAACACACATTATCTGCCTTTATTGATCATGTTTAACCTAAAAAAAAAGTCTGACATATTTCAATATAAAGGCCTTCATCAGGGAGTTAAAAAGATGAAAAAAAAAAACAAAACTCTTTTCTAGTGGTGTGTAACCCAACAAAAGTGGGTTGGGTCCAAAGCAAGTACAAGTGCAATTTGTTGATCTCTCCTTGCAAAAGGAGTTTACTGTTAATCATTTTATTAACTGTAAAATCTCATTTGTCATTGGGCTAGAGTGTCCCACCAGCAAAGTTTTTATATTGGTAGAAAAAAATATGTTTACAGAATAGTTTAGGAGAACACAAATATGCCATACGCATAGGCAATATTAGTTATGCCATAGCTAGGCAATACCTGGATTTCCATAACAGTAACCCTTTACATTACATACCTGTGGAAGTGATCCTCTTTCCACATGAAGAGGTGACAAAGGTATACACAAGGATGATTACCAAGCAGCCTGGCTTAAATTGCACTTTGATTTTACTTCATTTTATAAACCTTCTGTTGTGTTTTGCTTATATAATTCTGATTTAACTTTCTTTAAAAAAAAAAAAAAAAGGTGGCTATGTGTTAACACCTTTTTGGATTCCTATGCTTGGTCCTTGTTTTATAGATTCCTATTAGTGGAGAATAAATGTCCTAAATATATTTTGTAGACCCCACTCTTCTGGATGAATACATAGATAAATGTTAGTTGGTTACATCACCTCCATTGGTACCAATTGCTTTATATACCAATTGCTGTATCATGGCACTGCTACTGTACATCATAATGCACCACACTGCAGTGCACTCTTCTAAACTTCAGATACATCATCTGACATTAAATCGGAGCGGATGTCATTAAAACCGTGCAATCCAGGCAACCGGGTTTCAGTGTGAGTACCTGCGCTGAGAATGTTTAGCAGTGGAAGAGCTCTCGAAAGAGAGGAGGCAGCGATATTGATTCTCCCCAGCCAGCAGACTAGGCTGCAGAACGGGCTTCAGTGGCCCAGCTCCACAGGGGGCACTGCAGGGTGTGAAGGGAGGGGTTGGTCATTCTTGTTGCCTGGAGTCGTGCAAGCAGACTCCAGGGCAGAGCTTTAATCTCCACTAATCGTTTCTTAATACGTGCATCCCAGGCCCTACGCCTGTGCATGCATGCACACACACAGCACCCACACATATGGGCAAACTGCTTGCCGTCCAAACCCCCGCTTGCTCTAACAAGACATAATCTCCTACCCCTCGTCCTGAGCGTGGGGCTGGACCACGACTTGAGAATGTATTCCTCCTTATAAAAGTAGATGAACTCAGTAACCTGCCTTTGAGGTGTTCCTTGGTGCAGGGAACCCTGCTTTTGACCTGTGTGTGCCCTTCTTATATAAGATGGAAAGTTTTCTCATGTGTGGGAATATAATCTACTCACTCTAAATCAATTTCAGTATAAATCTGGGCATCTTGCCGACACGTTGCTGATGAAGCATCTTTCCCCCATAATGTAGTCTAATAGTCTAATAATGGCCTCCTCACCTTCCCAACTCACACCTCTGTCCACCTCTAACCCAGACACTGCGTAAGAATGATGATAATCTCATTTCACTAATGCTCAGTAGCCTGCATTAGAACACAGGCGAAGCACTGTCTCAGATCAGCTCTACCCACCCAGGAAACTGTGTGTATGCGTGTGTGCAAGAGCGAGAGATGGAGAAAGGGGCCAGGGGGGCTGTGGGATAGAGGGGGCACTGAAAAATGCGGTGTAACCTGAGCTGCTCAGTCCATCTGGAGAAGGCTTTGCATTGACAAGGGTTATCCCTCAATGCACTTTGCTGCAAAGAAGATCGTTAGAGGGAGTCTGACACAATGGATCGGTCTTTTGAAAGTATTTATTTGCATCTCACACAGGCAAATATGTATGCTAGATAAACAATTGTTCGCTTCAGTGATGAGTCAGCAGGTGTGCGCACACAATCAAGAACACGTTAAATCCTTACATTCATGCCCAGACTGTGCAGTTGCACGTGATATGTGCGTGATATATTCTGAAATATGAGACCAAAAGCATAGTTAACCTGAATCAGTTGCCCAGAGAATATCAGCCAGAGCTGAGATCTTTTATGTCGACTAGTATGTGTATCATCACATCACAGCACTTACCCACTCTCTGTTTTAATGGCCGATCAGCACAAAAGCAAAAGAGCCTCTCCAAAGGTCCAATGATGACATCCACATAGATCAAATATAGCTGGCCTGCAGGCAAACAATACAAATGATATTAGCTAAAGCTGAAGTGTAGGCCATAAAGCAGGATTTAAGCAAAGGCAGATAAAGAGGTTTTAATCCCCAGATCCCCCTGTCACCTACATTAGCAGACCCTGACCCAGATATATGAAGCTCAGTATGGAGCTGCTTTTTGAGCCAAACTGTCAGTGGACTGTTACAGCAAACCAAACTAACATGTGAAAGACTCCCTCACTCTCCACCCTTTCCATTTGGGGAAGGGAGGAGGGGAAAGGGCTGCACTGAAAAGAGGAGGGTAAGATGACACCACACGGTTTGCCAATTATGCCATGGAGCTAAGAGAGGAACCCCCTGATGACTGACTAAATGCGGAGAAGCTGAACCTCTAGACATAAAGTGGACCACTTCGTCCCTCTCACTTGTCCACTTGTGAAATACTGACTAATGAACCATTATTTTAATTACATTATCAGAATGGAACAAACTATCAAACTATGAGCTGCAGTTTCTCCATTAAAAATAATGGTTATCGTCATTATTGTTCACACACCACCACCACCAATTAGTTATTTTAGCCTACATCATGACAAAATAGATTGTCAAAATGGGTTTCTCAGTTTCCCGAAGACACAATTAATGTATTTTGTCTCTTGGAAGCTGCTTGTTGGAGAACCTGGAATCAGCAAATAGTAAAAAACTGAGAGAATTTATTTATAACCCAAACTAGTGGGCAAGAAATAGTAAGTTGAATATATGTCTTATTGTTTGAGTACTCAATGCAGTATTGAAAGGTTAAACAATTATGTCAGCATGTGGTAAAACTATCAGTCCCATCTGAAGAAGCAGTGGCCAACTTACTGTTTGAGGACGCAGCTCGACTTTTTCATTGACTGCATTCAAAGCTTTTGTTAGATTGTGTCCTTCTTGTTTTTAGAGGTAAAAGCATTTCCCAAAGCTAAAAAAAATGGTGTTTCCCCATATATCTCCACATATTTCTGTCTCCTGAATTAAAGAAGGCAAACAGCTTGGGAGTTTAGTTCCTCTGGATCAGGATTGTTCCTGAATACTGTCTGTAAAATGTCAGTGTTTGACTGATAGCACATTCTCTGCACCGAATGCTTCAAAGAGTCACTGGAGCTTTGAGGCCAGGGTGTGCAGGGGAGGAACAGAGTCTCACCCCACCCTTCACCACCGTCAGCCACTCACTCACTGACTTAAATTAGCTTAAGACGTTTCTTCGCTTGGGAGAGAAGGACTGGTTTTTGTCTCTGCATCATTCTCAGCTGGTGGATGCTCTCAGGCAGTAGTTGGCAAGTCTAGAACCACCGGATCCATCTACCTCACCAGTGTGAGTTCTACCATTGCCAAACACCACCAGATAGCTGTAGGGCCTCTTCTTAGCATGGGAGCCATAAACATGGATGAAGCTACTAAGATGGCATTTATCTGAGGCTGAAAAGCACAGGAAGTGTTATTTTTATTACAAATAGATAGATGAATTTGTGAAAAATAAGCTTAATGTTTCATGGCCATGTTGTGCTGATATCATCCTCCTGGGTCATGGTTTAAAACAGACTAGAACAGATCAGCATGTCTTCGAAGCTTGGCTCCATACCCACCGAAATACATGAAACTGAGAGGACAGCAAGGAAAATTCAGAGTTCAGTCATGAGCACATTTTAATGACAGATACCAAAATGTACCAATCCATAATTGTGCGAGAGCGATGGAAGTCTGTCTTGTCCTATATTGGCACTACACATAATTGCTCAAAGTATATATACAGAAGCAAAAATGTGCTAGTGCCAAAATGGGCAAAGAAGAGGAGTGGCTGGGGCATCCAAATGCAAGCAGCTGTTGTTATAGAGACACCTAAGGACAGAAAGATGCTGAAGCAAGATGAGCGCAACACAGCTCATGCAACCGCACCAGAATCATTACATCACATTCGCCCCACCCACAAGCACAAGAGAGAGGAGCCACAGACAGTAAGCCACGATAGACGTACACCGTCATCAAGTGGTTCTTTCTCTGCTCTGTTTATGGCCCTATGGTAATTCACTGATAGTGAGCTCTCACAGTGAATTCTACCAGTGCCATACACAGAACAGGAGTCATTATCACCCCAACACCTAGGCCAGCCACTCAGTCTGAAAGGGACAGTCCACAAAACTATGCCAACTAGACCACCAACCCACATGAGTAGAGCAGATGCAACAGCCTGGAGAGAGAAAGTGAGAGGAGAGAAAGGGAAATGAGAGCAAGTGAAGAAATTATTTTAGAGCAGCCACAGCCTTCAATATGTCCATAGTGTTGCAGTGACGCAGCTTAGCTCAAGACTTACTGCACTGCAGTGGGCTGATCGACACACTGAGTAACAGGTCAAAGCCACGGTGTCTCAATGTGAGCAACTAAATATGTCCAGTCAATCCTGCGAGTGTACAAACACCCTCATCTACCTGTTCTCTTCTAATGACCTGAACTCCTGCTTTTAGATTTCTAGGAACAGAGAGCTAACTTTGACAGCAGACAGCCTTGATAATTACGCATAAATAAGCACATAATGCAGTTATAAATCATCAATTAACATCTCTTTTGTAAGAGTCCATTTTTGGTTTGCTGCTCATAACACATTTTACACGGGTTTGTGCAGTACTAACCTGAATCCCACATACACTCAAGCCAAACAGAAGGCTTGATGATTCCTTGACATTTTATTAAACAATCTAGCAAATGCAATTAGACACTGAAGGTCCAAGAATTTTTACAATAAAACAGGGACAGGTGCTGTTTGTTTTTTTATTATTATTATTATTATGATACCGCATACCACCACCAAAATACAAATAAATGAATCTGCATTAACCACTGCCAAACAAGTTAACACATATGCACTTCACTGGTCAATTATCAAACCCACCAATGTCTTAAACTTAAGTCTGGCACATAGATGGCCCTTATATAGATTGATAGGTAATCCCTTTACATCATGGCTTCTCCCCTCCCCCTACACAATCAACCTGTCCAAAGGGTGACACGTTTAACAAGACCTCTTACTTTGCTGGCTTGCAGGCTTTGCCATAGTGAAACAAAAATACAGTACCATCTTAGTCAAAGATAAATTCACATATTACTTGATGTCTCTGGACTGCTGTTAACAGGGATTTAATTCTCATCTATACAAACTACAAATCCCAGAAAACTGCAGACTCAGATGTCAACAATGAAGTAACTCGACTACTAATTCAAAATGTCTTTCAAATAAGCATGCAAGGCTTCTCTTACAAAATATATATGTAAGATTTATCCAATTTCTCTCTTCCTTCAGGTCAACATAATAAATAAAGGCATTTAAATTATGATACTGCAGCTGAGTCATAACCTTCAATCCATCTCCTGACCTTGGATATGTTGTCAAAAGCATCTTTGCGCTGCAGATAATCCGAATCAGAGAGAAGCTAGCTGTCCTCAGCTCTGTTCTGGCAGGGCCCAGACGCCCCACCCTTGGTTCAGCCATTATCTCCCCTCACCCTGGGCCCTGCAGTGCACGGAGCTCGCATTGATTCCAGCGATCAAACCATGTACTAAGTGATTCCTCAGACGCCCAAATGGCTCCCTGAGCAAGACTCCCATTGCCATTTCCTGGAGAAATCAATACCACTAAAAAGCCAACTCAAGAAAAAAAAAAAAAAAAAAACCTGTGTCCTTTAAAGGTTTGCTCATGATTTTCCATACCTTAATTAGTTAAGAATGGAGGTTCATGTGATTTTATTAATATATTATTAGATGAGAGCCTCTATGACTTGTGGAAGCAGAACACTGAAAAACAGAGCATGCCTTAATTCTGGTCATTAACTTATTCTAGGAGACTTAAAGCCGGGGCATGTAAACCTGCTAATTTTAATGTCGCATTTATATTTATGTGGGAAATAAATAACATAAAAAAACATCTTGTTTTGATGTGTCATGAAGGCCAACTGTCAAAGGGAAAAAACAAAAACAATTTTTTCAAGACATCATATAAAAACTAGTGTGGGATCTGCACATTTCCAATAATTAGGTAACTTTTCGTACAGAAGAATTCCTGATCTCGTCTTTAACAGCTTGATTTAAACCTAAACATGGCGCTATATTAAAAATTTTATCAATTCAAACATAGGTCAACCAATTTTACATGAGAATATTACCTGAATAAATCATAAAAGACATGGTTAGGAAGCACTCATAATTCCCCTCCTCATGATTAGGCACGCTTTGTGTTATTGAAATTTTAACACTGCGAGGCCCGGACTTCCTTTTCTTTCTGTCATCGTTAATTTAACCTCAAAGCTGTTCCAAAGCCCCTTCGGTTAATCGCATTTGTCTGAATAGGGAGTCTACAAGTCCTCAACTTCACGGTTATTTCAGGAGGATTTATCACTCCTCTAAGTCCTGCAGCAAGATCTAAATTCAGTCTTGCGACCTGAAACATTCCAACTGCATGTCCGGTTAAGAAAGGACGAGGCTTTTCATAAACCTGGGAATCCTATATTAAAAAAAAAAAAGCTGCTTCAATTCACATCCAATTACTTTATAATTTTAAGGAGCCTGTTCCTGCCTTTTTTTCCCATTATTAGGCATACTGCCCTGTTTCATAACACCATATACCCTGCATGCAATCCTAATTACCCTCAGTGGGCATGGATAAAAATAAATAAATAAAAATACCCAATTCAGTATTAATCCGCAGGATTAGGTTGAGGTCTTCACTGTTTTTTCTTGGTATTTGACGGAAATAGAAGCAGGTGCGTTACACACCACAAAGCTCGAGTATCAGCGAAAATAAAACAAAGCCCTATTCAATTACCACAACTGCATTTAATTTAACGTTTATTTTAATAATATCCAATCAGTTAAATTTCGCAATTCTGCAATTAATTTCATATTAATTTCGACGTTTAACGGACTTTTTGTGCGGACTTTTTTTTACCGCACAGAGGAAGGTTTTTTTATTATTATTATTATTATTATTAAAGTTGAACCTTGCATTAGATTTAATTAATTGCAGTTAAAGTTTTTTAAATCGAGGTTTTTCAAGAGGCCAGATTTCCAAAACTACAGACCTGTCGGCAGGTTTTTAATTATTCATCTTAAAAACGTAAAATTAAATAAACGCGGCATATTGCATCGAATATTAGCTTAGTATTTTTGGTAAGTAACACGGCCTCCTCGCCCATCTTTCCTCTTTGATGTGGACTAACTGTTTTCAAGCTAGCCTATATATGCGGCTACTGTATTTAAACTGCTAAACTGTGGGCTAAAAAAATTAAATGTAGCTCGTACCTTCCTCGGAGTCCATCGCCGTGCCTCAGAAGCGCGCTGAAGTCGGACCCAACGCACATTTTAGTCCTTAACCTATCATTATCATTCACGGATTTTCCGCTATTAACATTGTGTGGAAGTGACACAAGCCTCCGCAGCAGGACTGCAGAATTACAATGAAACAAAAGAAAGCAAAGTCCTGAACTTCCTGAGTATCAAATGTCAATTTCAGCCCTGCTCTCCTCTCTTCTCCCCTCTCTCTCTCTCTCTCTCTCCTACCGGTTCCCTCTCTCCACACTGAGACCTCCTCCCTTTTACCTGCGCTTCCAGGCTGCACACTTACAGAAAGATAAGGTGCCCCGTGCACCTTTTTAAAGGCGCAGACACACACAGCAGCAGCAACATGCGACAACAATAAAACAGCGGGCACCAAAATGCACCAAAATTTTCATGAGAAGTATTTAAATCTTCTTTTAAAAGGTAAACAATGTACATGTGAAACCATGACACTCCTACTTTAACATACAAATTTGCAGCAGTATGTGTGTGAAACGTGAGACATGCCCCTGCCCTTTAAATGGTACGCGCTCTGCGCAAAACTCCGAGCTCAACGAATCGAAAATGGTACAAAACGCACCTCTGTTTGGCCTACCTGGATTCATAACAGTGGACTTTTTTTTTTTTTTTTTTTTTTTCTAGGACGAGACCCAAATAGCTTCCATCCAATCTCCCTCCTCCCGGTCAGGGCTGTGAGTATACATGCAGGGATTTGCCCGGTGCAAATAAAAACACATTTTCAAGCATCTGCCCCCCCAAATCAAATAATCCAACCTGCTTTGTGTCTCTCTCGCTCTGCAGCGTTTCGGGGCCTCCGGTAGTTATTCTACAGTCTCTTTAGGGTGGATCTCTCTGAAGAGGAGCCGACCTTAAACGTGGCGCTGTTTTAACCCTGGGACCGCTGCACTCTGAGTGGATGGGGATTGGTTTTGTCTCCGGATTAAACGATTTCCTGACAAATAATTTGGACCAACCCCCTCTTTTGACTGGCCTAACCCAGGAAAGGTTGTGTCGGATTCTTCTCCAGTTGGAACATTAAGATTACTATATTTTTATTTTTTACTTATTATGCCCTACAGCCCACGTGGATTTTGAGACATTAAATATTAGTCAGTTTTTAAAAAATGTAAAGAAAAGGAGATTCCACATTTAAATTGGGCCTTTCCACAGGATAGGAATTAACATTTTCAGAACTTGACAGCTTTTCCTGTATCTTTGCATTTTTCTGATATCTTAATACAAACATGTAGGCTAAATTGATTTTAGTGCCCGTGCTTCATGCGTTGCAATGTAAATTTAAAATCCAAAATTTATTGTAGCCTATATCTGAAAAGTGCATATTCTGCTGTAACTGCTTTTAATTTTTATCAGTTACATTGTTCCTCACGGGTCTGCTGCCTGGCTGACGGGCTGCAGGCCCGTGGTTATTATAAAGATCACTGGTGTGCCGTCTGCCTTTGTTGCACATGCAGACCACAGTACTTTCTCTATGAGAGAAATAAACTGATAAAGCATTGCATCATCTTCCTGTTGCACTGTTTCATATTCTGTTTGTTTTGTTTTTTGTTTTTAAAGCACAACAAACAAAGTAATTGCTGGACCAATCGTAAGGCTAGACAGCTCATTAACGACCAGTGCAACAAGGCTTGTGATGCATTTTCATATACAAAGCAAGCACGCATCAGATAGACTATTTGGGACATCTTCCCAGCTTAGTTTTAGTCGGCTGAGGTTGCAGTTCTTGGGGTCGAGATGCTGCAGGATCAAATGACTAGGACCAGATGGTTAATGATTATCAAACACCGCATTTAAAGCCTGCACTGCCGGTCACTCTGTGCAGATTGCGTAACATTTCCTGTCCGAGGACAGCATGAAAAATGCCTCTGCTGTAAGTAGGAATATTTTTTTCTTTTACATATCACGTAACAGGTTCTCCTGGTATTTTTTTTTTTTTTTTTTGCATCACATATATTTTGGTTCAATAAAGTCTTTCTGTTTATTATTCCTTCCAGTGAAAACCATACAACCTGGCGAACCTGATGTGGGCCTGGTTCCTTGGCGCAGCTCTGGGCCTTCAGTGGGCCTCCCCAGTGTTGCTCCTCATCCTCCTCCCAGGTATTGCGCAGAGCTGCACAGGTGAACCCGAACTGTGTTCTTAGTTCACTCTTTGATGCCTAATATATGAGGGCCCGTACTGCCCATGCTCCTCTCCCATGGCCGTACAGAGTCCATTTACCTGCTGTTGATAATAAGGCAGATAACGGGGTAGACAAAACTCGTCTAATATTTAGAGGTGATGGAACTGGGTTTGGTTACACTGCTTTCAGAGTGAATAGCGACAGTGAAATTAATCCTCGGTGACTCGTTGGTGCTCAATTGACGGAGAGCCGGAGCACGAAGCCCTCTCTGGCTTGACGTGGTTTCCACCTGGAAATTCTGAAACCGGAGCCGCGGATCATCTGGGTGAGAGGCCGATATGGTATATGGGAGACGAGTAGGGCTCGATGAATATTTTAAATACTCATTTGGTTCTGCGGTGTCGTGCCTAATCCAGATGAAACAGGTGCCAGTGAGGGGGGGTCGGATGGAGAGGTGTCTGTTGCCTCCCGTGAAGGGATTCAGGCCATAGGATGAAATAATAATAGGTCAAGATTTAGTCTGATGCTTGAAAAGAATAAATAAATAGATTAATTTAATGATGATGTAATGTTTGGCCAACTTTTACCAGAAATCATCCTAAAAGCAGGATCAAAAATAAAGTGTTACAGGAGAAAATGCTGATTGATGGTTTTATGAAAGATCTTCAGATACATTCACATCATATACAGTAATTGAAATTATTGGCTTTATGTCTGGTGGGTATATGGGACAAAATAACTACATTTTAGTAACATAATTAAATTTCAGTAATATTAGATCCCAAAGAATTGTGGCAGTGTTTTCTTTATTATTATTCTTTTTAAGAAATTATGAATGTACAACTCAATTGCTCAGATAAACAGGGGATCAGAGCATGCAACATCATTACTCAGGAAAATAAAAAACAAACAAAATCTTTTGCAAAGATGTTCAACTGTGCTAAAAGAATCAAACTGGCTTAATATTAAGTCATGCTAATTTTTATTTCCATTTCTTTTATAGACAGTAGAATCTACTATTTACCATCTACCTATTTGCTTCCCTCTCAGTCCATACAAACCACCTACTGCAGGGTCTCCTACACCACCTACCATCACAAGCGCTGTTTCTCTGCTGTCTGCTCCTGCTTTAGGCTCCTGTTGCAGGAGAACAAACAACTGGAGGTAGTGATGATCGTGGGTGGGGGCGTGTTAATCAGTGGCTCATCTATTAGTAAAGACCCTGGGATCATTGTACTGCTTGCTGCTGCCACACCAGCCCCGCTGTTCACCCCCTGCTGTGCAACTGAAACAGAGCTTGTAACGTGAGAGATCCCTTTTGCCTGCTACCTAACCCCAGCATGAGAAACCCGGCACTCGGGCTGAATGTTGGTGGTGGTTCACAAGAAATGGCTGATGGGTTGTCAGCTCACCAGCAGCCAGGTAAGGGATGTGTTTTTGGTCATGTTTGAAATCTAGTGAAAATCTATTTTATATTACAAAAAAAAAAAAAAGAAAAAAAAGAAAAAGAAAAAAGCATACTTCTGTTCCTGCTTGTGAATTTCTGAAAACACAGAGCTGGATCTCTGGGGGGCCCAAAGTCACAAAAGAGCATACACTATCTCTTTTATACACAGATTAGCTGAAATTGCCTTCATTAAAGAATGTACACACAAAGCAGATTCACTGCTAAAAGCTTTGCTATGGAAAATGCTGCAGCCAACAGTGATTGATCATAACTTGGAGCAGACAGTCGTGAGCCTAATGTGAAGCCTCGGGGCATCATAATGCCTTAAAAGGCCACAAAGGCACAGGACACCTGACCACCCTGCTCAGCGTGGACCAATCAGACAGCTGGTGTATGGCTTTGGCATTACGTCATGGAGGCCCGCAGTTTGTCTTGACCAACGCACTGCGGATAAAACAGAAGCTTTAAATATTTCATTGAGGATCTCAGGTTGCTGGACTTCTGGAGGTCAGGGATGTGAGGAGACATAGCCTCATCCTCTTTCCCCTCCCTGCATCCTCCTCCTTTTCTGATGCAGGAAAAGAGAGTCGGGCTTTTTGAAAGAGGTAGAACAATACTGAAATGAAGCGTGACAGATCCCAATCAGAAGAAATGCAAAGATGCTGCTGTAAAAATATCAGATTTCACTAAACCCATTTGCATCCCTCATTTTAAAGGGGAATGCGGCCAATTTTACACATAAAGGTGAGTTTACGCATCATTGTTACTCATGCGGAGAAAATAACCTTGACGAATGTCATCTGGGAATTAAAACTTCAGATTTGGATGTTTTACAGTCTGCAGGTGTGTTTTAAAGATGAGGCTTCTAACATGATGGTGAAATGAGAGGTACAAGTGAGTTTTAGGAGCTTTTGTTTTTGAAGATTTCCTCAAACCATGGACTGTAAGTCAGGTTACCTTAGTTGCCCTTTCTTTTTTCTTTTTAAAAAAAAAAAATTTGGTCTTGTAATGGAAGTGCAGTGGCCTACTAATTTGCTGCAGTACTCCTTAATTTGGACCCACTGATGACAGTCAGGATGTGGAAGACCTGGCTGCTCACCAGGTCTTCCCTTATAACAGCAATCTTTGTGTGTCAGAATCTGTTTCATGTTTTCTCCTTGTACTGGCACACAGACACCGACCTGTTGATCACCTGACTGACATTCCTGGCTGAGATGAAGACCCTCTAGGGCTCTGACACGCCGCAGCTTGTGGCCTGGCACTGGATATACAGTACAGGGAAAGAGATGTGTACACAGGATGGACTGTAAGGCAGGATCTTACCACAGCCATCAAAAATGACCATATCTTTGAAAATTTACCATGAAATTTAATGGTATTCTTGGTGTTTTTTCCTTTTTTGTTTGTTTCTATGTGACACAGAGAAAGGAAACAGATACACAATACAACAAAACTTAAAAAAAAAAAAAATGAACATGCAAGTGTAAACTGCAGAGCAATTTCATGGTTTTGCACTGCTACTGCAATAAGGACAGACAGGAAGAGAGAGCAGATTGCTGCGTGACAGAATACATTTTTCAGAGGAGAGAGGATTAAACAGCCTTATGTCACAGCATTTATTTTCTCCTGCTGTGATTATACAGAGCGGGTTTCAGCTGAGGACAAACCATGGAGCAGGAGGCGGCGCCCTCATCTGGCCCATTGGTGGAAACTGCATTGAACTGTGAGGCTGCCCTCAAAGCACAGTTAATCTCACACAGTTCAATATCCCCTTCACAATGAAACCCCGGTCGCTACGTCTCACATTCTGAGCAGCTCTGGCACAGATCACTGAAGTATTTGATACTAACTCATGCACGCCGAAGCCAAACCTCTCCACGTCTTCTTAAACTTGAAGGAGATGATGCTTTCCCCAAGAACAGCATTCTTAAAGGCAAACATGCTCAGTAGATCTAGTGCTGTGTGTCTGAGGTCATTCAGCACTGCCATTTCACACTGGAAGACTGGGGTACTAATGTGAGTCTCAAGTTTCACAGTACACACAAGGGCCATACCAGACTTTGGGCATGAGCACAGTAGGGGTATCTGACACAGGAGTGTAGTGCCACACTGACACCTAGTGGAATTGTTTTGATATTTAAGGTGGGCCTGTGCTAATTTCCAGCTTGGGCTCTACTAAAGTGGCTTTGCATGATTCATGGTTCAAAATGATCCTTCTTTAATTTACACTAGTCCTTGGCTCAGCCCCTCATCAGTCCCTTTAAGTCAACTTTCCTCTGAGTGGCTGCCCCTCCTTAGCACAAAGTTTGAATATTTTGCCAGACCTGTGACCACGTTATCTGCCCTCAATGACAGATTAAAAAAAAAAAAAAAAAACTAAAGCAGAGCATTTAGAGCAGTGTGAAGTCTGAACTTTTGGCATATATTAAAAGTTTATATTTAAACATCATAGCCGTCCTCTGGAAAATAAACAGCAACATTGATTGCAATGTGGGCAGTGTGTTAAAACATATTTGAATGTGTGGGACTTTATTATGAATCCATTTAATAGTAATTTAAGGTGAAAAAAAAAATGACTTAGGCCATTATTTACGGAGGGTTATGATATTGACATCTTTTATTAGGGCTGGGACTTTAACGCGTTAATTTTGATTAATTAATTACGGGGAAATTAACGAATTTTAATTTTAATTTTAAGTCTTTTATTGAAAATAAGCTGTTAAAACAAGCATGACACATTTCAACATCAAGGAATACAGCTGAGAGAATGATTAATTTTCAACTATATTAAGTGAGACATTAATGTTGAATAAAACTATCCAGTTACGATGCTTAACTTTAATTTCAGGAGTTTGCTTATCACAGGAGCACTTCCACCCTTCGTTGATCTGTGTAGTAGACTGGTGGGAAAATAAACAAAATTTTGAAGTTTAAGCTTATGTATATTGATTCATTCATCAACCAAACTTAAATTAATATTTCTCATGTCAAATATTGAAATGCGATTAAAATGCGATTAATTAATTACAAAGCTTGTAATTAATTCGATTAATTTTTTTAATTGAGTCCCATATATATATATATATATATATATGTGTGTGTGTGTGTATATACATATATATATACATATATACATATATATATATATATACACATATATATATATATGTGTATATATATATATATATATACATATATATATATATATACACATATATATATATACATATATATATATACTCAATGTGTTGGTAGAATTCTTCCTTTGTTGTAACAATTCTTAGAAGCACACACACACACACACACATATATATATATATTTTTTTTAAATATATATTTATATAAATATAAATTTATAATGTACTTTTCATACATTATAAATTTATCTCATTCCGCCAGCTCAAAACTAAATATACCTTTCAAAAACACGTTTTTTCCCACCTTTAAGTCAGATGTGTTGTTCTGTATCTCAGAATTTTTTATGATCTGCTTCCATTGCAGCCAAATTTGAACCCTCTCAACTACCACTTTGTCGCTGCTTTTCCAGAACCAGTAAGTACCAGCCTTCTCAAGGAGCACAAGAAGTTCCAGTACCAAGTGGACTGTGGGAGGAAACCCTGATGTGCCAGTTCCACTAAACTGACAGTCTCAGAAAGAAAGAAAACTTAAGAGTCTAACCTATTTCTCCTGTGCATGATAGATGTGATACTGCTTTAGGATTATAACCATCCAGTGGTTTTCTGCTGCTGAGATGTTCTCCTGCATACCCTGGTTGTAAAGAGTGGTTATTTGAGTTACTGTTGCCTTCCTCAAAGCAGTCTGGTCATTCTCCTCTAACAACAAGGTACTTAAATTACCATTCTTCCACATTGGCCATTTCTGGATGCATAATTGTAAAGAACTGCTGCCATGAGATTGGCTGATATTTGCTTTAAGGAGCAGTTGAACAGGTGTACCTAACAAAGTGGCCACTAAGTGTATCCTACTTAAAACAAATTTTCTCTGTAAAACGTACAAAGCTAAAAATCAGACAATAACCACCCTCAGATGAAGACCATCTATACACATTGAATGTTTTATTAAAAAAAGAAGTTATAACAGTTTATTTTATACACAACTATTTATGAGGTTATAAGCCTATTAATAGAGAGCATTTGTCTTTTTGACAAGCATGCCCACTTCACAATGCAAAGAGGAAAAAAAAAGAAAACAGAAGGGCAGAGAAGGTGAGCAAAAAATAAAACCAAGCATGGACTTATTGAAAAAAATAAACCTTTTGACTTTAAATCCTCAAGTATCACACATTAGGTACCAAATACATAGTTTCTAATAAAACAAAAACAAATAAAACTGCTATTTTCCATGCTGTGTGTGCCTGCTAAATCCCCTGATGGCAGCAATCGGGGAACAAATCCACACAAGCACGAGACAGAATGGAAGGTGTGCATCAAGTGAGCCTCGACTCCACACCAGAAGCATGCAACTGCCCAAGGAGACACAGTGAACGCATGGGGGAGGTGACTTTACAGGATCAGGGTTCTGGCTCTGTGCTGATAACATAGAGAAAGGGCCTTGGAAGTCTTGTCTACAGATTAATAGACCAGTCCATTCACTTAGCTCAAATCCTTCATCCTTATTATATCCAGCAGGTTCTGGGGGAGGAGTGTGTTTGCAGCTGTAGGACTATAGCTCGGCACTGGATTTCCTCTGCAGGTTTGCAGTCACAACCCTGAGGCCCTATCAATCCTGTCAGGAGTCTCTGTTTAAAACTGTAGGTAGATTAAAATATTAACTACAAATTTGTGGTCTTAAAGCAGAAGAGGTGAATGAGGACAAAGCCAAAAGGCTATTAAATAAAAGCAAAATAAAAATGCTTTTTTAAAAAAAAAAAAGACGTAATCCAGAATTCAAGTTGCAATGGGAAGCATAATCATTCACTGGCTTGAGGATGTTTTCTTTAGTTCTGGAGCTCAAGATAACTTGAATTAAAAAGGCAGCTGTCCATTATTAGAAGTGAATAAGCAAGTGTGGGCAGTTGAAATAATAATAATAAATAAATTAAAAAAAAAAAAAAAAAGGATTGGCCACTGAGATGATTGTTTACCAGAGCAACACCAGGCCACAGCTGAGTATATCATCAATTTATTGCTCAGCAGATGCAAAAATGCTGACAACCAAACTTACAATTTTACCCAAACACAAGAGTTCTTTTTCTTTTTTTGGGTGGGGGTGTGTGTGTGTGTATGGGGGTGGGGTGGGGGGCAAAAATAACATTAGCTCCCTGTTGCACCGCTCTATCATAATGTGCCATTTTACTACAATTTTCATCTTGGGTATAGTACATTTCCAACACTCAAGTCAATACTGCACAGATGTCAAGTAAAACAAGATTTGTGAGTTGCTTGTTACACAAAAAAAAAAGAAAAAGAAAAATTCCCACTTTCTTAATGGGGGGGGGGGGGGGGGGGGGGGGGGGGGGGACGCCAAATGTGAGAATGTGTGAGGTTTAGGTTTTGATGTGCATCACAAACCTCACCACAAACTAATGTAAAACATTCACGTAGCTTTCAACTGCCTTGAATGTGTTTAATAGCGAAGGGGTAGCTTTCAGTTTCTGCTGCACGCTACCAAAAGTTGACATTCAAAGCTTCCTCTGGATGAATTAAAGAAATGACTATCCCATAGTTCAAAATGGTCAGACTGATGATCGGATAAATTAAAAACAAACCAAGCAGGCGTCTGCGTTCAAAAGAGCACAGAAACATGTTACAGATCATGCTTATGGAGAAAATCCAATGTCTTGAAAAGGGCTGAACCACACCTTTGATTTCAGTAGTTAGAGCTATCAGGCTCACTACAGGTCATCCTAGATTGAAATCTCTCACACTCACACACACGTGTGTGTACAACTCTAAATTTGAACGATGATGACAAGCAGGCATGTCTATGGGGGCATCTCACACATAACCACAAAACAGACTAAGACTCAGATGATGCACTGATGCTTTATCAGGTAAGTATACCAAACTATGTAACGCTATCTGTAATACAGCCATGTAGCAGATGTTTAGTTGAAGTCAGCAAAACTAACTATTGTGACATGTCAAAAACACTGTTCAACAAACATTAGCATGATTTCCATCCTTTCAATATCACCTGGGTGAAAATGTTAATCATTATGCAAGATACAACCCAACTGTAGTTCATACATGAGCCATACAAGTCTAACAATCCTATATTAGCTCAAACAAACCCTAATGCCGTTCACAGCCCTGGGTGATTCCTCTAATCTTCAACAGAGTGAAAATTTAGATGTCAAATCACAAATTGTACAGGATCAAACTGCAGAAACGGGACGAGACAGGTAGGTTAAAGCAATGTGCTTTTCTGGTTTTAATTCAGTTGTCGTTGACCTTCATGGCGTTTTTTTGAGAAGGTGGTTCTGTGGACTTTCCTTTTGTGATGAGGCACAGATGAGGGAGTTGAGATCAGAGGTGATCTCCCAAGTGAAACTCAGCCTTGAATCTTTCACTCGGGATCCGCAATCCGCCACAAAGCAACCAGTGATTCTTACTGCAATCTAGGAAATGAATACATTTCAAGGTTTTCTAGGTAGTCTGTCTGCCGCTTTAGCCTCCATAAGCAACACTCAGTCAGTGTTTTCTAGTTAACACTGAATTTTCAGGAGGCTACAGAGAGGTGACTTCACTGTACAAGGTATACGCTGTACAAAAAAAAAAAAAAAGCTAAAAACAAACCAAGCGTGCTGACCCCCAATCGGGACAAAAAAAAAATATATATAACACAAACTCAAAGTAGGGGAAGGGGTATTAAAAAAAAAAAAAAAAAAAAAAAAAAAAGAAGCATCAAAACTCAAAAATGTGATTGCAATTTCTTTCCACACATCATAGATTTACATCTTCACCTGCCGCAGTGAATAACACTATTATTTATTTATTTTTTGGCTTTTTTTTTTTTTTTTAAAACTTAGGAACTCAGATCTGTACAGTTAGATGTCACGTACAGGGCTCAAAATTTGCAATCCAAACAGAGATCCTTGTAAGCAGACACAGTCCACTCGACACCGCCGGGTTACGTACCAGTCAGACCAACATGGAAGGCATGCATTGGAGCAAATCCCGAGTAACAGTGGAATGTGAGGAGGACTGATACAACACTAACCTGAATGTAGGGTCACAAATTACTCTTCAATTTCACTCAGATCCACTCAATAACCATATGACCATTTTTGTTGCTTTTTATCAAGATTAAAACAGACTTTAGTGCTGTTTCTTTAAAAAAAAAAAATCATATATCAGAAAAGTTCCTCAGGACCAATAACGCTACTAGAAATGCGTTTTAAAAAACACAAATACAGGTGATTGTAATATTGAGGCCTCCCTGCACAACGACTGTTTGGTGCTCGTGTGTTTGAGATGATGTGAATTGTAAAAGTCATTTGGTCAGATGGTTAAAGTGTAGCTCTGGTTTATTTTCAGTTCCCAAAATACCAAGTGAGTCTGACCAGAATGCCCATCAAAAAAACCCAAAACAAACACAAAATAACTTCTATTAGACTAACTTCTATCCTCACTCCCTGTGTGCATTAATCTTATACAGTTTGTGCAGCTAACATATATTCCACAAAACAGACCTTTAGTATTGTCACTCCCCCCGTGAGGAAACATGCATTAAAGGGGACTTATTATGCTTTTTCTTATAATGTTGGATTCTCATATTAAACATGTACAGTTTCACATAATGAGGACATCATATGAGCCAGTAAATTGCAGAGAGCTAAAAACAGGCTTCAGACTGCTCTAAATGCTTGCTTTGATACACTTTTTTTCTACTCTTGGCTCTGCATGATGTCAATGAGAGTGGTCACCTCAGGT
The DNA here is from genome assembly GCF_007364275.1 of Archocentrus centrarchus. Taxonomy (NCBI): domain Eukaryota; kingdom Metazoa; phylum Chordata; class Actinopteri; order Cichliformes; family Cichlidae; genus Archocentrus; species Archocentrus centrarchus. The sequence goes on from NC_044368.1 coordinate 11,922,037, forward strand.
AAACAGTTCTGGCTATGGGCACAGGAAGCTCTGCCTGCTAAAGGAAGAGCAGCTCAAACAGGTCGGCACAGGTATACTGGCAGCTGCAGGTCAACACGGAGTAACAAAAAGTAATGTAACAGCTCACGTAGCATCTGAACTGAACGAGGAAAAAAAAAAAAAGACCTATTTTATACTGTCATATGTTTTAAGAGATATGCTTAAGAGGTATTACAGGTTGACTTGTTAGCGTCTATTGGCACTGCACTTCATGTAAAATGTGCTCAGACACTTGTGTGTCAGTGTGTGCATTAAAAAAAAAAAAATACTGCCTTTGCTACAGAATAGCACTGTGGTGATGTACACCAGGGCAAGTAAGACCTAAGCAGCTCTGATGGGGGCCAACAAAATGGTCAGAGTCAATTAGCATTATGGAAAAAGAAAGGAAATTATGACTGAAGCCAAATGGGAAGTTTGGGAGTGGATTTGAGTAGAGAAATCGGATGTTCACATGGAAGCTTCCTACATGACGCACCAAACAAATGAGCAGACTGACAGGCAGAGAATGTGGATGCGTGTGGGGAGAAACAGCTACAGAATGGGAGGGGGTCAAACACACCAAAGGCTATATATCCATAAAAATCCTTGTTTAGTAGTAATAATAATAAAAAAATCAACTTGTTTAAATATGAATATTATAAGTCTGCTTTCTCATGGTTAGGAAATCAAATATAGTCTCTCTGGGGTTAAAGGAAGGGGTCGGGATGGGGGGGGGGCCCTCCTATTACTACAACTCCATGTCCTGGGCCTCGTCTTCTGAGAAGTCAGACATGGAGCTTTCAGATGAAGAGTCGCCTGCCCCCTCCTCCTGCTCCTTCAGAGCCTCCTCTGTTGCATATTTCTGAATGTACTCTGAGAAAAGAAACAGAGAAAACAGATTTAAAAAGGTGAGACTGTTGGAATAAAAACCTCCTGAAAGGAAGATAGTTTTACAAATTTACATTTTGCGTGATTTAAAAAAAAAGAAAGAAAAAAGGAAGGAAAAATAGCTTTCTGCAGTAGGCTGAACCTTTGATTTTCTGCTTGTATTCCTCTGGCCGATGAAGGTACATGGCAGCTGCATCTCCGTTCAGGGGATCAATGGGGTTTGGGTAGGCCAGTAGTTGGGGCAGGAACGACTCAAAGATATTGGTCAAATCTGAAGAGAAAGGAAACATTTTCACTTTACCAAGAGAAAGAAATGAGTTCTTTCTAAAAGCAAGTCTAGTTACTTAGCAGCTATCTTGGTAATGCATCCAGCTGTTTGGACAGTTGTTTTAAGCTTCTCTCCAAATAACTGAGGTAAGAGAATCAGAAGTTTAGAGGTAGTTTCATGTCCTGCTGACAACTGAAGTTCAACAATCAACCAGGCAAACCTGGTTAAAACTGGCTCAGGGAAATGTTAAAAATAATTCTTAAAATTGTGTTTTTCCCTCCAGGTTACACTTCTACCATTCACGTGTAAAGTTACATAACATTGCATTGCATTCATTCATCCACATTGCCACCATGCCTGGGATCATCCCAACAGAGCACTGAGGAAAAAAAACAATAGCTAATTCATATTAGATATGGTTAGCCAAGGTGTACGGTAAGTACACATACCTACATTTTTACTGTAGTAATGATTAGATATGCCTGCTGTGCATTGGTGTAACAACTTGGCAGCTTATGTGTTTCAGTTTGGCTGCTGACTGGCTCTTTGGAGAAGAGCTGGAACAATGGCATCATTGCTATTAAGAACTCTCCAATAGATTTCTAGTCAGGATTCCCAAACTGACATGTCACTCCAGTATATTCCCTACAGCTGCCTTGGAATGTGGGTTGCCCCAACTGCAGGGTTTGCTTTACGGTTTGCCCCCAAAGCAGTCAAATTCATAAGGTCTCTAATATGAACTGGTGTTCATTTAATGGCAGTTACTTTCAGCCATCTCCTAAATGTAACCTCTAATCTGAAGAAATGTGACAAAGAAGCATCGTCCAATTATGTGCCCACCATATTAAAGCTCAATTTAGCTTAATTTAAACAGGTCAATCAGTTGGGGATGTCCACTGGTTCATTAAAAAAATAAAACATCCTAAGCCCGATAGATTCACGGAGGCTAGAACCACACTAATCCTTCCATCTCCTAGGTGTCACTGTTGGGTCCATTTATGTTGGGAAAGCAAACACGCCCCCAGTTTTTCTTTTTTTTCCCCCCACAGGTTATTTTGTTTATAAGATTAAATCAGATGCTTTTGCTCCCTCTTCCTTTGTATAGACTCGTTGCACAATCCTTGGCTGATTGGTCTGTTCCTGTCATTTGGCCTATTTCTGTGTGTTTTTTTGTGTGTGTGTTTGTGTGTTTGAAAACAACAAAACCTGCAACAATTCACACAAATTACAAACAAAAGCTAAAATAAATAAAAATCTGATTCATGGAATTAAGAACAAATGAATTCTCAGTTCATCTTTATTGGTTCTATAAATAGCATTAAGGGTTTTGGTATTCTCCTGAGTAGGGACATGAACTAAAATAGCAAGGGATGCTGGAACATCTGCTAGGATATTACTGTAAAGTCATTTATACTACTCAACAGCTACTTTAACCCTGTGAAGTGGATGTTACAGGAAATTAATGGGGACGTTTCCTGAGAGAAGGGCACAGGGACGAGAAAGAAACAGGGAGACAACAACAGTGAGGGGAAGCAACTCAGTGATAAAGTGTAACTGCTGCCATCAAGTGTATGTGGACACGTCTTCTACAGCTGACAGACGATAACTCATTCCCGTTGAAGGTGAATGTTTGCTGACCTTGCTGGTTGAGGGTATTACCTTGTTATTAGTGTTCACTTTTCCCTGCAGTAAGTAGATTAAGAGCAACAGCATGCCACTTGCTAGTGAGGGGCCGCCAGTATTTATTTTGTGCGGATGGCACCGTGTCAAGTTCTTCACACATAATCACACAATCCTCAGTGAGGGAATTCAATACAGACAGAGTGTGGTCACTCACCATAAAGGGCTGTCCATGTCTGGTTGATGACATCTAAGCACACCGTTCCCGATCTGGGAAACCGAGTTGGGGGAAGAGAGAGTAATAGGTTAGCGGCAAAAGCCAGGCAAGAAGGAATCTGTATATATGCAGAGGGTTTTTTTTTTTTTACTTTTTGTCCCACTTTAAAAACCACTTAAAATTTGATAGAAAAATGCAAGATAGAGATGAAACAGGGATACCCATCAGCTTTGAATTGTGGCCATTCAACTGTACACGTCTTGTCAACTCTGAAAGCTGTGAAATGTCTCATGTGCTTATAATGGTCTGTCACTACTTAATATATGACTTGACATAAGCCAGTGTCTAAGTTCAGGTCAAGTTTCAACTATTTAAGCCTGAGGTTGTTAATTTTGACATGTTCCTAACCACTTATTAACAGTTTTATAAATACACTGACTCACTACAGACGTTTCATACTGTCTGGCTAATAGGATGTTGCTATGTAAACATGTGTTTTATGAAACTTGCTCTCGTTTACTGATTACAACAGCCTGGATCTCCTGGGTATTTTTTTTATTTTTTGGTAGTTGAGAAGCTAGACTGTCACATATGAGGAGGCACAAGTTCGTCCTGTTTGTCAGGTCCTGGACTGTGTTTTTTGGTGGATAAATAGACCCAGAATAGCAAAGAGCTTGACCAAGTAGGTAGAAATACACTCAACACCAAAGAGGGATGGCACCAATTCTAAATTTTTCCTCTTTTTTTTAGATGTTTAATTAATTTTTTTCCTGCTTTTACTATAATTAGTTTGATGCCCAGAGAACACAGACATCTTTATCATAAAAAAATATGGATTGGTATTTATATACTGCGCTATTTGAGCGCTCAGATCACTTTCTTACTACAAGCCTCATTCACCCATTCACACACGCATTCATACAAGCACTTTTTTCTATGCATAAGCACCTTTTCAGCTCTTTATCTTTGAACATTTAACAAGCAGACAAGTAATGTGATGGCACTGACACTGTCATTGCTAAATGTCATCTTATTTGCTGACAGATGGATAACAGTCATCATGCCAGCACCACTGTATTCCATCCCATTAAGTTAATCCTAACATTATAATATGAACATTTTTAAAACAATGAAAACACAAAACAGAGAAAGACTTATGAATTAAAGCAAGGTATTTAGTTTGATATGAACCCCAGTAAGCCAATTAACCTTACTGGGGTTAGGTTAATTGGCTATTCTAAATTGCCCATAGGTGTGAATGTGAGTGTGAAAGGTTGTTCGTCTTTCTGTGTTGGCCCTGTGACAGGCTGGCGACCTGTTCAGGGTGTACCCTGCCTCTCGCCCTATGACAGCTGGGATAGGCTCCAGCCCCCCCGCGACCCTGAACAGGATAAGCGGAAGCGAATGGATGGATGGATGGATGGATGAACATGCAAATATGATTTCATGAGCTTCAATAATGGTACTAATACTATTAATAGTCTAGAATGGCATTAAACGCTTGACTGAAATCAACTTACGCTTCATCAATGTTGGGATGAAAAATCTTGTTCATGAATCCTGAAAAAGATATGAAAGAAGTTAGAGAAGTGTTAAAAAATACTACTAATAATACAAGTCCACATGTAAAATAGAGGAAAAGCTCCTACCTATTGATGGTGACTTGAATGGGTATTTATCAGGAAGATCTACTCGCACTTTCCACACGCCTCCCTCGTACGGTGCTGAACATGAGGAGGACACACAATAAATAACAAAAGAACAAAGCTGAGTGCAGGAGACAGACTTTTCGCCTTGATATCACACTCCATCCTTCATACGCTTAAATGGATTTAGACGCTGCAGAGTTATAATCAATTTTCTCTGCCACACATGAGCTTAACCAATCAAGTCTCTGTCATTTTATGCAGTAATGCATTTCAGCCCAGGAGAAATCTTTACTTCCAAATCGCTCCAAATAATATGGTGACATCAAAGAGGATGAGACTTAGATTCTGTGGGGGTGTCTGGTGCTCGCCCAAAATAGCTGTGTGTAATAGGACCCTCGTGTGCTGTGCTGAAACTGAAAAGCACATACATGACAGCTAACACACACGACGATTGAACGGCAATGGGCACAACAGTTCCCCTTTATTTGCCATTGTTTCAAGGCAGCATGAACAGGGTCAAAACACCCACTTCCCCTCTTTGCTGATGCGTAAGTGACAGTGGTTTTAGTGTGACAGATGTTAGGAGTAGCATATGAAAGAAGTATTTCCTGCTGATGAGGCCACACTCCTCATCCAAATTCCCCTCAAGCCTGCTCATACCTAGGCTTCTCTGTTTTACACTTTGTGGCCTCAGGCCTGGTATAAATCCATTTTAGGCTCCTTGCCTGCTGTGGAGAAGCTCTCTTTATGATCTAAACAGAGAATGAATGATATTCCTACAGTGGCTGCCCTCACAACCACATTCATTGTCACTTCATGCTCTGGAGATCAACCTTTTTATGGCAGCCCTGTTAGCAGCCAGTTTAAAATACATTAAATGCTTACTGAGTAAGGAGGAGGTCTCAGCAGCAAATTAGGAATATTTAATGTGTCTGGAGAACAAAAAAAGGCCATTATTTAAACTGAAAGGAGAAAACCTTACTTCCTTGTGGTCCGAAAAACTTCACTACAAATTCATTGAGTCCACTGAGGATGGTGACTTCATGCTTGCTCTCGATGCTGTAGGACAGTTAAGGACAATGGGTTCATAGCAACACATACATAAACAAACACAAAACTGAGGGACTGATTCTTTAGCTTCTCCAGAAAAAGGCAACGAACTGTGGTTGCTTCCTGTGTGACAAACACACAAAACAATCTGACCTTTTTCCTCTCACCTAACTGACATCGTCTGTATCACTGTGAATTATGAAGACTAAAGACAGGAATGATAGCTTTCAACAGATAAAAATCATTGCAGGAAAATTAGACCTGGATGGTGTTCTGACCCCTGCTCCTGGAGATGCACTTTCAATGGCAACTGATATCCTACATGCCATGTCCCTCCTACTGAATTAATATGTGATACTGAATGTGCAGTGTTCAGTGATCCTTTATATTACCACCCACCAGACTTCTGCCAAAACACAGTATACTTGCTGTATTGACTTTGGGAATTGGAAAAAACATTTTAAAAATAGTTATTTCCAGTTCACTTGTGATTAAGTAGCCTGTGCAAAAGAGGAAATGTATGTGTACAAACTGAAATGCACACTTTAGTCACTTCTCACAGTTATAACTGATAGAAGAATTTCAAATGACATGTAAACCAGAGTGATAGTCCACCAGTCCAAAATGTGCAATTAATACTGTTATAATAGAAAAGCACTTTGAGGTAAGTCAACTAACATGCTACTTTACTGAGATTAGCTTTTGACAAGCTATCAATAATATGTAAAAATCACACAGCCACTGATTTGCAAATCATATAAACTAACTTTTTCCCTTTTACCCTAAAATATACTCTAATAGATACTCTAAATAGATGCTCCACAGCTACCCACGTGAGGTACACTAATGGTCCCCCATGCCCAGGCAGTCTTTCATACAGTAGTGAAAGCCTCCATGGGATGCACTTTACACCCAGTCATGTCACTAATTATCCCAATTAGTTATACGATGTTTCACCGGGTGTTATTTTTAGCATTACAACTCAACTTTTTCAGCCCCAACCTTTTGCAAAACATGTTTCAAACTAAAAGATGTGTATTTATTAAAAATAAATAAGTTTCAAAATTTGATGTGTTACCTAAAGTTTCATTTACAAAGATCTGCATGAAAAATGAATTCTTGTTTGTATTTACATATTTTACAGAGCCACATTTTTTTGTCTTTTTTAAGAAAGGTGTTAGTAAAGGAAATCACCCAGTGTTCTCCTCTGCTATTCTAGTCACAGCTATGATTACAACAAAGTCTAACATTACACATCCATGAATTTAATTCTTTATAAACCACTCACTGTGACCATTCTGGATTCCCACTATTTTACAAAAACAAAGAGACATAATTTCTCCTAAATGTGAGCAAATGTAAGAACTACAGGAAATAAAAATAAGAGATCACAGTAAAAACAAATCACAAAATGAGCGTGAAACACCAACAGGGCACGACAGACAGAAGGTGAAAAAGATGGGATATTAATCAGTTTTCCATGGCAAACAGAAGCAGTGGGCTTGTTGATCCTGATTTAATGTGTACCTCATTAGCAGCAGCACTGACCCCAAAGGGTTAAATCAAACTGAAGGTTATTTTAAGGTCTGGTTGAGTCTGCTAGGAGCAGACTGAATCCCTGGCTTCAGCAAGGAAATGTGTCATTGTCAGACAGAAGAGGAATCTCTGGGTTCTGACTCGCGCGGGAGTGAAGTAGCCATTCTGAGGCTCTTTGATGCAAAGTCCAAGACGGACTGACTACTCGCCTAAAAGGTCACTAGGGAAACAAAAACTAGCCCAGTGCCTAAACAAACACTCCTCATACATCATACTTCAATTCTCATGCATGTATTATTTCTCATCTCATCTACTTCTGCTCTATGCATCTAAAACCTACATAAGCTAAGGCGGCAATGCCAAGGAATGGGATGAAACAGCCTCTGTGTGTTGTAGGAGTCACCTGAAGCAGTCAGGTGTGGTGGGTGATGAGCTATTTATGGAGCTGAATCAACACTAATTACACTGCACACTGACTGACACTGGCCAGTCCAACCAAGAAGACAGAAGAATCGGCGTTGCTATTTGAAATCACTTTTTTTAAATTTTACATTCAACTTTTAGACAGTCTGTTGATAGCGCCTAGCCACTGGTACAGGTTCACCATGGAGGACACAAAGAATAATAGGTTACCATTCCTGGACTGTGCTGTGCTCATTGAGGAAGATGGAAGTCTACACACACACAGCTGAAGCCCTATAATGCATCACCTGTAAGCAAATTTATGAAGAGTAAAAACAGCTAGCTTAACAATTTCCTATTTAGCCAGACCATCATAAATAAAATCACCTCCTAATGCCATTGTCTTCAAAACACCTGAAAAATATCTACATTAGGACAGCTGTGGTCTTCATTTATTTGACAGACACATATTTCTCATAAGCTTCATCTTAAAGAACAATTTCTTGCTTTGGCACAATCTCTAAACTGGTTTCACTTTGATGCACCCTTTCCATCTTTGTGCCATCATGGTGCACTGGTCTAACCCACTAGTCTTTTCCACCCAGTAAATACTTACAAGTCACTGTCAGCAGCTTTCTTACACCAAAAGAACTTGTAAATTCCCCAACTGCTGAGATTGAGAGAGAGAACACAGCCAACCAGTTAACTAGCTTAACTGAGCTTCAATGGAGATTTTTTTTTTTTTTTTAAACTTTTGAGTTCAAGTGTGGCCAATAGGTCAAATACATAATGTAAACAAACACCAGACCAGGTGCAACATTTACACGTGCATCCCTTTCAGAACATGTGCAACATTTGTGTGCTTCTCCATTTAGATGCAGTGTGAGATGTTTTATCTCCTTCTCATCTTGAAAGCATGATATAAAAACACATTTGAACCACAAAAGGCTCCAAAGGGAGAAGCACGCACACTGCAGCCAGTGTTCAAGTTCAACTCACACAAACACACAGACACATATTTATATACACACATATAAATATATAGATAAAAAGAGCTCCTCCCACATGAACAATTATCCTGTTACTCCAGGACTAAGGTCAATGTTATCCTATGTTTTTTCTCTATCCTATGAAGCACATTTTAAATACTTAGATGTAAAAATATGCAGTAAATAGCATTTACAGTTGTGGTCTAGACATGTCTTGTTTTTCTTTCTGGTCCATTCAGGCCACTATCCCTGTCTGACCCGGGATCAAAATATCCCCTCGCAACCAACCTCTTTCCAAGTACAGAAAACAAACACGAATCATAAACAGCACAGTGTCAAACAATGCAGCGTCAAACATGCTCAAACATTTCCCTCTTGGAAACAGCAGTTGTTGATCTGGTAACGGGAGGCATTGGCTATTTTCAAAGCATGTTCCTGTCTCTCTTTTTGAGGAAAAGCCAATTCCATTTTTTCATGCATTGCGTCAAAGGGTAATGACGTGCAATCAAATCAAACAGTTAAACTGACTCCACAGGTCAGTTATCCAGTCTTGCCTGGAACTACCAGGAGTTAAGCCTTAATTACTCAAACTGTGACCTGCTAACAACTCCTCCACAAACACAAACAAGGGTCAGGTGTTTCAATTAAGTATAGTTGTGGATGTGCCCGTACCTGTAAATAAATGGCATGCAAAGCCTGCCCTCGGAGCTTGAAAGACTTAAGTAGCAGCAGCTCTAAAGACCTGGGTGTTCATTAATATATAATAACATTTTCTAGAAGAAGAAAATTCAAAAGTGAGCATTCTATAAAATTCACACCAGGAGCACAACCTGAGAACATGAAGGAGGTGAGAAAGAATGCAGGAACAACAGGAAAACGCCCACCGAAACTCTCTACAAGTGGCTAAAATCTGCATGCAAACTATGTTAATAGAAGCACACAAAAATAAATAAATAAAGTTTGCAAAAGACTGGATGTTCCACAACATTTCCTGGACAAAGATCTGTAAGCAGATTATACAAAAGCTGAAATTTGGGAGAAAAAAAAAAAACAACTAACAAAAATGCTCAACAACACTATGTTTAGAATGCAAAAGGCACTGGATACAAACACCACCAAAACTACCAAAAACCCTCAACTATCATGTGAGGCACGGGAGGGGGGACATCATGATTTGGGACCTTGCCATCATGAAGGAACTTTATTAAGAAATTTTACAGGAGAATGTCAGGGCACCAGTCAACGTGATCTGAAGCTTAGGATAGGTCTGATGATGCAGCAACAAAATGACCCAAAGCACACAAGAGTACGAGTTCTGACCTTACCCAAACTAACCTGAAGAGGGCTGCTCTGTCAAAACTTCCCAGAAATATTGATCAACTCAGTTTTGGAAGAAGTACGGGTGGGTGACATCATGATATAATTTTAAGGCTATATTTCAAGAAAATTTGTGATAATGATATTTTTGACAATACAGAATAAAAAAAAAAAAATAATCTATCAATATTTGCTGCTTGCAGGCAGCAACATTTATAAATGTAAGTAAATGAAAGGCAGGGTCCCAAACAGGGAAGCACTGTAGTGAAATAGCAGTGACACAGCCATATATCCAGTGACACAGCATAAGTCAAATGTAAGCACAAAAGCAGCCTAGGTGGAAATTTTAAATAAAAGTATAACGTGACTGCGTCACACTTTAGTTTAACAATAACTAAATTAACTTAACCTTGTAACTCTTCAGGAACTGCACAATATTGACACATAAGTGAAAAAAAAAAACCATGGCACTGCTAAGCAATATCATGATGACACTTTCATATCATGTAAAAGTTTATACTGGTATTATCGTGGATGATATGATATGGCACAGCCTCAGCAGGACAGAATGATACCTCCAAAATTCCTCCTCATAATTCAATAAGAATCATACTTAGGAACATGGTAAAAATTGGACTATAGAAAGTTGTTGGTGCAGTAAAAAGATTAAAGCAAAGTTGTAAAGTAGTGAAGTGAGAGATAATAAACTACAAATGCCTGTTTCAAGGCATGACTTGCAAAGAGAGTAACTTATCTTTATCTTTGTTTGGAGATGAGGAACTCTTAGAAAGTGATCTCTTTTACTTTCTCTAGCTCACACACAGACTGTACCAAAAACCTACAATCAAAGGCCTTGCAGATGAAAGGCAGGAAATATAGCAGCTGCCCACAGGGTGTAAGCAATAGGTAGGCTTCCTACACCAAGAAACACAAATATAAACTACCAAAAGAAACGTACACACTCGTGTTCATTAACCACAAGACGTAGAGAAGAATTTTTACGACTATGCTGCAATTTGCAGAAAAACAGAAAGCAGCTGAAAACAGAGAAACAGATAATGTAGGTATAAACAACAAGACTCTTCTTCCTACTGAAAAATGGACTGAGAAACATGAATTATGTGTGTGAACACGTGAGACCATAAGCTTAAGAATGTTTACTTGTTTGAGATCTCTGCCAGCATACAGCTTTATCTATACATGTGCATTGTTCCTGCTAAAGTCCAATCCTGTGTTTAAATCTGGCTGTGTTTGTGCATTCAACTTTGTATGTATTAGTGCGCTGCACTGAGCTGAGCAGGATTACTGTGTGACCTCCACTACACTCTGCTGCCTGAAAACAGAGGCAGCTAGTGTAGCGCAGAAACCATCCTGCCACAGCAGGCAGAGAGTGTGATAGGCAGGGTGTTTCTGTGAGAGTGTGATTTAATCAACTCAACACCAAATAAACACTGTTCTCCCCCTGCAGCCATCACTGCAAACCCTCACTGACCCACTCCTCTACCCCCCCCCGGAGGTAAACACTTTCCCCATGTGGGTTATTTTCCTAGATTGCTCATTAAGAAAAGAAAGAAAGAAAGATCTGGCTCGGCATTAATGAAGATTTGAAGCCTGACTGAACCGTTTCTGCTGTTTAAAAAAAAAAAAAAAAGAAGAAGAAGAGGAAAAAAAACAAAAAACAAAAACAAAACTAAAACCCCAGCTCATTGACTCTGCAGACAGATAATCCTGTGAATACATGGTCAGCTAAAGAGGAATGAAAATGAGAATGAACCAGATGAGAAGCCAGCAGCTATAATTCATCCAGTCTACAGATGGCTCAAAACAACCCTTTTATTTACAAGAGTGATATGACACTGAATAACTTCCTATTTTATATATAACAAGCTGTAAATAATTAATCTATATATGCAAACTTGCCAGTTGCTTTTACAGACTCATAAAATGAAATGGACTCTCTTTTAATATGCTCTGTATTGGATTAGATTTAGTAAGAATTCTTCAGGGTTTCTACAAAGTGAAACAAACAAGCAAACAAAAAAAATCCACCGCTTCAATAAATGTAGCCAACTATATTTGACAAGAGTAGCACGCACAGCATGCCGCCACACACATTTTCACAATGTTGAAAAATGAGGAAGTTTTTCCTAACTTGCAGCTAATTATAAAGCCAATCTCAAGGAGCTCAAACGTGAGTAATGCCACCCGGTTGTCTTTTAAATATGCATGCAGTACCCTCCACTGCACCGCCTCATAGTTACCTTAGGAAGATAAACTGGCCAATCCTGCACTGATATACCACACAAATGCCTGTAGATGTGCTTGCACACTTGTGCACCAAGCTTGACAGGTTACAAAAACTGCAAAGTGCATGACAAGAGGAAACATCAACTAAGCAGACAGTGCATCAGAGGCCACCACGCGCAAGGACAACAGCTGTGACATAAACTGCCTTAAGGCTTTTGCTAATAATGAAAACTTGTTTTGCACTGAACTCATTTTGATATAAATTCTTCCAAAAATAACAGAGCAGATAAAATTGTGTATGCTGTAGGTAAAAACTTTTGGTGCCACCATGTTACTGATAGTTTTTCTCATGAGCTACCTACAGGTTACAGCATGGTTTGCTGATAAGTTTATGAAATTATCGAGAGCCACATCAGTATTATGGAAACAGGTTATTCTTCTGCTTATTTCACATCTTTCCAATATCTCACTAAGAATAGAAGGAATCTCTGTGTGGCCCTCAATTTTTTCACAATCATTTATATCTACTTCACAACTGGTAGCTTACTGCTGCTGCTGCAAGGAAGTGTGGTCACTGTCCTTTTATAAGTAGGTCTCCCCACTGGTAATGCCTCTGGGAAAATATTTTGAAGCCCCTTTTTAAATGAATATGGAGAGGGCCAGAATCTACCATGATCAATATTTTTGGCTCATTCCACCAGAGCACTTGATAAAAGCTATGCAAATTCACATTTCTTAGAGTACCACATCACTCTTATAATGACTGATGATGGAAATGCAGCAAATGCTTACATGCTTAGGAATTTTATATTTTATATTCTAAAGCTAATTCTTTTTTCAACAAAACAATCAGACTAAATATTCTGTTACTGACAGAAAAAAAAAAAAAAAGAACAACATGTAACTGACGGCCAGATTTTGACCCATTTTACACTGCAAATTTATAGACAGCCTGCATGCTACGCATGTGGGAAACACACAGCTAAATAAAAAAACATGGTTAATTCACATTTGAAAGGCTAAACAATGCAAAAGGGTGCATCTGCTCAATGTTAACAAGTTGCGCCTTGGACAAGCGTAGGTCTAGTTGTGTTTCAGAAAAAGAAAGGGGAAAAAAAAACAAAAAACAAAAAAAAACAGAGCAACTTTTCTTTACACCCACCACAAAATGAACACGTTGAAAATGCTGAATGGAAATTACTATCCTTTACTATTTTTTTTTTTTTGTTTAAATCTCAAGTGTGGTGTTATTCAGCAAAGCTGGGCTTAAGCTGTCTGTTTTCAAATCAGCTCCGGCTCCTTCTGACACATTAAGCATCTGAATACTGATGGAGGACCAGTGTGTGCGGTCTGTGCAAAAGAAAATCTTGCAGCAGGCTTTACATATCAATGGACATATGGCCCCAAAGGCCTGACTCAACTGAAATCCGAGTGTAAATGTCTGGTAGCTGTTAAGGCTCACTGGAAGGTGGATGGGAAATAAATCAACTATAAATACGTCTGTTGCATTTCTGCTTCAAAGATTAGAAGTCTATAATTTTACAAATTTAATAGGACTGTTTTGTCAGCTTATACATAATTATGCATCCTCATTCGCTCCTCAGGATAATAAACCTTGGGCGAGCTTTTTTCAACATAATACAGTTTTAAAATTTCACCAGATGTAAAATCTGTCTGTGCAAGACAATTTGCACTTGCAGGAAAATTATAAATATCTACTTTTTAATCATTCCTCATAATAGACTAAAACAGCCAGCTCAATATACAAGAGTTAGCCAAACATACTGTTCACTTTGCAATGCAGATTTGGTTTCCATGAGATGCAAGTCTCAATATACTGATGGCTACCTCCCAGTGTGAGAGCTGGAGGAGCGCAGAATTGAGCAGACTAAGTTCTTTGTCTTCACTGGTGAGAGATGAGAGCCCACCCACTGCAATCAAATGTGAATCCTTCAGCTGCTCCTCCTCTCGGCCCTTCACTATATCAACAGTCTATTTACAGCAGTAGTGGCAGAGTCTGTGTGTACGCACGTGCATTTGAGCTGCGTGCATGTACATACAAATGACACGATCATTAATGAACACAAAACTGAGCTAGGGCAGGAGAAACAATGGCCTGAATGTGAAGCAGCAGTCTAATGAGAAACTCTAAGACAAAATATGCTGCTTATTGTACAGACAACAAAACAAACCAAAAAACAACCCCTTAATTTCAAACAGCATTTGCAAGAAACTGCTAACCTGAAATTCACTTTAGTTTGAGAAACACGCACAGTTAATTTTATCAACTTGACACAGACGAGAAGTGAACAGCAGCTGATTAGCAGCGTGAGTCAAATATAGGGTGTGTAAGTATAGTTGCATTCTTTTGATAAGGCCCTTTTACTTTATACGCAGGCTGTTTTAGAGCAAATAAAACCTGAAATTGTTTTACTGCAACATTTAGACAAGTAAATCCAGCGTCACTGACCCATAAGACCAAACGTAGCTACACCATCATCACTCCTTCAATTTTCCACACTAAAGCGCCGCTGTATGAGAGTGACAGAGCCAGGCTTAACTCCCAAAATGCCAGGAAAAAAAATCATGCGAAACAAAGAGAGGAACTTCAGCCCATCTGTTTTTCTAAGGGAACGCAGCCATGCATGCAGGAAGCTTCCCTGTGTGCACTATGGGATTAACAGTTAGGGCCTCAAATCTCCTACTGTCAGCGATGCCTTGCTCCTGGACCCCCAAAACAGGCCTGTCAATCAATGTGGCGCCTCTTGAATAGAAAGGGCCTCATACACAACTGACTTTGCTACCTTGCATTCATTCACAAAGACCTAAAAACGACAAAGCGCAGGAGCTCGGTTGGATGATATACATTTTAAAGATACTTGTTCATACCAAATATAAATAAAAAAAGAAAAATTACATCAACTTACAACAGCATGCACACAGCCCCAAACCCACAGATATATATCTTAACAAGCTTGCTATTTAACTGTACAGAAGGAGAAAAAAAAAAAAAAAGTTGAATTTTGGTAGTATGCTTTCAGCTTTCACTTTGGTGGTACAATGAACATGGTGATAGTTTGGCTTTAGGGTTAACAGTATGGTGCGTAAGTGAAGCAGAGGAAAACAAGTGTGCTTTACACTTTTTATACCTACAGTATATCCCATTATGCTGCAAGCACAATGGGAAAAAAATGGTGGTTTGCTAGTTTTCTATAACCTTCTTTGTGTCTACTACTGTGTAGTTATTCCAACCCAATAATGAGGCGCGATGGTAGCTTATGCAACTTTCTCACCAGACCAGGGCATTCCCTATTTTGCTCGTGGGTTCATTGTGCTATCCATTTAGTCAGTCAGGAAAGGACAGACAACTGCTGGCTCCTTCCCTACAGTAAACTGTCTAGTTAGTTCAGTCCTGCAATAATAGCGCTGAGTGCAGATTAGCTAGCCGTGACTGTGTGACATGGCCTGACACAGCAGTGGGAGTTTTTTTTTTTTTTTTTTGGGGGGGGGGGGGGGGGGGGGGGGCAAGAGGGGAGGGTCACAAGGGCTTCTCTAAATGGGAAACACAAAAGAACCTACTGCTGATGCTGGTCAGATGTCATGCTACAGTACAAGGGCACAATGGGGGAGAAAACTAAGCAGAGAGGAGATAAAGCTCAGGATTGGTATTACACTTAGGGAGGGAGGAGGGATGCTTTGCAGAGGACAGTCACAAAAAAACAAAGCCACATGATTGTGAACAAGTAAATAAAGCAGGATTACTAAAAGTTGACTCAAAAGTCACTTAAAAAAAATCTGAATAAGTGAACTCATCTTAAATCCATGCATTATGTGCAACACACCTTTATCGGCTAATTCAGGCTAAAAGGAGGTATACTCCAGTGATGATATCGGGCATTATTGGGCAGAGTAAGCACCGACGCACCTCTGCACAACTCACAGCAGACTTGAATATAAATTGCTGGAGGCCATTAAGGCTTCAATGATTCCTCGAGTAACTCAAATAATTCGATTATAAAAAAAATCATTGACACAAATTTGTTGCTTCGATGCTTCGTTTAAACTCTGCAGTGCTCAGGTGTCTCCAGGTAAGCAAAGCATTTCCCCCACATTAGCAGCATTAAAGTTCTCCGTCACTGTGACAGATTTCCGCCATCAAAAATATTTTTTATGCTTTAATCCCTGATTTGCAACTAAAAATAGACCTGCAATAGAAACATATTTAGGAGGACTTGTGAATACAAAGCATTACAACATTAAGCGCATGCAGCCCCCAGTTTTTCAACAAAAACACTGATAACGCAACTACTGCTGTTGCGTTAAGTGTAATCTGTCCGCACATGCGCTGCAAGCGCAAAAAAGGCGAAGCCATTATCGAGACGTGAGCTCAGGTGGAGCAAAAGGAAACATTTTTCGAGCGCCCAAAGCAGCAGCGCTTGTTCCTATAACCACCATTAAACCTTTACTGGGAAACAGCTGGAGGAGCCCTTCATCAACCACCTGATCAAGTGTCAACGTGAAGAAAAGAGAACTTTGTAGCTGCTCCATCCACCGCTGTTTGTTTCACACAGCATCTACAGAAGTTAAACTATGCAGATGAACTATTAAGACAAAAGTACTTCTTATTCGATTACTTGATTAATCACTGGAATAATTGATAGAATACTTGATTACTAAAATAATCGATAGTTGCAGCCCTAGTGGCCATGCTCCCAAGAGTTGGTAGCCAATCACTGTGAGCCCTTCCAGCAGGAACTTAAAGGTTGAAAGTACAGCTAGGATGTCATTTTGGGGATATCAGATGTCCTAACATCCCCTCTGATACAATGAAATTTTACATATGACAGAAGAGACACCTCTTTAAGTCTTGTGTTAATGTAAATTCTAGTGAATAGAGAAGAGATATTTTAAAGCTCTTCTCCGATTTTTCTACTTCCTTTAGAAGGCTACATATATACATATTGTCCAGTTTATCAGTACAATTACTTTCCCAATTACATTGGATAAATTAGAATTAACAAAAGCAAACGAGAATACATGAAAAATAAGAGACTTGTCGAAACAGCCTGTGTTAGCATTCTCAATACGCTTAGTGCTTGATGATTACATGCAAAAAGAAGCACAACTTCCTACACAATATGTGCAGTCAACTCCACACAACAAGTTGAATGTAAAGGTCTTAGAAATGACACATTGTGTAAGCTCCTTCTTCAGGAGGACCATGTTCAACACCAAAAGCAGCATGTCCAAGAGCAAGAAGGAATATCAAATGTCAAAAAGTTATGCAGCTCAGTGGAAATTAATGTTAATTTAATGTTTAAGAAATCCAGTCTGCCAAGAACTGGTCAATAAATATTGTCTCTTGCCACTTCAATCTCTGGTCACTCCAGTAGGATGGGATGAAAGAGCAAGAAGACACATTACAGTGGAAAGTCAGTGTAAACTAACGCTTAATGTCTTCTCTATGAATATTTTACAGAATTTTACAAAGAGTAGTGCCTACTGGCATATAAAAGCAAGCTTCAGAGTATTGGTGGGCTTGGGACAAAGCCTAACAGAGTGGTACTACATGTTAAGGTCATTCTGACATTCATTTTCATGAATTCCCTCACGGCCTCTGCTCTAGATTCACAGCTCTCCGGTGGCCAAAGCAAATTAATGTGCGAGGCCTCTCAGAAACTGCTACTGTCTAAAAGCCAGTGTGAGTTTCAGGTTTTGGTTACACTAGGGGGAGATGCACTGATAGTGTGCAAAGAAAGAGGTTCTTACTGCTAGTTTAGAAGAAGGGTCTAACTGGAGTCTGGAGACCTGCCCAGTCAGCACTGAAACCAACTCTTTAAGCTCTACATTTAAAAACACACATAGCTGCCATTCTTAACACTTGCTGACCACTAGTCTTGCATGGTATGGTAAAACACACAGATCACTGTACAGAACTGAGCAGGTGGCATTCAGCAAATCTGCTCTTGCCTGTCAGTGAAGTAGCTCAAGCAGGAGAGGGCTTTTTCTACACTGCAATGCTGTGTGTGTGTATATACCCTACGACCCTTAAAACTCTTGTTCTGTCTGTTTCAGCACTCTGTCACAGTTGCCATACCATACACGCAAGTGATGTTGAGTGGGGGACGCATTGCTCAAACAAGCAAAATGTCCAAAATGACATATAAATGAAATCTGAAGATGTGTTTTCACATTCTGCAGTCACATGTAGTTTAAATTGCAGAGGTTAGTGATATTTAACTGATTTAATGCATGAAGTGACATGTAGTAAGAAATGCTAGAAATAGTATTGAACTAGATATTATAGGTCTATAACCAGAAATAACTCAATTAAGTCCAAGTTGAAAAAATAAAAAAAAAATAAGACCAAACTGTCAATACTTTCAGACTTTTTAAACAATTACTTTGAACCTGTAGGGGACCCCCCCCCCCCCCCTTTTTTTTGGGGGGGGGGGGGGGGGGTAATTCTGACAAGCCCACTTCTAACCCCATATTTGCAAAGCTTTTACTGCCATCCCATCAGCTGTTCTAAGTCCCTCCCTCTTGTGGTTTCCGGCTAGTAACAGGCTACCCAATCATTAAGCTGGCTTCTACTGTGCTGGGACAAAAACAAAACTACTTGTTCATACTGCTCCTTCTGGAACATTGTATGGACTGGAAATCTGACGTTATGATTCACTTTTAGAACTGCCTCTGTCAGTCCAAAGTGGGGCTAAACAAATAAATGAGTGGTGCAAGAGTAAACATGGTGACAACGACTTGAAAAACAGAACACACTAGATGCTGCCAAAAAGTTCAAACATTCCACAGTGAAAACGACCTGTAGGCACATGACACCTGCTGTACCACTTAAACAGCTGCAATACTCGGTTCCAGAGCTAATATGTCCCGAAACTACACGTTAATACCCCTCGAAAATGAGACAAGTTAGTACTGCATGCATTTGCCTGTTGACACTGAAAGTACAGTGAGACACTGATCAGGTGGCCATTTTGATGCTGAAATTAACCAACAGACTAGCACGCCAGTTCAACAACGTTCGTCACAAGGCTTCTTATCAAGTGGCAGATGCAATAACACAAATACAAAACCCTTAGTGGGGTTAAAAAGCAAAGAAGACCCAGAACGATATTCACGCTGCAATAACACCAGCGTCTTGCGACTAGAACAAAAGCAGCAATTTCAGTAAGGCTTTACGTTATGTAAACAAGCTTCTGTGTCAACGTGTGAAGGGGCCAGTTTGATTTTAATTCCCCTCATAAAACAGAGCAGTGAACAAAGAAACCAAATTGCCACAAGGTGTTTCAGGTAGTCTACCGCTGCTAGGATCTATTGGTGGTGTAACAAGACATTTCTGTAAAAGGAGAAAAACGTCAGCGTCTGTGCGGATATTGCAGTCATTTTTCAGAGCCAGAGAACAACCTAGACAGCTAATGTTAGTTAAAAAAATATATTAGATTAAAAAATGCCGGAAGGACCTGTGACCGATCTGATTAGCTAATACAGCTGTCCCGATAAGCGACTGAAGGTTCGCAGGACAGAAATAGCTAACACTTGGCTTTGCTAGCAAAATGTTGTTTACACAAAACACCAGTCATTCACTGTGAAAGCATTTTCTGCTTTAAGAGGAGGGGGTTCAAGAAAAACCAAGCAGCACCATTAAATAGAGTTTACTCGTATAACATTGACACACTGTTCAGCACATAGCTGACCTGACATCGATTGAGAGACTGTTGTTTATGTTCAGAAAGGATACAGTTTCACCACATCGGTATCCATTCGCCTTTTACCCGGACTTGGAGACGACATTTTTTTGCTTCTTCCACCGCAGAACACCAGTGAGTAAGCTGGGAGCTAGCTCCCCCCCCCACTCAAAACGCTAGACAGTCTAGCAAACGGTACTATCCGAAAGTTAACATTGCCTTCAGAAATGCTCGCACCGAGACGTCTTCTCACTTCAACGTATCTCTGCGCTAATGAGTAGCTGAGATGTCGTTAGACCTCTGCTGTTCACTGCCTCTCAGCGATATGACCATGGTTCCGATACAGGGATCCCTCCGCGGACAACGTAATATTATCTGCGACCCAACGTCACCATAAATGGCCATGTTTGTAGTTTTATTCAAAACACCATTGTTTTCAATATTTAAGAAACATTTGAAAACACGTTTCTTTTTAAAAAAAATTCAAAATAGCTAAAATAGAAGAAATATTTCAACATTTCCATTCAGCTGCTCCAATTGCTCTGGCATTGGCTCAGTCTTGGTCTTTCCCGTCTTCCATGTTCTCCACCAGATTGTCACCCCCACATGTTGGCTGTCAGGACTTACACCCCAAAATGTCTGGCACCAGCTGACAGTCATTTTCATGAACAGTGAATTTTTTTGGGGGGGGGAAGGAAGCACCAATCTTCTGTTTTACTTCTGATAAATAACCAAGCAAGACTTATGACAAGTTGAAATATACTTATTTATAGAATACAAACATGACAAAATCCAGGGAATGCTTCAAGAGCACAGCCATGACTAAAAATATTTCTACGAAGCCAGCATTATGCAGTTTATCTCACTCCCCCTTCCAAAAAAAGAAAAAGAAAAAAATACTACAGCAAATAAATAGTGATACCAATTACTTTAAAAAGCTTCCAAAAAACCTTTTAGAAGTAAATCCATATGACATATTCATCTACTGAATGTATTTTCCTTGGATTTACAATATAATTTCATTAATTTCTGATAAACCTTTATTTAAAACCTCAGGAGTACAACATGCAAAGTAAAACAGACTCAGAAAAGCTTTTTATTAAACCCTTTCAGGAGAGCCAAAGACGGAGGTACATGCAGGATAGTGAGGACTGCATTCGTAATGAAATGTCACTGAAAAACAAGAATTTCAAACTGGGCTTGAAATTTGTGGCACATGGTTCTATCTTCTTGCAGCAATCACGATTTTAGCACTGCCTATAGGAAAGCAAACAAAAACATAACTACTCCAAAAGGATTCAGAGTCTCTTCAAAGACATATTGTATCCACCTGGTTTTTAAGCAAAATAGTACACACAAAGTACTTCCTCACAGTTTTCATTTTTTGCTAATCTGAGGTTAATGTTTACCGCTCTTGCAAACAACTCAAAACACGGTAAAGGTAAACGTCATCTTTCCAGTGTCGAGCCATGTGGCTCTTTCTCATGACTTTCTAAAATCCACAGAAATCCAGATGTTGTTGTCAAGGACTACCAAACCAGACTTTATGTGACCTTCACAGCCTTATTTGCAGCCAATATACAGAGATGAGTTTTATTACTTGATGGCTATCTATGTATAGGCATGGTGCATGGTTTTTGTAGGCACCGACACACACATCCCAAATTTTGTGTAGCAGAACTGAAATGTTTTAAAAAGCCACAGCATTCATTCACATTTTTTTTTTTTTTAACTGTTCATGGAGAACACATTCATTTGTCTAATGACAATTTGTTCTTGACAAACACTGACTATAAACAAGACCTCAAGGGATGGCTTACATTTAACAACACTTGACCTGCCATTGGTATGGCGGATTCTACACCACAAAAAGAAGGCGGGTCAGTTCATCAATTCAGTGTTAAAATGCTGTTTGTATGCAAAGAGTCTACTGAGATGGAGAGGAGGAGACCTGCCACTGACGGAAAATAGCAAACACCCTTTTGGACTTGTCACGAGGGCCCTGAAAGACAAGAAAAATATATAAATCAAGCAAAAATAATCATTATTTATCATTATTTTTTCTAAGTCAAATAACGAATTAGGTTACATGTTTGACAGCTCTTTGTTACGAAATATAAAGATTAGAACTTTTTTGGCGTGCCTGTGCTGGACTGCCTCCGTCAATATAGGAGTTCTTCTTCATGGGCATGAGGAGGTCCAGAGCAGCTTTCCAGCCCTGCTGATAAAGTCCGGAGCCTTTGTCTGAAAAAGGCAGAGCCCCTGGATCCACATTCTCCTTTCCCACGGAGATCCAGGGACACCATTCCCTGTGCTGAGCTAAGGGGTCAAATACAGTCTTGGGCAAGGGTCCATCCTGAAATAACAAATAAGAAGATCAAGATCTATATTATACAGCTTTGTCTTGAGAGCTTGTCTGAATTTGTAATTCTAATTTGGATAGTCCAGGCCTATGCAGTAAAACGAAATACTGAACATACTCTAAAAACACTGCCTTAATGACCAGGTAGCACTGTATTACTAGGTATTAATGCGGATTACCACAGATAAAGTCCTGTGCCATAACACCCCCCCCACCCCCCCAAAAAACCCTACAGGTCATAAAATCCTCAGCAATGTTGGTTCTTACAGGACCACCAGCTGATGAGAGGCACAGGCGTTTTGGAGGATGCAAGCTAGCAATGCCGTCAGTCCCTGAGCCATATTCCTGTCCTCTGCTGCGAGTTGCGGGCCTCTTGCCCCTCGTCAAAGGGCTTGGCAGTTCTTCACTGGGGCTAGGTGAGTCTCTGCTCCGGGCACGCAAGGCCACTGGGGACGAGGTGCCCTCACCCTGTAACATACACCAAAACACAGCATAGAAGCAGCTTAGCATGTTCTGAAGCTTTCATTCACTTGTTCTAATTGAATGCACTAATAAGCTTGTATACCTGCTGCATGAGTAAGTGAAGTTACTTCAGAATGGGGTATATCAGCAAATCTGCAGCTGATTGGGGTTGCCAACATTTAGCTGTAATAAGTTAACCTCACTGGGTCTTTATATTTATATTATATATTTATATAGCTCTTTTCCACTCCATTTGAGGACTCAAATCACCTTCTTACTACAAGCCTCATTCACCCATTCATACAAGTGCATTTTTCCATGTCTAAGCACTTTTAACCTAACATTCGCACACTGATACTCTGAGGGACGCAACCAGGCGCAACTCTTCAGTATCATGCTCAAGGATACTTCGACATGTCGAGGAGCTGGAGCTCGAACCACCAACCTTCCAATTAGCAGAGGGCCTGCTCTACCTCCTGAGCTCCAGCTGCCCTAGTGACAGTTTAGGAGAGCTGCCTGGCTCTCCTTGAAGATTACCTGGTCAGACCGTGTGGAGTCCTGGCTCCGAAGCTTCATGCGACAAGGAGTTGTAGCAGGGCTAGGCGAGGCAGAAGTAGACTGCTCTCCTTGGCCATCGTTTGGGGCTGCTAATGCAGGACTTGCTGCCCGAACAGGGGTGCCCACAGTGTTTGTTAAATTGTCTCTATCGCTTCCCATTCCCTCCATCTGGTGGAAGTTCCACAAACCCACCTTGCGCATACAATAGGAGCAGGTGAGGATTGGCAGGCTCATGGCGTGCAGAGCAGGACTAAGATGGAGGAAAAAAAAAACTTATTGTCCCATATTTCTAAATTCTATCCCAACTTTGAATGACAACATAAATTTCTCTGAAACGAGTTTAGAGTTTCATCTCACCTTGCTGCCCAACCACAGAGAGAAACAATACATGCTGCCACCTGGACAGCCAAAGGCTCAGAGCAAGGAGTCCCTCCCTTTCTTTTTTGCTCTTCCTCCACCACCTGCAGTATACCACTGATAACGTCCTCTGTCAACGACTGCAAGGAAACAGTGGGCAATAAGTACAGGTGAAAATATTGCTTACATATAAATCTTCACGTAAGGTTAACATTTTCTATGACTCAGGCGACCCTTTCCCTAATCTCAGTGATGCACTCTAAGTGTATTCTGTAATATAAATAATGGGTATAATGCTTCCAATAGCACTGGTATCAGTATCCAAAAAAAGGCTAAAACTCGTCTGCAGCTTCACCATGGACTTCAGCTGCTCTGGTTTCATTGCTGGCAGCTGCTGTGCAAGGAGACAGGCGCTTTGGAAGCGCTCCAAAAAGGCAGCAAGAAGTGTTGATGGTTCACAGGCTGGAACAAGCCAGAACCGCTCTGCAATAAAAGCAACATTTACCATGAGCACCACATGGAGGAGAGGAAAAACAAAAAAAAATCACAGTCTATTTAAGACATTACTTTTGCTGATATATATATTAAACTGAATGGTTGCTCCCACCTGGACATGGAAAGTCAGGCCAAGGACAAAACTTTTCATGCTGTGTCTGGAGCTGCCTTGATATCTCTGCAATGCGGCTTGCATCTGTTTAAAAGAAGAGATTTGCTTCACCTTTCATTTTTTGGCAGCCCGGCAACATCAACGTAACCTTGCCAAAAATAATGTTTGTCCTGGCTCTAACATTGCTATTGTTCTGTTGCTTTAGGTTTTGCTTACATTTTTCAAAGTCTAAAGTTGGCTGCAGTGATGCACACAGGAAAGCCTGGCAGCTGGAGCACTTGAGCATATCACAGCCAACACTGATCCAGCCATATCTGGCACACATCAAAGGTGACAGTATGCGAGGTTTGCCTGCCCATTTCAAGCAGTGTGATGATAAGGAAAACCTCAACTTCTTTCATGAAACACCAAAGGCATATAATAATGATATTTAAAAAAAAAAAAAAAAAAAAAAGAAGAACTGTATCAAAATTTTTAAAAAAGGATATTGAATATGATTCCACTCTTGAGAAAAAGGCTTCTTTGTTCGTTGCTTCGCAAGGTGCTTGAGAGTTGCTTTTCACTTCCAGAACATTCAAATCCCCTTGTCCACTTAAATCACCAAAGAGGGGAAAAACACATCAGTATACATAAACTTTTATTTACTTGACTGAGAAAACAAACAGAACTGGTTGAAGTTCTGTGTACTTCAAGATGTAAGATTTTCTGTTCTCATCTTGTAATCACACACTGCTAAACAGAATTGCTTCCTATGACCTGCTCTTGGAAAGAAAATAACAGCAAGCTTGCAAAGTAGGGACTTGCTATCAAACTTTCGCCCCCCCCCCCCCCCCCCCCCCCCCTATCTCTAACTGTACACACAGTAGCGACAATTCAGCTGCTACCACAACAAACCTGCCAAGCAGATGAAGACAATAATGAGAGGAAAGAAAGCAGTTCAAACTGCTGGTTCTGGCTTGCATGCATGCAAACCTGCGGAATCTCATCTGTCTTCTCTTTATGCTGACTGAAGGAAGCTAAAGTGCAGCTAAGCTAAGGAGCTACGCAGACTAGCTAGCGTCAACTTGTTCTCCGTCCTTTAAATTGAAGTTAGCGCTCTCTGCTTTTAAGAAAACGCACCTGTTGGAACCGACGCCTGTAGACGACACTCCCTCGTTGAGAATTTCACGAACTTTCTCCGGGGAAGCGAGAGAAGTCTTGTGTTGATTAGAATTGCCGAGACGATCCCCACGACTGCCGCCGAGAGTCGCCATGATCGGCTCTGCGGTCCCACAGAAAATACACCCTGAAACCGACAGTTCCGCTTTGTGAGAGTGTATGTCTATGGTGCAACAAGCTCACTTCTTCATCGTGAACATCATTTGAACTTCTGAGGTGACTCCAGTGGTAAGTCAGTGGACTGACTATTATTATTATTTAAATGCTAGGATTACTTATTGAAACGTTTGAAGCAATTGCGCTGGTGTTGTGCCTAAAAGTGATCATCCATTTCCACAGTGACACCTAGTGGTCGTTTTTGTCATCGTCACATCTTGATAACAATGACACGCACTGCACAACTCTAAACAAGCCTATTTTATTATATACCTGACTATCAGTAATTATGATCAGCACGTGTTTTGGAGAAATACCCATACAAACAAGGGAAGAAAAACGTTGAGGCTGTGACTGTAATGAGCAATGTGCTTCAGCAAAACCTATTTTCTCCCTCGGTTAACATACGTGAGGCTGTTTCACTTGCTTAGTAATTCAGTTCGGTGCACAGCAAGACAATTCATAAAATAAAACATACTGAGCAAAAATGTCGTGATGAACACACAGGTTTTCTACTGTTTTGGTACTGAGTGGAATTCATTTAATGCAACTTACTCCCCCAGCCTTGCATCCCTCAAAGAATCGGTTGACTTAACAAGACTGTTATTGACCTAAGTTTACAGTAGGGTTAAGATGCTTTCTGGGAGTTAGTGTCATCAGGTTTCTTCTACACATACTCATGGGCTTTATTTACAATTAATTAAAAAATAAATATTTAAATAAACAAGACAAAACAACAACTGAACAAACAGAAGATGCTCCATGGAGGACTAAGAAACCTTCCCTAACTTTATTTGCAACGCTGTAGATGCCATATTTTGTGACATGGGCATGATGTTATTCAGTCTGAGTCTGAGGTTTGGGTTACACTGTTTGCTTGTTTGTTTGTTTGTTTTTTATGAGATATTTACACCAGAAGTGTCAGTGGGAATATTTCATAGACAAAAAATTCACATTGTTTGCAAAGCAACACATCCCACTATATGTTGTTACTTGCACAATTCTCGTGTCTCCTCCCACACCGTTTGTCGTATTGACATCATAGGGACAGTTTTTGAATCGTTCAAAAAAAATTTGTGGCAAAAAGTGCCCCAACTCCCTTTCCAGTCAGATGAATGAGAGGGGTAATTAACCAACAGAGTGGGAGAAGCAGGAAAAAATTGTAATGGAAATTTTCTTTTCAGCCTGCCCACAATTTTCAAAATTTTTATCCCCAGATCATAGGAAAATTTGTCTCCGTTCAAACGCCATCTTGCCCAAAGCCAACAGATGTATACTTTATGATCTGGAGGATTTGAGATAGAAGAGTACGATCTAAGGGCCCAATATAGTTCCATTATATTTTCATCAAGGACCTTTGGATAAAAGCAAAAACAATCCTTTTCATCTCGTTCATCTGACCACATTTTTAACACTAACATTCATAGACTTATATTTTTTAATCACTTTAATATGACTTGTTCTGAAGTTTGAATATCGTAATTTGATTGGCTAATTTCAATCTCCTCTCTCGCTCCCTCTGTGATTAAATAATTTTCTGAATATAAATTTCCTCTCTCTGATTGGTGGGAACTTTTGCTGTGACCATGGACATACAGCATGAGAAAAACAAACACGTTTAATTATGATGATAATGTAGCTCCACAAAGACACTTCTCACTCCGCTCCAGCAGGAGGCACGACACCGGCAATCACCGCCCCGCCCCCCCTCTAATGACGCAAACGTCCAAATAACGAGTCGAATGCTCGGTCGAGTCCAATCTACAGCCAGGGGGGAGGTAACAGTTTGAATGTCTTAATGTAAAATGATTCCTCGGCTCCTATTAGATGTTTTTATTTGACGTACCATTCGCAAGGACGGGATTGCAAAGGGGTAAGCGATGTTGAACGCCGAAGGTGCTCACAGTCCAGATCAGCTGAATAAATTCCAGAAGCTGACAGGCAGGCCGCCGCACGGTGTGACGTTAGCAGGTAGGTCAAAAACATTAGCAAGACATGCTAACAACTCTGCTTTATAACTGCATGTTATCATATGTGTGTAGTCAAAATAGACTCGGTGTCCTTTACATGACCTGCTATACACTTTATGTCCCCTTTGCATGCCAGGAATTTTAAACGTCTCGTTTGCTAGTGACATTTTTAAGTATTACATTCAGGCTAACAACATCACGTAATTCTGTTTGATTATCTTTTGATGTGTACAATCCTATCCACACTATCGTAAGAAAATAGCCTGTCATACTATTGCATAAAGCTGTAATGGCTATAGAACGCTGCAGTAAATGGCCTAATGTGTTCATTGTCTTTTTTTTGTGTAGTGCAAGCATCTTACTGTCAGTTTTAAGGTTTTATTTATAGCAATTTTGAGGTGTTTAGGCTGTGTGTGCATCTGTGGTTTATACTGCGGTTCGACAAAATACTTGATGGTTTAAGTGCATCACAAACAAGGTTCATAGACTCATCAGGTATGTTCTCAGTGTCGGAGGCTTTTGTTGCATCTCTACTTTACAGAGTGGACATCAAGCAGTAACCTCTGCTGGCAAACTAAAAACAGACATAATTGAGATGGTCAATTGTGTGCGGCAAATTTAGTAAGAATAGACTGCTCTTTGATTGCTAGCTATTTCCTGTTATTCTTGTGGTAGATCCTAAGTTGAGATCCTGGATCAGTTTGTGATTCACAGACACAGCCTAACAGCTTGCAAAGCCAGTCCTCCACCAGGACAGGGTAATCCTGTAGTACACAGCCCAATGCTGGTCATGCCGACAGATGCTATTGATTCAGCCTGTCTTGTATCAATGGCTCTGGCTGGATATGGTGGGGGATATTTTCTTGGAACAATTTGGAGCCCTTAGTATCATCTGTGCAATGTTTAAACATCACGGATTACCTGAGTGTTGTTGTTGACCATGTCCATCCTTTTATGACCACAGTATATCCATCTTCTTAAGGCTGCTTTCAGCAAGGTAATGCACCATGTCACAAAGCTCAACTCAATTTGGTTTCTTGAACATGACAGTGAGTTCTCTGTACTCGAATGGCCTCCGCGGTTCTCAATCCAGTAGTCTGAATTTGGACTGTGGTGAAAGAAGAGATTCACATCATGCAACTATGTGATGCTGTCATATCAATATGGACCAAAATCTCTGAGGAATGTTTCCAGCACCCGGGTGACTCTCTTTCACAAAGAATTAAGGCAGCTCTGAAGGTAAAGGGGGTCCAACCCATTACTAGCAAGGTATGATTGATGAAGTTCCCGGTAAGCTGAGTTTTAACTGGGTGTGAATCTCAGAGGATTAGACCTGTCACTAGAGCATTGCTTTTACTCAGATCCAATGGGCAGAACATACATGGCACATCACAGCTGTCTTTTTTTTTTTTTTTTTTACCAACTTTATTGTTTGATTAAACCCTGAATTGGATAAGCGGAAGAAAATGGATGCATGAATGGTTAAATAAGTTTTACTAAAGATTTTGTCTTCATGGTCTTAATGTCCTTAATTTTCTTCCCAAGGTGCCCATCTGCTGTTCTAAGATGCTTGTCAGATCACTGTCAATTGTTTGCCACGCCTCCTTCTCAGCTGCTTTAGGGCACTTCACATGAGGTCTCCACTCAGCCATCTTTTTTTCTAAAGGTGGTCTCTGTGGTCTGGTGGGTGCATTTCTTCTTAGCATTACTGTTCTCGTTTCTACCTCCTCAGCAGCAGGGGTATTGATGCTCTGTGAACTTTGGTTTGCGTCCTGTTGCAGAGCTTCATTCGACTGACTTGATTAGTAAGTTAAGTAAGTAAGACTTTATTTATATAGCACTTCTAAAGACAGCTGTCACGAAGTGCTTTACAATAAGACCCATAAAAATAAAATAATGACATGACTACAATAGTAAGCAACAATTAATCAAATGCACAGCTAAAAAGATGGGTTTTTAACAGTCCTTTAAAACAGTTCAATGAGTCCGCTGCTCTGAGATGGGCAGGGAGAGAGTTCAATAGACGGAGAGCCATTATAGCAAAGGCTCTGTCTCCTTTCATTTTTAGTCTTGAAGAAGGCACAGCCAGTAGACCCTGGTCACAAGATTTCAGTGATCTAGAGGGGGAATATAGGTGCAGAGGTTCTGGAGTTGGGCAGAGGGCACATGTGGATCCTCCCTGCACCACTGATGTAAATTCTTAGGTGATGGAGCATATTATACATTGCTCTGATGATAAAGCTGACCCTGCTTACTTCCGTATCCCATAGCTCCCTCCAGCTGAGTCTTTTCTCCACACCTTCCCATTGCATCCGTTGCCTATGTTTGGCAATAGAGACTGCTTTTGCCTTCCTTACGGACTCCTCTTGTTGACACACCTCTTCAGTCACCATCCTCCTCTTCTCTACAATTGTGGCTTTCTGCCAAGATGGGTTGGCCCTCCAGCCCTCTGTAGGTTGATAATTTTCTT
The DNA here is from genome assembly GCF_007364275.1 of Archocentrus centrarchus. Lineage (NCBI taxonomy): Eukaryota > Metazoa > Chordata > Actinopteri > Cichliformes > Cichlidae > Archocentrus > Archocentrus centrarchus. The sequence continues at coordinate 11,952,041 of NC_044368.1, forward strand.
TTCCATCAAAATGTGGCATCCTTTTATTTCTAACACATTACCCAGTCCATGATTTTTTTTTTCCCCATATTGAGATCTTTGTTTTCAAGTGTTCCTTTAATTTTTATTTTTTTTTAGCAGTGTTATATTTGGCACAGGACTCCTGAGTCACGCCGTAACTTGTTATGTTGCTGCTTGTGGAGGAGCTGCTGAGCCTCACCTGCAGTGAAAGTCAGTGAATACATACAGTGAAACCCATTGATGAGTCACAGGTGTTGTTCTGTCTGGTAAACAGTGTGTAAAAATCTTCAAACCATGCATGAAATAAGACCAGCTTTACTGCCAAGTGTTAATTTTTTTTTAGCTCAGGTAGTAGCTTTTTGCACGTAGAAGGAAATGATAATAGTTTATCTCTTATCCACTTTGTCCAGAATGTTCCTCCTCGTCTTTAGACTTTGTTTTTCCCTTTCCAGGGCATCGTACACCTCCTGCCCGCAGCGGGCATCGCTGTGTCGCTGACCACACAAACCTGTACGTGTTTGGTGGGTACAACCCTGACTACGATGAGTCGGGAGGCTCAGAGAATGAAGACTATCCGCTGTTCAGGGAGCTTTGGAGGTATCATTTTGCCACAGGCTGCTGGCAGCAGATCCGAACAGAGGGCTACATGCCCACAGAACTGGCATCTATGTCAGGTGAAGCACTGTATACTTCTGAATATTTAAATTGTATTTACACATTGTTGTTATTTAATATAAAAAAAATCATGTATGAAAATGAAGTTTGGTGTTGCTCTGTTTCTGCAGCTGTTCTACATGGTAATAACCTCCTGGTGTTTGGTGGCACTGGGATCCCCTTTGGTGAAAATAACGGCAACGATGTTCACGTTTGTAACGTGAAGTACAAGCGATGGTCGCTGCTCAACTGTCGAGGGAAGAAGCCCAATAGAATCTATGGACAGGTAACCACAGAAATCAGTCCTCCTCCTTTTTCAGGACCACATTAACATGTGGGAAAAAAAATGCACAGTAAATCTTTGTTGCAATGTTTTGCCTCATATCTAAATTAGGGTGCCATTTCATATTTTCTGCCTCCAGGCAATGGTCATTATAAACGGCTTCCTGTACGTGTTTGGAGGGACGACAGGTTACATATACAGTACAGATCTACACAGGCTGGACCTGACCACGAGAGAGTGGATCCACCTTAAGCCCAACAACCCTCCTGATGACCTGCCTGAGGAACGGTATGATGTCACGATACTTGAGGAGCTAAACGTGTTAGGTTTTTTTTTTTTTTTCAGGTCACTTGTCATAGCTTGCTGTCATGTGTTTCACAGGTATAGGCATGAAATAGCACATGATGGACAGAGAATCTATATTCTGGGAGGAGGAACTTCCTGGACATCATATCCCTTGGATAAGGTACAATAACACTTTTGGAAGCCTCTAAAGTTTGCAGTTGGAAAGAGGAAAAATAAACAAAGTCTGATTTTACTTAAAAAATATCTGTTTTCTACTGAAAATACATATAAAATGGTAGGATTAATTACTGTTTATATAATCTGTACTTCTACACCATAAGCTACTATACCTGCAATAGAGCAAGAAAAGCTGGCATAAGTTGGACCTATTTTCTTAATAACTATGTGAGGCTGACATTTTAACTCGTGGTAAACATGGCACTCTGTTTTTTAAGATACATGCTTACAATCTGGAAACCAATTCCTGGGAGGAGATTACAACTAAACCTCATGAAAAAATAGGTTTGTATACTTCACAGCATGATTAACTATAAGGCACACAGCAGCACACTATACTAAAACATCTGCGCTTTTGACAGGGTATCCTGCTCCTCGAAGGTGCCATAGCTGTGTACAGATACGCAACGGTGAGGATTGCTATGCTAAAGAACATATTTCTGTATAGCCAATATCACTTATTAAAGAAATTATTAAGCACTCTGAATTGATACCACATCCTCTCATTCTAATGCTTTTACATTTTTGTTTCAAATTTTCTCCAGCTAAAATCAACACTTTTATGTATCTTATGCTTTCTCAATTGTAGATGTATTTATCTGTGGAGGCTACAATGGGGAATTGATATTAGCAGATCTGTGGAAGATCAACCTTCAGACTTTCCAGTGGAGCAAGCTACCAGCAGTGATGCCCGAGCCAGCCTACTTTCACTGTGCTGCTGTTACCCCAGTTAGTATGGTACCATTTCTTTGCGTCAGTTAATTTGCTGGTGTAAATTTTAAAGTAGCAGCATTACATCAGCACTCGGTGTTTGTCAGAACTCACAATATAAATGTGTGCACAGAAAGAGGTTTAAGAGAGGTGACAGTGAGCAGCAGTACGGCTTCATGCTGAGAACAAGTACTACAGATACCATATTTCCTTTTGAGAGTGTTGATGTAGGAGATCAGAAGGAGTTGAACTGTGTTTTGTGGATCTAGAGAAAGCATGTGATATAGTGCCACGAGAGAAACTGTAGTACTGCATGAGGAAGTCAGGAGTGGAAGAGAAGTGTGCAAGGGTGGTGCAGGACATGTATGAGGACAGGAGGGAATTACACCAGGGATCGGCTCTAAGCCCCTTCTTGTTTGCAGTAGTGATGGTCAGGTTGACAGATGAGGTCAGGCAGGAGTCTTCATGGACTATGATGTTCACAGATGATGTGATCTGTAGTGAGCAGGTGAAAGAGAGCCTGGAGAGGTGGAGGTATACTATGGAGAGAAGAGAATGAAAGTCAGTCTAAGCAAGATGCAATAAATGAGGGTGAATGAGAGGAGGACAGGTGTAACAGTGAAGCTTTAAAGAGTAGAGCTAGTGAAGGTAGATGAGTTTAAATACCTGCAATCAACCATCCAACGCAACGACTGTGCACAAAGAGAGGTGAAGAAGAGAGTGCAGGTAGGATGGGGTGGGCGAAGACAAGTGTCAGAGGTGATTTGGACAGAAGGATAGCAGCAAGGAGGAAAGGGAAGGTTTACAAGATGGTGGTAAGACCTGCTGTGATGTATGGTTTGGAGACAGTGGCACTAACAAAAAGACAGGAGGCAGAGCTGAAGATTTTAAGGGTGTCATTGGGAGTGAGCAGGATGGACAGGATTAGAAATGAGTATATCAGAGGGACAACTTGTTTGGAGACAAAGTTAGAGAGGTGAGGCTGAGATGGTTTGGACATGTGGGGGGGAATGGATATACTGGACAAAGGATGCTGAGTATGGCTTTGCCAGGCAGGCAAAAAGAGGAAGGGCACAGAAAAGATTCATAGATGAAGTGAAAGAGGACATGCAGAGGGTTGGTGTGACAGAAGAGGGTGCTAGGGACAGGGTGAGATGGAGGCAGATGATCCGCTGTGGCAACCCCCAAAGGGAAGAGCCAAAAGAAGACCATTTTTGTGGACATCTGATTTAGTTTTTTATGTTTAATGCTATTATATGGTACCATCCTCTAAGCTGCTGGTGATCCAGAAAGTGCAACACTTGGGTCATCAGTGATGGCTATGTGCAGGTTTTTGAAGCTCAAGCCCTTTGAGGCTGTATACAGTGTATCACAAAAGTGAGTACACCCCTCACATGTCTGCATATATTTAAGTATATCTTTTCATGGGAAAACACTGCAGCTCATATAACAGTCTTCATGTAGAGCAACAATTCGTCTTTTAAGATCCTCAGAGAGTTCTTTACCATGAGGCGCCATGTTGGAACTTTCAGTGACCAGTATGAGAGTGTGAGAGCTGTACTACAAAATTGAACACACCTGCTCACTATGCACACCTGAGACCTAGTAACACTAACGAGTCACATGACATTTTGGAGGGGAAATGACTTGGAGGGGAAATGACAAGCAGTGCTCAATTTGGACATTTACGGGTGTAGTCTCTTAGGTGTGTACTCACTTTTGTTGCCGCTGGTTTAGACATTAATGGCTGTATATTGAGTTATTTTGAGGGAAGAATAAATTTACACTGTTATATGAGCTGCACACAGACTACTTTTCATTGTGTCAAAGTGTCATTTTGTCAGTGTTGTCCCATGAAAAGATATACTTAAATATCTGCAGAAATGTGAGGGGTGTACTCACTTTTGTGGTACACTGTAAAATGTGTTTCTTCTTCTCTCTCTTTCCCTTTGTCCCCAGGCTGGCTGCATGTACATCCATGGTGGTGTGGTGAACATCCATGAGAACAAGAGAACTGGCTCTCTGTTCAAGATCTGGCTGACTGTGCCCAGCCTGTTGGAGCTATGCTGGGAGAAGCTCCTCAAGGCCTTTCCCCACCTTTCTTCACTCCCCACCATGCAGCTGCTAAACCTGGGCCTCACACAGGAACTCATTGAACGTTTGAAATAGACGTAGCGGAGCACGAACAAGTGAATGGAAGGGCTCGGGCTGGACAGCAAAGAGACGGGCTCTAACAGAGTACAAAATTCAGTTCACAGGAAGTCTTAGGGTGACCCAATCCCCTGCTCCGCCCGGCCTCCGCCTAACGTAGCCTCGCCTTAAAACCAAAAACAATGGGATGCCTTTTTGTTTTGTTTTTTTCTTCCGATATTTTTTTTTTTTGTAGTTACAGTGAAGAACAAAGTATATGTGGAATGTTTTATGGATTTTACTCAAGACCCTGTGCCCCCCACTGTTCCTTGCATTTGTGTCAAACTAATACAGATTCTTGGTTTTCATCCTCCAAACTGTGACAGCTGGAAACTGTTTATTTCGCCTTGTCATGAAGTCAAACACTGTCTACTTCCATCTTTTTGAAATCTGCGGTCTCTGGTAATTCTAAGCGTGTGAAAGAAAAATGCATGTGTATTAAGACTGAATCACTTTTTATGAGGGGGAGGGCGGTAGCTTCGTGAACTGACATTGCAGTTTGCACATTTTGTCTTATACGTTTGTGGACTTTTTTTTTAATAGATCCTCCAAGCAGAGGCGATAAAACAGTGGCAGAATGTGGTTTGTTAAAGAACCATGGCAGTGTTTTTTTTTGCACATTTTAGCCAATTTATTACAATCTCTATATAATAATAATATATACAATTTTCATTTCTACTGACCTGTTGTAGAGTTTTAGATTGTGAATGTTTTTGTGACTTCTAGAGGGTAATTTTTATTTCACTTTGCTCTCTTAAGGTGTGAAAATGAATATTGGCTTGAAAGCTAATTGAGCAGCCCACAGTAACGTTTCTCAGCTTTTATTGTCAAAGTGTATCATTGCACAATTTTGGCAGACATGGTGTTGACTGTAAGCAACCTTAAGTTTCCTGTTTCTCTAAATTATTTTTATAAAAACACACGCCATCTGCCTGGAAAAACATTAAAAACCTAAAAATCTAATTATTGCATGCTTTTAAAAGAGTCATGTTATTTGTAGTGAATTGCCTAAAACATGCAGAAACACTGTGCTGTTCATTAGCATGTGAGGAAGTTTGAATGCTGGCTTTGCCTGTGTCTGGACCGTTGTAGTTCCTGTGTTGTCCATTATACATTATGTTGCAGCCTAGTCTGGAGAATCGTCTGATGCAAAGGTTGAAGCAAGGTGGGTGTCTTTAAAATAATTTATTTTTCCATTGTGTTTGCTTGCAGCTTTCATTTGTAAACCAAACCATGCTACACATCACTGTGAATTTGGTGCTTTAAAAATATTTAAAATGCTTATATTTGAATAAAGACTTAATTCTGTTTAAAATTTTACTCCCTCTTTGTTTAAGACGTGTTTCACAGGGAGTTGCTTAAGTAGCGGTCTTATATGAAAACCTGTTTAAACTGCAGTGCCTTTTTTTTTTTTTTTTTTCCCCAAACTGGTAACAAGGTTTCACAAACAGAGGCAGATTATTTGCATGTTTAGACAAAATTCATAGATTTAGAATAAGTTTTAAAAGTTAAATTACTTTTAGTGACACGCTGCTGGCCAAGATTTTAATTTTAGATCTTGAAATCTTCAGTGTTTAGATGGATGTTCATGTTTTAACTGATGCCAAATAATTTTTCACCTTCAGAGTGGAAAGAGGTCAAATTTTTAATTGGGATGGGATGCTGCCAGATGGTTTGGTCACATGTGCATGAACCTGCCTGCACAATTTATTTTGTTGCTTTTTCTGCTTGTCTTTTTAAATTACTGGTGCATGAGGTCATTACCTGCTTTTTCATTAACATCAAATCTTTACTTTGGGACACAGTTTTACAGATGACCCTGGAAATGTTGTACAGTGGGTGTGTATGAGTGTTAAGAGTTCTCTAAATAAAGGTGTTCTGTAAAGAGTTCCCTGTTCCCCCCCGTTTGCTTTACTAATGCTTAGCATGATGCACACCAGAATTAAAGCCCGATTCCTTTTCTGCTCTAGTTTTAGAATCTTGCATGGATTGCTGCTGCCACTTCTAATCTGAAAGTGCACACTAGATCAAGGTCATGCATGCATTTGTCCTGTTTGTGGAGCATACTGAATGTGCCCAAATGCAAGTGAACAAAAGAGGCACAAAACCAAAATGAAGTTGCGAGATTAACAGTTAAAATGTAAAATTGCATAGACTCTGCAGCAAAAAATGTTTGGTTTAATGAATAAGTTTATTACATTTATTACAAATAACTGCATATTACAAGGATGAACATGAAAAAATATAAATATCAGAAATTCATTTATATGTAACAGAATTTTTTTTTTGTTACAGACAATTGGAAATCAAAAAAAAGCTTCACTTCCATCTGACATTTCTTACTCCATATTTGTGCTTCTGAGCTCATATCAAAGATAAAGAAACTGTCTCTTTAGTGAGGAAAAGATTTCAGATTTAATATTTGTTGTATTAACAAGAATGTGGAGAGGGAGCAAAGTAGTAAAGGGCCAAAATGATGAGGTAAACCACCACTAGAGCCGTGCCTGAAGACAAAATAGAGTGGATTATAAGACATTTGACGTTGGAAACATTCTACTTTGACATATACAGATGTGAGAATTTGAACCAGACGTTTTGAATCTGCTGATTCCTGCAAAATGAACATGTACATTTCTGATATAAGGAAACTATCACTTACCTTGAAAGTAGTCACATTTCCCATCCATGAAAATGTAGTTGACCACAATAACACCAAAGATACTGGCCCATAGATGAACATCACTGAACACAAGCATAAATCCAACATCCTGGGAGGGGAAAAAAAAAAAAAAAGGTTGCAAAGTCATAACTGGAACAATTAATGCAGTTTTACACCAGACGCGACCCCAAAGGGTCGCATCTCCAGCTAGAACTGAATCAGTGACCTTTCTCTTGCTGAACAAATATATAAACCACCACACTATGGAGCCACTTGAAATACTAATTAATTTAACTTACATAGAATGCGTTAAAGAGGATGAGCAGTGGAATCTGAATCATGCAGACCTGCACAGCAATGCAACTTCCCACTTCAAGGCTGCAAAGAGAGGTGAGGAGAAAAAAAAATGCTTTTCCATATTTCAAGATGAAAAATTGAGCCGATCCAAGTGGGTGGTAACAGAAATGATAACAGATAATGATTGTGTACTCAAACCTCAGGCTGATATTGTTTTGCAGTGCAAAGAGAATTCCATTGACAATCTCAGGAAGCTCTGGCACCATGGCCAACACTGTGACGCCAATGAAGTACTACAACACAAGCAGATACATCTCAGTCACGCACCCAAAGACATCATCATTATACTTGTACAAGATTTATAAAGGCCCCATATAATCAATCTCTTAAGAGTTAACTTCAGTATTCTAACATTTCAAGCCAGCCTTAATGGCAGGTTTCCACTTCATTCAACATGCTACAGTTATCTTCTTTCATAAAGTTTAGAATGTACAGTTTCCTTATTAAAAATAAATAAATACCTGGGAGATGGAGGAATGTGACAGAAAGGGCTTGATGTTCTCAGTGCAGAGGTCAGCACAGCAAGCCATCAGCACTGTAGCAACAATCAGCACTCCAAGAGCCCTCCACCGGGACCAGTGGACAACATGGTGACCTGCTTGTGACATACAAAAGCTTATTGACAGGGTTAAAATAAATATTTATGACCTACCTTGTGTTTGAGCAACAGTAGTATAGTGGATTTGTTGATCAAATGAAAAGAAGTGAATAACTGCAACAAAACTGTTAATAATTCTTAAAACATTAGTGCTCTAGTACTCTTTATTTCATGAACTTAAAGAAAAATAAAAAGTGTAAATGTTAAATTGTAATATGCTCTTTACAGGTGAGGCTCGCTCTGCCAAATAACATTTCCAGATTTATGGATTTTCACCCTCTCTTCCTTGCAGATTACTTGAAGTTCTGACATGTTTAGGCCATTTTGAGCAGCATGTTTAAGAACTACCCATAGAATTTTTACACACAGCGAGCACGCAGGGAAAGCAGTGTGCACTTAGTTAAGTAGTTTATGAGGTATGATTTGCATTCTTATTCTCGTCCAAAAGCCAGCTTGTTTTTCAGCTTCAGTTCTCGTTGCATTTTAAATTAGCATCCAGCCTTTGCTATAAAACAAACTTGAAATTTTCAAATTCTGATGACCTGGGCTGTCACATAAGAGTTGATTAAAACCTAATGAGCTAATTATATTTCAAGACTAGAGCTGCCAAATCCCATTGGTCACACAGAGTGACAGTTATATTTCATAAACTTAAGTCTGAATGCATTAACATCTAAAGAAAGGCTCTTTCATTTGCAGCAAGGGCTTACATTTCTTTTCACACACACAAAAAAAATCTTATTTGATGCAATTTTATTCAAACTTCAGGGGCTTTTATATGCACAGCTGCCTCATTGCACATGCAGGCAACAAACAGTAAGTGTTTCACCTTCATTTCACTTTCCTATTCTCAAAAGATTAAAGAAGTGCACGCACAACACACCTGCTGCAACGTGGCCAATGGCAATAATACTGGCAGTAATACATGGTTTGGTGACCTCACCAGTGGGGTTGGAGGTAGCGATACCCTCTTGTGCATACTGACCGTGTGCATGGCCCCCATGACCATCGCTGATATGGATATCATAGATGTGGGAATGGGTCTTCAGTGTGAAGATGAGGCCAATCAGGTATGCAGCAGGCAGGAGGACAGAAATTGTGTACACCAGAGGCCTGCAAAAAAAAAAAAAAAAAAAAAAAATCACTCAAAACAATATGAAATTGATTATGCTGGAGAAGTGTTGTGCAATTAAGCGCCAAGACTTACTCAATATGGGACAGAATCAAATGTGGGTCACTTTGACTCTGTTGTGAACAAAAAATAAATAAGAATCACTCAGTCACTCAAGTTTTAAATGTATAAAATATGACAGCAGAGATACGTTTACCTGTAAAAACCTAAAAGTTTAGCCTTTTATTTGGATATTTCTAAGTGTCTTTACTGAAACAGGAAAAAAAAAAGCTTTAAGTCACATGAAAGTTAGAAGGCGCTACTCACCATGTCATAGTGACAGTTTGTACAGATGAAGGGCACACTGGCATTGCCTGAAACATTGCTGCAGCTTTCACACACCTGATTACCAAAGGTCTTTGAAAATAGGGTAGGTGCAAACACACCTAGGGAGGGACAGAGACACGAACGGGAGGAAGAGAGAAGAGACAATGTCCAGCATGGAGTGAAGTTAAGATGTGTATGAATTGGCTAGTTGAAGAAACAAACAAAATGTTTTATGTGCATCTGTCATCCTTACCTCCAGTGGAGATGAAGAGCAAAGCTGAGCTCACTCCAGCTGAACGGCTATTAAATCGCTGCTCCTGGTGTTTGATACCCCCGATGATCATACATATACCCTGTGCAATGAAAACAATCAGCAGGAATTTTTATGCACCGAGTATGAGAACATGCATATTTCATCATAACCAATGGCAACATTTCATTCATTCCTACCGGTATGAACAGTATGCATCCAAGTAAGGTGCCGGTTAACGCAGCTTTGACAACCTCTTCATAACATTTGGTGGCGGCACGATGTCCCCGAAGCAATGCTGTGATGTAAAACGTCATCTCTGTGATGGAGCCAAAAGTTGCGTTCACCACTGCTCCCACTGCAAAGTTACACTGTGCAGAAATGCTGTAGGGAGTGTGCACAGGTACAAAATTTTAAAAACTACTAAAAAAGTGTTCCTGTGGGTGTAGTGGGATTAAAGATGCTATATGTTAATGCATTCAGAAGCCCCGGCTCACACCATCTTGCATCTCACCATGCAAGCAGGCAAATTAGCCATTGGTGTGGTTGTCAGTGTCACTCAGTTGCCTCTCCAAGAGTCTCTTGTCCTGTGGACAGACCTCAATTAAACCATCTTGGACTGCAGATGTTGTAGTACTTGTCCCGCTCTGTAGCCTCAGAGTTAATCAATACTCCACCTGCTGCAGGTCCTCCTTGAGGTGGCCTTCCAGCTCAGACAATCTCCCAGAGAGCAGGAGGAGGACTACGGTCAACAGCTGCAGTCGAAGACCGTGGAGTTGCTACTTGCTTTGCTACCTACTTGTATGTAGGGAAGCAAGATGAGAGGAGCTGGGGCTAGCTAGTTACTAAAGACAATTAAATAAAGCAGGGAAGTTTGACACCCCCATTTATTAATTATTTCAGATGAAAAAAGGAGAAAAAAACAAAAAAAAAAAAAAAAAAAAAAAAACCTTTACCTGGCTATTCCCATGCCGATATAATAAGACAGGGGAATGATGGACATGATGGCTATGACAAACTTGGTCTCAGCTCTGAAGTAATTGTGTTCTTGGTCAGTATAACCAATGATCAAAGTGACAAATACCAATGGAAGCAGGTCTGCAGTGAGCATAGACTTAAGGAGAACAGACAGTGAACAGACCAGAAGTAAAAACTGCATACGGTATTTTGATCAGTCGAACAACCTAAAAAGGATACTGAGGGCAAATATGTTGATACCGTGGATGGTGTATTTGTAGTAATGCATATTCAAAGCTTGATAACAGCATAAGATAACCCTGGTTCCACATCCCTGTGTATGCAAAAGAGCAGTTAAGAAAACAAAAACAAACTGTTAGCAAAGTGGAAACTAATAGAAAAAGTTTACAGTTAGTAAACATGCATTCAAAATGATTCGTTCTAGCACTAACAAGCGATTAACAGTTTGGTTTTGTTGAAATGCATTTATAATGCACTAAAAAATGAGTTTTCAAAACCTAGGACATGCTATCATAAATGTGGTCTCTATTATTCTAGATGCACAGACTTCAGTATTTCATTGAAGGAAACGTGCACTAAGAACTGTTCAAAGTACTAGAGGCAAAGAGAAGAAACACCTGCAAATAACACCAAAACTGTTTTGATCATACTTTCACCTCGGGGATAAATGAGAACTGAACAGTTTTTTTTATGATATGGTTTAATTACCATTTAGAGGAGGAAGATGCCACAGACAGCATTAATACACACACTGCCACAGCTCATGGGAAGTACAAATGACCATGACTAATAAGGAGGCTATAAAAAGTATCAACACTGTGGTTGGCATTTTGAAAAGCATAACCAGTGTGTTAACTGAAGGAAAATCCTTCACACATCCTCTGCCTTGTTATCTACCAGCAAACTCAGTTTCAGTAAATTACCTTCTCCTTTTCCAGTGAGTGGATCCGAAGGTCCTCTGGTGCCATCAGGAGGACAGTGGTCAGCATACGAGCATTGATTTTTGCTACTGGGATGGTGAAGACCAGCAACCAAGAGAGCACACAGGCAAGACAGTGCACAACAGCCAGGACAGGGTAACCCAGTAACAACCAAATATAAGTACTTATACGACACTGTAGAGACAGATGAGAACTTATGAAACATATACAGCTGTGGTTAGAAGTTTACACACATTTATCAAGTGGGTTTTACGTTCCCATGAACTGAGTGGATGCCGACACCTTCAAGTTCAACGGAAATTTGCAGCTGCCCACTTGGACAAGCCAAATGCCTTCTGGAAAAACGTTTTATGGTCAGACGAGACAAAGAATGAACTATCTGGCCACTATGACAAGAGATATGTTTGGAGGAGTAAAGGTGAAGCTTTCAAACCCACCAGCACTGCACCGACTGTCAAGCATGGTGGTGGTAGCATCATGCGTTCTGGAGCAGTTTTGCTGACAGTAGTACCAGGAAACCAACCAATTTAAATTAACTCTACCAGTTCTGCCAAGAACAGTGGTCAAATATCTATCTCTCTATATATCTATCTACACACTTCTGACCTTGTGTGGATTACACAAAATCCAAAATAGATTTAAATTGTGCACCCAATTCTTGTTTTTTTTTAAAGTCAGTGAAGATGTACACTGTATAATAATTCCACTCTGGAAAAAGAACAATTTAAAGAAATAACTAAAATCCCCAAATTACCATGACATTCATGCCCCATGATGAGTGGATGTAAACTAAATATTACAGAACTTTTCACAGTAGCAAGGGATTGAGGTCATTATGACTTTCCTACCCAATACTTTGAAGTATTCTTTGCTGGCAGCGCTGGGACATGGATCTGGATTGGAAGTGGAGAAGACACTAGAATGGGTGCAGAATCCTTGTCCACAACAAGGTGCTCGGTGTCCTCTTGAGGAACAACCTCACAGTTTGGAGGATTCACAGAGAATCTATTAAGTACATTATCAGCCTGAAAAAAATCCTTATTAGAGTTTACCTGGATTGTTAATTGAGTGCTTATGCAGGGTAAAAGTTGCCTGTATTTTTCTTTATTAAACATATCCTATAAAAATGTAACAAAAATCATTTTTATAGGATATTAAAATGATTTTATGGCAACTAACTCCAAAACAATATATAAATTCCAAGACACTTAAAATACAGATTTCATTACCTTTTCAATACACTTTCCAAACGGCCAAATAAAGTACCACGCCACATCGAAGCAAACTTTTCCTAAAAGAAGCAACAAAAGATTTCGCATTATTCTCCACATTTAGAGAAAATCAGCGCTGCAGTTATTTAAAGAATACATACCATAAGGAGCACCTGTGACTGTCAGAACCATGACAGCACAAATGAGGATGTAGACTAATGCTATCCACCACCCAAATAAAAATACATAGCCTATGTTCCCCAAGGTAACCAGTGAACCTAAAAAGAGGCAGAAATCACAAATTCAGGCTGGTTCTTCTATGTAAAAAAACACCAATTTGTATGTATGAGTATGCTGATCTAGTTAAGTTCAAATATAAAAAGGGAAAAGGAACCAAGACCTTCTTGAACCTTAACAACACTAAGGTCAGAGTACAGCTCTTTCATGCTCTCCGATCTGTCTTCAATGGGCTTCTCCGTTACATTGGCCTTCCATTTTCTGAAACCAAACTGGAAAAATAAAACGAGATTTTTGTTTAAAAGAATAACACCTGCAGCCTAATTCAAGTGCCTATATTACATTCACTGCCATGTTACAAGTCCTCTTTTTTTGGAGGTTCTATAATATGTAGTAAATATTTAGCATGTAACCACCACCTTGACCCAGCGATTGCCCACCTTGTAGTTGTTGGCCTCCCTGTGTGCCTCCACCTCATTGTCAACTCTGATTGTGGTCCTTGTGGTGCATTCATGCCATCCCTCTTCTCCATTGCGGGGTGGAGAAGACCGGGCTGAGGTGACATGGCCCCCTGTGCAGATCAGAATAAATAAAGAAAAAAAAAAAAAAAAAAAAAGGGCACAACTTTCTAACCCTTTCTAGTCTATACATCGATCAAGCATAATATTATGACCACTGGCTGGTGAAATGAATAACACTGTTTATCTCTTCATCATGGCGCCTGTTAGTGGGTGGGATATATTAGGGAGCAAGTTAAAATTTTGCCCTCAAAATTGATGTTAGAAGCAGGAAAAATGGGCATGTGCAAAGATTTAAGAAAGTTTGCCAAGGGCCAAATTGTGATGGCTAGATGACTGGATCAGAGCATCTCCAAAACTGTAGTTCTTGTGGGGTATTTCCGGTCTGCGGTGGTCAGTACGTATCAAAAGTGGTCCAAAGAAGGAACATGGGGCCACCAAAGTGAGCATCAGAATTGGACCACAGAGCAAGGTGGTCTGGTCTGATGAATCACATTTTCTTTTACATCACGTGGATGGCCAGGTGCTTGTGTGTTGCTTACCTGGGGAGCACCTGGTACCAAGATGCACTATAAGGGAAGAAGGCAAGCTAGCGGAGGCAGTGTGGTGCTTTGGGTAATGTTCTGGTAGGAAACCTTGGGCTCTGCCATCCTTGTGGATGTTACTTTGACACACACCACCTAGCTAAGCATTGCTGCAGACATGTATACCCTTTCATGGAAACAATGTTCCCTGATGGCTGTGGCCTTTTTCAGCAGGATAATGCACCCTGCTGCAAAGCAAATGGTTTGGGAATGGTTTGAGGAGCACAACAACAAGTTTGAGGTGTTGACTTGGTCTACAAATTCCCCAGATCTCAATCCAATTGAGCATCTGTTGGATGTACTGGACAAACAAGTCTGATCAGTGGAGGCCCCACCTCACAACTTACAGGACTTAAAGGACCTTTTGCTAACATCTTGGTGTCAGATACCACAGCAGGGGTCTAGTGGAATCCATGCCTTGATGGATCAGGCTGTTTTGGCAGCAAAAAGTGGGACCAACACAATATAAGGCTGGTGGTCATAATGTTATGAGTGACTGTGTATTTAAACATTTGTGTCGATATGCACAGAATCTTAGCAAGGCTTTAGCCATGTTGGAAAAGGTAATCTTGATCATACAGAACCAGCTATCTTCACTCATTAAATCAAGTTGGCTATCTGCTATTTTATTCTAGTTTCAGCTAAGATCTCTTTCACCTTTGTGGACAGCAAGAAAACATTTCGGCGTGTAGTGGCAGAAGTGGTGTGCAGAAGCATCTGGGGAGGGTGTCTCAGCAGCGCCTATCTCGGGATGATGGTGCCCGACACAGAGTCTGTCAGTCTGGGAGAGTCGCCGTGGATACCAATGATGCTGTTCCTGATGGACACAGGTCTCTGAATATGGAAACATCATAAGAAGTGCGGTGGGGTTTTGAAAAGAGAAAAGTATATTAGCTGCATTCAAAGTATGTTAGTTAACTGACATTCTTCCATGAAAATGTGTGTGACTAACAAAAACCGCCTGAGAGTCATACAGTGCCCACACCAACCCCATGTTGTCGACTGCTATCTGGCAAGACTGATCACATTATCAATGCATTGCAATACAGAGATAAGAATACTGCTATGCTTTCAAGTTGCTGGTCACGCTTCATGAAAAGCTGATGACTTAATGGTGCAGTAAGTGGAAGGCTAATATATTAAAAAAAAAAAAAAACCATAAATGCAAAAGGCTAATTTATGCCACCAGCCTTGGTAGAGAGTTCACATTTTTTTGCAACATTTCCTGCAAGAAGACAACATCAGCAAAGCATGTGATTTTCTCATTAAATGATACAACAAATGAAAGAAATTGTCTAAATGGAATTAAAGTGAGGATTCAATTGTGGTTGCCTCTAGGAAACTTACCAGACAACACCACACCAGAGTAGGATCATATGAGCTACATGAATTGTGACCATCACATGGCAATCATTTAACTGTAAGCTTCGGCTAATACTAATATATATATATAAAGCTGAAATGAGTTTCAACTTCAAATACACCAGATTGTACCACCTACGAAGAGGATGCTGAACACAAAGTTGACAAAATGCATAAAACGAACCAACAAAGCACATTTTTTTTTTAAGTCTGCGTGAAGGGATCTGCACAGGTGCGGAGGAGCAGGCGCTGAATAGTTTGCTCTCACCTGATGAAGAATCAGCCTCGGATATTCTTGGTAAGTTCTCCACGTCACCCGGGAACAGTGAAGAGGTTTTGTGGGACATTATTGTGCGACACTTTATTCTTCCAGCGTTGCTCCTGCTGTCTGTCCCTCTGGACTTCAGCCCCGCTTTACTCTGTGCAGTACGAGCGCCTGCCTGCAACAGCAATCACCCATCAGAAAGAGGTGAAATGGGCGGTGGGGTAGGAGGGGAGACAGGAAGTGTTTAAATCTATTGTCATGTATAAGTACATATGTAGATAGAGAGAAAGGTATTCTAATTTTATTTATTTAAGCTTTACGTCTCTTTATATTATTTATGAATATTGTTTTTATTTATTTAAAATCTCACAGGACCAAACCGAGTAGGAAAATTGTATTTATTTTAGCGCCCCCTGTGGATCAAAAGCATTGCAGCACAAGCGACAGGGACCTGGTTGTGGGGTTGGTCTGGGCCCTTACCTCAGCTGAAGGGGAATCTTAATGCTTTATCTTAGACATTTTAGACAACTCTATTTATAGAAAGCCTTCCCAGAACAGTGGATGCTGCTGTAGCTGCAAAGGTGAGACTATCATAAAAGCTCCTGTAGGTGGCCCACTGCTTTTGTCCATGCAGTGTACATGGAGGAAAAGACTGTTACAAAAAGGCAAAAATAAAAAATAAAAACACTCACAGCTGTTTCACTTTTACTTTTATTTACATATAAAAACAAAAATACAGCTGCACAGTAAAAGTGACAGTATTTTCATACTCAGTTGGTTGACTAAACACAGAAAACAGTTAATCTTCAGACAGCTTACAAAAACAAATTCTTACTTTTCAAAAGTAATCTTCATTTAATTTTTTTTTTAACACAAAACTTTAGGTGGACATCAGCTATGTTTTTTTGTTGTTGCTGGCAGTGTGGCAACTACTAATAACATAAATAATTCTCTCATACACATCTAAGTAAGGAAATGTGTCTGTGTTGGCTAAGAAGCAATTTAACAGTTTACTTCAGCATCATTTATCCACAGTGAGCTTAAGAACACGCATGACAATAGTAGGTGATATTTTGGTTACAGCACGAGTACAGTGGCAGGTTTTTCTTTTTTATAGAGCGGTTGACTCTTCCCTTTTATTCAGCATCCTGTGAGCAGAAGAATCAAGTGATTTATACATCTGGAAATATAATAGTCAGATTGAGAAACAGTACACACAGAAAGACAGAGACTTAAAAAAGAATGCATTTTTTTTCAGATCTGGATAAGCTCCCTGCAGAGCATCATCCAAAAAGCTGTCTTGCTTTTTTTTTGTTTTTGTTTTTTTTAAATAAAACTGAGGAGGATGCAGTTTTGACTGAATATGTACAACAGAATAGCAAAAAGTAGAAATACAGGTGTAAAAAAATAACCCTTTAAAAGAACCATATAAGAGGAAAAATTGATTTCAGTCCAATGCAGCAAAACTGTGAAGTAAGTTTTTCTCCAAGCAAAGTAGAAAGTGTAGAATTATTGCCCCAGGCAATAGCATGTATACACATAACTACACAGTAACAGTAGCTTATTTTCCTTTTTTTTTTTTTTTTTAAAGGCTCTACTATTTATTAGAGGCATCAAAAATAAAGTGTGAAAGAAAGAAGCCGTGTTTTATGGTGTGTGGAAACGTGTGTATTGCAAATTCTTTAGGAAGTCTGACTTGTGATATTAGTGTTAATAGAATGAGGGGGAGGATAATGGTTAGTACCTCAAGTTAACTGTACATAAGAACATGGATATATAGTAGCTTAAAGAGAGAGCAAAACATATAATACAAGAGAAGACTTGAATTAAACTGGATATGCAGCCTCTACTGCCGTGGGAGTGTTGAAATACTCATGACATAAGATGTCAATAAAAAAAATTAAATATTACAAAAAAGACTGACTTTAAAATAGTTTTCTAGAATTGCTGAACTCTCTTGTAAAGAAGTCCTTTATTCATAATACCAGGAAAAGTAATTCATCCTTAACTGACAGCGATAAGACCGTAAGACCCCACTGAGACACAGCTTAAAGTCGTAACCAGCAGGTTTGAGCTGATGCAGGCTGATGAATGAATCGGTGCTTCAGGATAAACACATCTGGGTTTCTGTATTGTTTCAAGCCACGTACAGTTTTAGCTGCCTTATTTGATTTGTCGTCCTGGAGTTGCCTTTAATTTTACTGGATACAAATAAAATATAAAAATATTTTCTTATTCACACTTTTTTTTTTTTTCATTTATCCCTTTCATGTTTTATAAAAAAAAAATATATATATACCAGCTTTGTTCCATCTTAATGTCCAGGCATTGGGATCTCGCTGCACTTTAGTAAGACTTTGTGAAAGTATCCAGCACTTTTTTTTTTTTAACTTTCTGTGTGTGTGTGTACCACAAAGCAGTATATTTCAGCTATACTTTCAGAAGTCAGAGTCAGCATCCAAAAGCTCTGCCTCCATTAAATTGGTCCTAGAGTGGATAGGTCCATAACCAGCCCTCCGGCCTGCCGGTACTCGAGCCACATGGGCCATTCTCTCTGATATCCCATCAGTAGGATCCATCTCTCCAGGGTAGTGTGAAGATCCACTGGGCTGCCAATTGGAGGGAGGGAAGCGTGGCCTGAGACCCAGATCCTCTGGAAGATCTCTGAAGTTTGGGGGGTCAGATAGCAGGCTGTGGCCATAGCCATTCTGGCTGGTCTGGTATTGCAGGTAGGGACACCTCTCCTCGCATGAGAGACGGCGAGAAGGTTGGAAGTCTGGGTAAGACCCAGGCAGAATTTCCTCCTCCATCTTCTGCTGTTGCCTCTGCTGTTCCCGCAGATTGGCGACCAAGCTCGGGTGAGGGGGCAGTTTGGGCAGACGGGGCACTGAGCTGCGGCCAAACTCACGCTGACGATAAACCTGGTGGTCCGCCATCTCCTCGACCGGACGCACCTCCTTCTTCCTCTTCTTCTTTTTCTTTTTCCTCTTTATCATATCCGGTGAAATTTCAGCCTCCACCATCCACAGGCGGTTCCTCTCCTCTGGAGGGGGCACTGTGACAAATCATATCAACAGCATAAAAGATCAAGGTTTAAAAAAAGAAAGGTCCAGAACATTCATATTTATTGCACTTGGTGGAAAGCCAGAATCATGGCCTCCAGATCTCACCTGGTGTACCAGTAGGTGTAACAGAAATGTCCTGCGGCAGGATGGCACCTCGTCTGGCCACCATCTTTGTCACATGTTGTGCCCAAGCTGATGACATGTCATTTGATGGCTCGTTTAGATCAAAATTGATTCCGGCTATGAAACAGAAAAAAAAAAAACTAATTTAGACCCAACAAATGCCAGTTTCTAAGTCTAACAAACCCTAAATGGCTTTCCCAGAATGCTTCATTAGCCCTGAAATAATCAAGCGTAAACAAGCATGGCAGCCACAGCAGACTCAAAAGTGGCATGTTTTTGGTAAACAACCCATGCAAGCAGGACAATCCTATGACTGATATGCATACAAAACCATATTAATATGAGGAGTCTGGACACATTGCAGTTTCAGTTATTCACCACAAGATGGAAGTAAGCAACCCAGACATGGCAACCACCATTTTCTTCTTCACCTCTATTAGTGGGTCTGCATAATGAAGGCAGTGAACTCTGCTTCATCATAAAATATCAGGTAACTCAGAAGTATTTATCTGAATTACTTCAATGACTTCACTGAAATACTCACCCACGGGTCCATCATGGGACACGGTGTGCATGCTGAAGGACAGCTCCTTCTCTGGATCCTTGTGGAGCTCCTTCCTCATCGCGAATGCCTTGGCGATCATCTTGCTCTTCTTTATCCTCTTTGGTTCATTGTCGCTACGGCCAATGATCCTGGCAAAGGAGCATAACGCAGGTTGATGGGGACAGAAAGAAAGGCCATTTGTAACTGCTTTCTGGGAACAAAAGTTCAGTCCTGATCCACTGATAGCAAAAGATTAGGACTTAATGGTATGAAATCCAACAGCTGCCATGTGACTTTGGATAAGATGCTGAAATCATCAGTCGAGCTCTGTCATGGAAAAACCCTGGGTAAGAAGGCTTTGGCCTGAGCTGAAAACACAAGCTCCAAGAAGCTGAATTACTTCTTCTTTTTTTTTTCATTCTGGAAACAAATTCCAGTGAGCAATAGCCAAGTCACAGTAGGGTTTAATCCCGAGATCCGGGATTCCCGGGAAATGCGATCAGAAACCATTTCCCGTTTCCCGGGAAACGTTAGACGGGAAACCGGGAAAAAAGTCGCGCGCGTCGATTTGACTTTCAGAAAGAAAAGAAAGCTTCAGAATGTTAAATTTAAGGAAATGTTGAGAGAAGGGTTCGTTTAATGCGAAAAGCATTACTCTTCATTTCAGGCATGTTCAGCCTCCGTTTAAGGCTTCAGCTTCATCTCAAGCGTTTTAATAGAGGTATTACACAGTTGTGCTTTTTTCCTCTTTAATTTGTTGAAATCGTAGGCAATGTGTTTACCCTAAGGTATTTTGTATTATATAATTTTATATTATTATATATTGTTATATTGCATTATATAGCCTATAAAATATGCCTGCCCTGAACAATAAGAAATATTGTTTAACTTCGAGTGTTTCTTTTCCTCGTTTGCAGCCGCTTACTAACAATCATGAATTAGGATACGGGCCTAATGTGTGAAGAAATTATCATGAAATAGATTGCTTTAACATATTTCGCTTTTAAAATGGAGTTGAGTAAAATGTATATTTTTTTAGGCTATAAGGATTGGCCAGTTTTTCAATAGACGATTCACAGCGAACCTACTTTAACCCTCAGACACGGTGTTATAAATTTGCTGTTGCCAGAATGGCAATGACCAAGTCGTAGTGCATTACTCAAGGCCCTGTGTTATGCCATATTATAGTGTAGTACGGTAGTTAACTTTTCAATGACTATTACAGCGTTCCACTGGTGGAGATATAGCCCAACAGATGTCGCCACGACAGCGCAAGTGGCTGAGCCTTTATCAATGCTGTGGAGATGAACCGTATTGTTTTGCACCAGCAGTTGTAAAATATCTTGGTATAATTCCATGTACAATGCAGGAATATTCGAATTATATTTGTTAAGGGAGTGTTGAGGAACGATACAACACCGCATAGCTCGAGCACTCGAATGTCGAGATGTAGGTTTTATTGCGTTAATCAAGCCGACGTTACCCCCTACTGGGCATAACAGGACATAGCTGGAAAGCTACCTCTACAATATCACAATAGGTTAAGGCCGACACAGGCTACAGAAGGCCTAATTAAAATAAAAAAATAAATAAACTTTTTCCCGGGATTCCCGGGAAATGGCTCTTCATTTCCCGGGATTTGATCCATGTCATTTTCGGGAAAAATATTAAACCCTAAGTCACAGTGAGCCCTTGCAAACAATTACAAAACAAAGGATCAAGGCTGAAAATGCAAATCCACGCATTGGGAATACACAGCAGGACTAAATACATGTGCATGCACTTCATACGTTGAAGTGATGGGAGATAAGACACGAGATTTTTAGTTATTCTGCACAAAAAGCAGACATTTCCCACACTGTTATCACTACATAGGAATATGGATAGGCATGTAACGATGACTTAAACACAGACAATCAGAACGAATATTGCGGAAATTTGAAAAAGAATATTAAAATGCCAAAAAACCTCTTTAGGAACCCACAGTATTTCTTCATAGCAACAGCCATAACACCGGAAAGGTGTTATGCTGAATTTTATGTTCACTTGCTCACTTGCACCAGTGCGTTTCCAGATGAGGATGGTGGCTTTGGTCCCACACCCAGGTGCTCATTGGCAATACCCGTCCCAACATGGAAAACAGGTTAATTTCTCCACCATCAGATGGGACCGGTTTTTAATGGTGCATTTGGGATGGGCTTGTGGTCTGAGAGGCGATTGTCACGTTGGCTCACACCTGTTGAAAATATGACAGAGATGATTAGTCTGCATCTCCAACAAACCTTGCAGTGGTGCGCCTCCCACACCTTCCAGCCAGCTCTATGACCGAGGTTGCATTCAGATGCTGGGTCTGGTTAATAAGAAGGCTTTTACATGGTAGGGCGGGGAGAGAGCGGCTTACATTTTTGAGGCAAAATTCATTCCAATCAGCCAGTGTCAAACATGGTGGGAAAATAGGGCTTGCATTCACTACTTTACGCTGAGCGGTTGGGCCGGCGGTTTGTGGTCTTGCATCAGATTGTGGATTTCTGTGTGGTGACTGAATGCAGAGGTTGAAACTGAGAAGTGGCTGGGTATAAAGGTAGCTTTGAAGAAAGCAGGTGTGTAAACTTTAATACCGCAGGCCCGAGGCTATTGTTTAAGATTTTAAAGAGCTGCAAAGCTGTTAGGGGTTGAAATGAGCATAAATGCTCCATATACTGATCATTTAGTTCCACCTAATCAAACTGTAAATTAGAGAGGAAATACAGCCCCCTGATAGCATAAAAAATGATAAAAAAAAAAAGTTCTGAACAACAGTTAAACACAACTTGATGCAACATAAATGAAGCAAAGCATGGTAGTTCCAGATCGTCACTTAAAACCATCATATATATACTTTATTAGTTCTCGTAGGTAGCTGCACATTCCCTACCCAGCAAAAGATCACCGGTTTGAATCTCAGAAGGAGACATAAATTCCTTGGGGTTTACGTCAGGAAGGGCATCCAGCCATAAAAATCTGACAAATCAAATATGAGAGCTGCCTGTTGTGGCAGAAAAAGTTCATGCTGGTTCTGGTAGAAAGGTGTCAGAATACACAGTGCATTACAGTTTGTTACCTCTGGGAGCTGCATAGCCTCAAACCAGTGAGGGTGCCCAATGCCTGACCCCTGTCACCCGCCAGTATTATTGGATGATATTAGCTATTTGCAGTTATCTTGGCATAAGCCTTTTTAATGGCCAGTAATGAAAAATGTAAAAGTATAGAAGAAATGGGAGAAATACCCTTTAACCGTGTCATGAGTGTTGTCCACTGCTTAGTCGGATTTCTGTGTAAAAGAAAACACAACTTACAGCACATAATCCCTGAAGCTCTTTCCCCTTCAGCTTGGTTGAAGAAGTCATAAAAGTGGCAGCCAAAGGTTATAAAACAAGCCAAAAGCAAGGAATCCAAATATTCCTGCAAACAAACCCGGAGACAACAGTTTATATGTAAGGTATCAGACACTTTGTTTCCTGTACAAATCATACAAAATAGGAACGATTGGATTAATGTTCAGTTATTAATAGTTAAGCCCAGATTTCACTCTGATTTGGAAGAAGAGGGGCGAGAACTTACCAAGCCGCAGCATCGTCTCATTGATTTTGCTCGCTGCTTTCTCACTCAAAAGACCGGGGTGGTTACTTTTGATGGAAAATAATGTCATAACACCTAAAAACAGAGAAACGCTTTAAATCAGTGTTTGCAAATTATTCTGCAAATATTTAAGAGCAACTTTTATGACAATTTACTTCTCTTTATAGCCATTTAAGCTCAAACATGACAAGCCAATGCTTCTGAACTGACCTCGAATGAGGAAGTAGCCGCCAACAACAAGCACCACTCCAATGGGTGCCAGCACAAACCCAGCGCGATACCTGTAGTTCTTGTAGCCCACAAAACAGATCCCCGCTCACAGAGTCTCCGTCAACCTTGAACAACCATGCATAGGCAAAAGAAATCAGAAAACTGACAGTGAGCTGCAAAACATTTTAAAATCTCAAAGTATGAGAAATTTTAGAGAAAACCCTCATACGCACCTCAGCAATTGCTAAGATGGCCACAGTGAGGACAAAGGGGATGGACCAGGTGACCATGTGAAAGTAGGAGGTTCTACCAGACAGTGGTTGGTGAGTAGTGCCCAGAGCTTTGAAGGATGTGTGCCAGGCATAGGTCAGCATGACAAACCAAATCCACGCCTGACATCAGGGAGTAGTAGACGATGATGAAGATGGTGACACATGACGGCGTTTTCTGAAGACCTGCAGAGAGCAAGATTCAGAGATTTCAGTGAGTGCGACGGGTGGACGAAAAAAAAAAAAAAAAATCAAATGAAATTGAATCTGATTTCATGAGGAGTTTGAGGTTTTGCACTCACGAGGGCTCCCCGAGTCGCATAGTGTTGTCGCTCTTGCATACAATCTCGTTGCGTGCACCGTCCAGAAACTGGGCCAGCCAGCCGATGCTGCCCACAAAGAAACAGGCGTTGATGTAGAAGAGAATGACAGCTGGGTAGCGGTTGGAGTTTTTCCAATCTGCAAGAAATGTGGCCTGAAAAAAAAAAAAAAGTGAAGAGACAATAGCAAAGTGAGAAGTGGCTTAAGTTAAATGTGACCCAATTAAAAAAATGCATGGTGTTCTAGTTTTGTCTCACCAGGGTGAAGAAAGTGCAGAGGAGGGTGATGGTGCCAAAGTAAGCAATGTAGGCGTGCATGTCATTGTGCTCCTCTTCAGTGAACAGAGGATTGTCACACTGGATGCCACAGCCCTCTACGTCCTTGTACCAACTCGACTGAATGTCCGTCTTCACCAAGGGAGCTTCACACTGGCCTGATGTGTTGAACTTCAGCTTTTGCACCTCATTCTGCAAACAGATGATACAATGGGTAGTTTTACAGTTCCTCATCACCGTTAGAAGGGTGCCTAACAGTCTGAGATCATTGCTCTCTACTGGATCCTGACCTCTGAGCCCTGAGGAGGGACTTTTCAAAAATATCCGATGACATTGCATAACAATCAAACATACCGAACAGCCCACAGGGAATTTGTCACACTTGAGAAAGCTGGGCCAGCCTCTCTCCTGGTCCACAATGCTACATGGACGACGTGTAGTCAGACAGAGGCTCTGGCTGGGCAGCTCAACTCGGCCGTTCTCGCATTTGGGCATGTAGACGGCACAGAGCAGAGGCTGGATGACCGACCAACAGCGAGGGGCGTTGCGCAAACCTAGGATGGAAAGGCAAGAACTGAAACTTCCTGTGACATTCAACTTGGAAATGACAGATTTACAAGGATGAAGATGATCACATCAATAGTTAGATTGATCTGCCAATGATGATACTGATGATCATTATAAACTTACTGACAGTTTATAAGACCTGGAGGTGGAGGTGTACATATTAAGAGAAGTTATGGCAGGAAGATGAAATAAATCACAGTTTGATTATGAGTGATTTTTCATTTGCATGATCTGTTTGTATGATAGCAATCAAGTGAGTAATCTGACTCACTCAAGAGAAAACAGAGGAAAAACTAATGAGGAAAGATTCAAGGTAGGCCATAGGACGAAAGGCGGGTACACCCTGGACAGGTCGCCAGTACCCAGAGAGAACACAGCCAGGACCTTCTTGCTGTGCTAACCACTGTGCCACCATGCTGCCTCCTATGTTCAATGTGTTGTTCAATATTGCAATGACAATAAATGATGAATGAACAAATACTGAAGTGTGCATATTAATCTTGCAGTTCATTTACAGGGTTTTCCCCTAGGTTTGTGGAGGGATAAGTTGCAAATGATGCAGCACTAGTTGGTGGGGTTGTCTTATTTTGTAGTCAGAATGTAGCCACTATTGAGCTCTTTTCATTTACCTTCGAACAGCATATTAAACATAACATGATGCCTCTGTGTGAACACGCAGTGTGTGAAACCATGGCACAGGGAAAGAAATGTTTTTCATATTTATTGTGTTTCAGGAAGGCTTTTGCTGTGCCCATGAATTGAAGTTGCTCAAATTCGAGAACGTAGTTGACTTACTATACTTTTCTGGACTGTTGCTCAGGCAAAAATAAATACATAAAACACATGAAAAGTGGCATAAAACATACATTTTGTGAGTATTGAATAATTTAAAAAAAAATAAAAAATTGTAAGTGCTGCAATACTTTTTGTATTTTTGAAAAAAAAAAAAGCCCCATTACCTGCAATATGAAATGCATATGTGTTATAAGACCTGCATTACATTAATAAAATAAGCCCCTCTCATAGTTTTCAAAATGTAATTATTAACAGGAGTCCAAAAAAACTAAATGGAGGGCAAACACTGTTTGTGTGGGACATTTTAACAGTTCAGGGAGGTACTGTCATTTAGCACGGAAAGGTCAAATATATCTGAACTTAACTTTTCCAGCTCTCTTGCAAACTATAATAAGGATAAAAGGAAGCTGAAGTTTTTATTCATGGTCTCATGCAACAGTTTTTATATGCTCCCATATTGTCTTTTATTGCACTGTTATTTCTCAGCTGCTGTTCTATTTGGTGACAGCCAATTTTTTGGCCAGTTGTGACACACATATACTGTCACTTTATGCCATATTCTCCCCTCTGTGAAAGTAGTTTGCATCATCCAGCCATATTCACCGAAATCTGCAAAGCTTGTGAATTTCTGGTGACTTGCTCTGATGAGTATGCATTAGACAGGCTGAACCTTTATTTCACTGTAATTAAAAAGTCTTCACTGCACATGCACAGACTGTAGAAAAGTGCACGTCCTGCAGAGACAGTTAAAATGTGTCTCAGGATGTGGGATGGGGACAAGGGATACAAATGCTGTGCAGCCCCACTTAAAGAGGGGCGTCTGCTATAAACACCCTGTTTATACAGAATTCTTATTATTATGTGAGAAATATATGTCTTATGAGACATATAACACCTATAAAACTATTATTTCTGTTTATTTTCCATATTGGAACTGTAATTGAAAGACATGGCGTTGTGCAACGATTTAAAGTTCATAAATACTGCTGACAAAGATTTTGTGAAAGCCAGTTTATAGCTTAGCTAATAAACGGGGGAAAATATACAAATTCAAACAGTACATTTTTCCATCCACACTTATTACATAATGCGTATGTAAAGACAGGGGCTACAGACCTTCTCCACCTTAATGCACTTGTATTTTAAACTATTTACAAAAAAGATTTATTCTAAGTTTATTGATAGCATTCTTCATTTTTGCTATATATATATATATATATATTTTTTTTTTTTAACCTCACGATGATCTTGCGGTAAAAGTCAGTCATATGAGAGAAATGAGGCTCTTTGAAACAACCTCTAGAGACCTGTGAGGCAGACCTGGGACTGACAGGTCATTAGTGAGATCTTTATGAAGGGGAAAGTTTTTCTTGCAGAATATTTAAAACCCTTTTATCAGCCAGTCTTTAACTGTTTCCTCTCTGCCACCTTTTGAATGATTCCCTTTTGTCACCTTTAATGGCTTTTAACCTCTCTTTTCATCTAGAGGACCGTTTCCATTCTCCTGAGTAGTGTGAATATCACTACAGGCCATTATCATACAGTTAACTCCTTTACAATACAAAATGAATACTGGAAATACCAATCTTTAGAGTTTCAATGTATTAAAAATGTTACTCTTTTAATTGAAACTACAAAATAAAAGCCTATTCATAATTATATAAATTACATATAAAGAAACTGACTTCTCCGACCTAAGAAACACTGAACTGTACTATTAATTTCCAGACTTGCAGGTTATAAAATGTGAAATATAATTTTCAATCTTACCGGACCCATGGTCAGCTTCTCAAAAGCCTCCTCTTGGGTGCTGGAGTCCTCCGCCAGGATCAGAGATGTTGAGTGTACGGCAAAGGCGAACCCAAACATGTGTTGTATTTAAGCGCCTCGCAAGTTGTGGTCTTCTTGCAGTTATCCTCAAATATCGTCCCGTTTGGAGACAGTACTGCCCCGCAGCCTGAAAGCCAGGCAGCCGAGACGCAAAGCATCCCGTAAAATCCAACAATGGGGCTCCAACTCTGGGAAGACATCTTGGGAGGGGGCGGGAGGGTTCAACTGCGAAAAAGTTAAAAAAAAAAATAATAATTTCTTGTCCTTCAGCAAACTAATCTACCGAGAAAGCAGAAGGGGGTCGTTTCCTTCATCAGATTTAGGATAAGTTTCCCAAAGCAGCATGGTGAAAAAAAAAAACCGCTTCAAAAGTTTTTCCGCAGTCCTTCCAAACTTTTTTATTCTGCACTTCTCATCCGATCCCTTTTGGTTTTCCCGAATTCTTTCATTATCCAAAACCCAGCAGCCGCGAAAACTGTCCTCAAGCAGAGAAAAAGCGGATGATGAACTTGGAACAGTATAAAGTATTCATTTGTGTCGTTCAAGCTGGACAGGAAAGTTGCAGATTCTTCTTCCCTCCCCCAACTTCCAAAAAAAAAAACTTGCCATGAAAAAGTCTGAATCTCTGTAATAGGATCTCCAGCTCACACGCACCACCCCTTCTCCAACCCCCCCAACTCTTTTTTTTATAGTGGCAGAAAAATAAGGTGATAAATTATCCAATGTCTCTGTATGTGTCTGAAGAAGTGATTTTTCTCCCGGTGAAGTGTCTGATGAGAGGTTTTTGTTAAGTCTCTCTGAGCTGCAGCTCACTGTCTGCAGTTTTTTTTTTTTTCTTTCTTTTGTATCTCTGGTATGCACATGGTGGGGGAAAGCCAGGGCAACAAAACCTCCCTTCCCATCCCCCTCTGCAAGTGGAAGAATGTGCCTTATGGCAGGCTGTCTCAGAGTTTCTCGTCTCAAAGACCCCCCACCCCAAAACAACACAGACCCTCCCATTTGACAGGTTAACTGTAATTTGTTCTTAGAGCCAAATTAAAGGGAGTAAAGATATGTCTGTATTTTTTTTTTATTCCGTTGAAGAACCCCAGGTGACCCTCAGACAACTCTCAGAGAACTAGAATAGAGCATTTAAAATATATTTGAACTGCATATATTGTTGACATAAATGGTAAACAGCCCTTGCATAATGCTGTTATGACTTTTTGCATTATCTCTGAATAGGTAAGACATCTCAAGTTAAAGCATGTGCATGCATAACAATATTTAAATTAATGTATAGTGTATCTATCTATCTAGAGATGGATGGATGGATAGATAGAGAGAGAGAGAGAGAGAGGGATGGATGGATGGATGGATGGATGTGTGTTGCACCGATGAAAAACGTACCAAATCTTCTCTGCTGATGCCAAACAGCTTATTCCGCTGTTGACTCTTGTTTTGAACTTCTGGTACCCCAGGTGCTGACAATCAGGCTTGTCATCATTGGAGGCAATCTCAATGTAGAGACTTATCAAGATGAGATTCTGAAACCAGTGGCAATCCCATATCTCCACAGTCTGGGACCACGCTCTATCCTCCAAGATGAAAATGCTCGCCCCCATAGAGCGGGGTTTATCAGAGACTACCTCCAGAATTTGGGAGTGGAGAGGATGGAATGGCCTGACCTCAACCCCATTGAACACTTGTGGGATCAGCTTGGGTATGTTGTTTGTGCCAGAGTGACCAACACAACCACACTGGCTGACTTGCAACAAATGCTGCTTGAAGAAAGAGATGCCATCCCACAGCAGTGTGTGACCAAGCTGGTGCCCAGCATGAGGAAGGCATGCCAGGCTGTTGTGTCTGTGTGTGGTTCTTCCACATGCTACTGAGGCTTCTGTTCGTTAAATTAATAAATTGTTAAATTTCCAATATGTCCAAAGAGTCAACAGCAGAATGAGCTGTTTGGCATTTGCAGAGAAGATCTGGCAAATTTTCATGGGTGCAACGCACATACTCAACAATGTTGCTCAACCCATAAATGCATTTTCCGTAAATCTGTGGCACCATTTAAGGGGAAATAAACAAGCTTTCCAACAGTATAAAACTTACTGCCAAGCAGCATTGTTACAACAAAGAAATGATGGACCGAACACAAATTTCCTTACTTTTTGTGCTAAGTTTATAAATATAGATATGAGTATTTCACAACAGTAACAGTGTAACAGAGATCTGCATTTCTCAGAGTTCTAATCAGTGAGTGATCCAGTGTTTACAATGTATCTTTTCAAATGTTTTTGGTTTATAGTGGAAATATGTTATTTTATAGTGTAGACATGAATTGTGAATAAAAATGATGAATGAAAGTACAGTAGCTCATTCTTCCTTTTTCCAGGTTGAGCAGGGCCACAAAAAATGCCACCTGGAGCAGCCACTTACCTGGGAGCCACACTTAGACGTGCAGAAAGTGTACGTGTGGCCTAATCTGTGCTGATTCAGTTTGTTTTTGTGGACAGTTATGCAGCAGAGTAAACACTCCTTGCACTGGAATGTACATATGCAGGCATTACACAAGGCTTTATAGTTGAAATGATATGCTTTAAGGTGCTTACAGAATGCCTCCAGCTTTATTATTAATCATGTGGGGCTATTATTTATTTACACGAAGCTTTAGAGAATATGACATCTGAATATCTGTGTGTGGGAGAGAGGGAGGGGCACAACTCAAAATTAGTTTTCCTTGGGGCAGCCATAATGGCCTGAACTTCCTGTGTTTGAGTTAAGGTGGCTATACTGTTAATAAAAGCACAAAAAAACACACAGACAAAACTCACACACTCACATTATTTTAGGCTCGGCCACTTACGTTTGCTTTTATTATTTTGACTATGGTGGGATACCAGAAAAAGCACATTTCTGAAAGGTCAGAACTCCACCATGTTGTTGTTATTGCTCTAATTAGAGAGTGCACTTGTGGTATTTGGATGGCTGCTGATGCTTTGTGTTCTGAGTGAATCTGGGTTAGCTCAGCTCTATCATGCATATCTGTGTGTGTGTGTGTGTGTGTGTGCGTGTGTGTGTGTGTGTGTGTGTGTGTGTGTGTGTGTGTGTGTGTGTGTGTCTGGGCCTCTTTAAAACCTACAGCAACATGGCTGCCTCAGTGAGTCAGAGAAGAAAAACACAGGGACCACACACAGAGCACTAGATCCGGGGCCAACACACACTCACTCACTCCAACTCTCATGTACATACTGACTCACTCACTACAATAAGAGACACCTACAGAGTCATACACTGCAGTTTGAACTGTCACTTTATCAGTTTATTCTGCATAATTATATTATTCCAGGTGTCCAAAAAGTGCTAATGAAGTAAAAATCAGTGAGGGGTGTTAAAATCATAAAGACCTGCTATGTTTAGATTGGGAGACTTGTTAGATAATTTAAAAGAAAAAAGAGGGCTGCTCCAAACACAGGACTGCGTGCACTCCCAAATATCACAGGCATCAGGTTTCAGGTTGAGACTGTCTCACAACTCAGGTTTTCATCTGCTAGGCATTGAAACTGGGTGGAGATAAGAGGTCATGTTTGTTTCTGCTTTCTCACAGTTACATTTGACTTTTGACCATGTGCAGCTCCCCTGGGTAATGAGTAAAAGTTGTACCAGTCAGGTCTTTTATTTAGGAAACACAGGGTCTGTATCAGTTTTTTTTTTTTAACTGAATATGTACAGTACTGTGCAAAAGTCTTTTAGCCACTACTCATTTTTTATATTTGCTTCCACAGAGCAAGACTTCCTTTAACTTTTAAAAGTAGTCTTGAGCAATAGTTCTCCAGGCTTTCTGGAGGTCTTTCACAGTTTATCTTTGGAGCATGTCCTTAAAAATAAGTGGAGGACAAAAGAAGAAGTGGCAGGCCTAAAAAAATTATCTATAGCAGATGAACAATATCTGAAAGTCTTAAGAAGTTCTTAAGAAATAGGAAAGAATCCAGCAAACACCTGAGAGATGCATCTGGCCCTTCAGTTGATCATCAGCTGTTCACTGAAGCTGCATCAGAAATGGTCTCAGTGGAAGGGTGGCTGTCAAGAAGCCATTCTTAAGGAAGGTAATCAGGGAGAAAGGGCTGAGGGATGCCAAATTACACAAGAATTGGACTGAAAATCTAGATTTGAAGTTTGTGGTTCAAATTATCATCAGTCTGTATAGAGGTACAACAGTGAGTGAGTGGCTACAGTCATCTGTAAAACATGGTGGAGGCTCTGTCCTGGTTTGGGGCTGCATTTCAACCAGTGGTGCTGAAACACAAAAGCATACCTGGATAGGAGAACAAACAGTGGAACAATGGCTTCCCCAGAGCCTGGACCTCAACATTATTGAAGCAGCGTGGGTTCAAGAAGTGGATTCGACAGCAGTCCAGATATTCAGACACTTGTTTTCCTCCTTTTAAAAACACTCTTCTGTATATTAGATTAAAATGTGAGCACAAGAAGGCAGCCCAAACACAGAATATGAACCATGTGGTTTGGCAAACATTTATTTGTAATGGCAGCGTATTTCGACATACACCCTGCAAAAAATCCTGCGTCTCCTTGCAGCCATGTAGGCAGTCAGCTGGCTAAAATGAAAGGAGGCAATGACATCATGTGCAGTGTGAGGTCTTGGCAGAACAATTGAGCAGTCCAGCATGGCAGCATGATTATAAGAGGCCAGACCAACAGTGTAAACATTTGTTTGCGGCTTTTATGAAATGAAACACGTTTATCCTATTTTATATTATTGCTTTAACTTTGTAACAACGCTTTTTTTTTTTTTTTTGGGGGGGGGGGGGGGGGGGGGGGGTGTTCTGGAACATGGAGGTAACATAAGCTTGCGAAAGAGGAAGAAACTATACACAAAGTATGCTGAACTGAAATAAACTATTGTGGGATAGACAGTTCTAAAGCATGACACTAAACAATATGTGATATACTACAATTTCCAACACATGTTAAAGGTAAGCGTCTCCTCACTGATGGTAAAATTAGGTGATACTGTTGTTTTTTTTAACATATAGAAAATTATATTCAAAATCTGCAGTTCCCTTTTCAGTTATTTGCAGTTGTATGAATGCAGTTTTTTTTTTTTAAAGAAAAGCACAATTTCCCATATTTTGTGCCATTTTTGGCCTAAAATTACATGTAACAAAAAAAAAAAAATAATACTGCTAATACATGATCTTGACTGCAGCTCTCCACTAAAATTAAACATGAGCACCAAATACACCTTCTGCACTTGGTTTGATATTTAAGTTAGCATTTCAAAATCCAGTGTTTGGTCTGTGTGTCTTTTGTCCAAAACAGCCACAGGACTCTATTGTACTGATGTAAGCAGTTCTACCAATCGGTCCCCACTAAGCTGGAGTCTACGTTCTTCTTGTTCTGCTCATCAGACTTTGGCCTCTCCTGGATCAGCTCCACGGGTCAGAGCTGTGTTTTTGGTTGTAGTTCTGCAGCTCGATCTGGTCTTTGATCTGGTTTATCAGAATCTGAGACAAAAACATGCCAGCCAGCTGCAAAGCAGAAAACATGACAGAAGGTTCAGTGGCTGGTCTCTACTATTAGAAGCTGTGTGAGTGTTATGTGCAGCTCTACCTGTGGTATAGCCAGTCCCAGCGCAATGCCTCCCAGTAAGAACAGGTTGCTGTGGATCCAATCAACTATTTTGTCTATGCAGCCATTGGTGTGAATGTGGATTCCAGCATCAGTATATTCCAACTTCTGCATGCCCTGACCGCACATGGTATTGATTACCTGCCCACAAACATGCATACAGGTAAAACACATGACGGACAACAGAAATGAACCACATCATCAACAGAGTCAAAAAAAAAAAAAAAAAGAGCTCACCGTCTCGTTGGTGGTGATACAGCAGGAAAAGGGGACAGAACAGCGTTCTCGGCTGGGGTTGTCCTCGCTGCAGTTGAAGTACATGTTCTGTGACCAGTCCACAAATGTCATAGCGCCACAGCAATCAAACTGATGAGACAGAAGAGATCAGAAGACGTAGTAGCTAATCAAAGGCTACCATCACCCCCAAAATTCTGGACTAAATCCTCACCTCTTTCTGACCAAAATCAATAAGGTTTTGCAGATCAATATCATCTCTGTAGTGGATGATGGCATTGTTGATCATCTTGGTCACTTTACCCCTTGCCTTGAAAGAAAATTGAAAAAGTACTTTATGTATTAAAAAAAAATACTGAAATAAATCTGGAATGCTTTTGAGTCTTAAAAACAATTTTTTTTATGAAGTTGCTTCTGAGAAATGTTGCTTTTTTGGAAGAAGTTATGTTATGTTATGGACAAAGTGCAGCAGAGGGCGCTCTTGTGTTATATTTAATAATAGTATCTTGCTCTAACACAAAATCTGTGCAAAACAATTATACATATAATATAATATAATATAATATAATATAATATAATATAATATAATATAATATAATATAATATAATATAATGTCATCATGTGTTGCTGAGCAACCACCTAGTAATGGGCAACTTTAACACCTTATTAAAAAAAAGAAAAAAAAAGAAAAACACACAGTTTTAATTTCTATGAACAGGCCAAAAAAGAAAAAACCCAAATAACAAACAAAGGGAAACACCCTTTAAAGCAGTTTTATCAAATACATTTGTGTTAACATTATTCTGATTGATATAAATGGTCCATATTGTTCTATTACCTTATCTGAAAAGACGAAACCCAGTACACCAGCAATGAGCTGCAGGATGAAGATCACAGTCAGACATATACAGAACTGGGAGGAGAGAAAAAGAGCGGCTGTTAACACATTGTAAATTATGGCCGTTTACAGAACAGAACTCCTGTGTCTCCATGAAGCTGTTGCTTATGAGTGCCCTTGCTGGAGCAAATGTGCAGAAAAAGGAAGAAAGCAAAGAGCAACTGGACAAAGATGATAGTGAAACGCTAGTGAGCAAAATATTTTGATGGTTTCCCAATTTAATTTGATTGCTTCGGTTTGCTTGGCATGTAGATGGTGTCAAATATGACCACTGATCTTAACAGAGTTTGCATCTGCACCCTTACAGGTGTAATAAAAGCATAAAGCCCTTAAATTCTTGCTTTTGGGGGGAAAAAAAAGGACCTCACTCACTGTTTGCAAGAGGCAGATGTTTTCTCGGAGGGACCCCACACAACCGCAGAAGGTGATGATGAACATGAGGACCCCCACAACCAACAGCATTACAGCAGGGTCCACAGAGAGACATGCGAGCGCAGTTTCTGTAGTAGAACAGAAGATGGGAGAGACTCAATGGATGGCATAGACAGAGAGAGCTGGTTGGCAAACAGCTGCAGGAAAAAGAATTACAAAAATGTATTTCCAAGCATGTTTCTAGTGAAAAAAAACAAAAAACAAAACTGGACTTACAGAAGCAAAAGCATTTTCCCAATATGTGATGAGACTGCCAGTGTGTCATAAAAAGACTGTATGCTCCATAAATGGACAATTATTTACCTGCATGTTTCATTATGCGGGCGTACACTCCAATTGCCACCAACACCAAAGAGATTATCTGCGGAAAAGAGAGAAAAAGATTTCTTCATACTTGGGTTTGTGTCAAAAAAATTAGAAGTGAAGCGTAATATGCACTCCAGGGAAGCTGAAGAAACATTTTTTCTATGTTTCTGCTTGTACAGGGTGCATCATCATTTCTCCAGAACACTCAGTTTCACTAATAAGAATAATGTGTAAGAGCTGTATGAGTCACAGATAAGGCTGTACTGATGGTTTTCCAGAAACCTGCACAGACATGCAGAGTTAAACTGTGGGACTTCATCACCAACAATTAGTTGTTTGAATTAGGAGATTCTTCCAGTCTCTCTGCTTTAATTTGACTTAATGAACCTAAAGCAACCTGCAGTCTTCCCTAAAAAGAAATAAAGGCTCTTTCACTCTGTACTGCTCTCCCACTCTCAATAGAATAATAGGGGGGACTCATAAAAATGCTTCCCACCCTGAATGAAATGGATCCAGTTACCACAGACACTGCACCTTAATGTGGTGAGAGAGCAAGGTCAGATTGTTCTTTTTTGGAGGGGTTTAGTTTCACATTTGGAAAAAAAAAAAAAGAGGAACCCAAAAACCAAAAAAATACAGACACGATACTTGAAGCAAAGCACGTCTGCATATGAGCCTGCAGTCCTCATGAAATGAAGTGGCTTCTAATAAGCAATATCACCACAAACCTGCAGGGATAAGTTGTATCCACTACAAGACTCACTGTAGCTGGAGGGAACAGAAATGACAACGCATTCCATACATGTTTTTACACAGCCTTATCCTGTTTGTACACGGCCACCGCTTCAACACTGTTGACACACTTATATAATATAAGAAAAACAAAGGAACAAAGGAAAAACTTTATGTCAGATCTTGTATTCAGCATCTTAAACTAATTTTCTTATAGAAACAGAAGCCTCCTCACACGGATCTAAATCTCAGTTTAATCTGTAACAACAGATCAACTCTGAAAATGCTGTAAGAAATCTCCTTAAGTTCGGGCCCACAGTCACCTGATACCGCAACCCACTGATGGGAACTTTCCTTTTGTTTACAACCCACAGCTGATCTTTGCAGTTTTACAGAATTCGCTGAAATGAAATTCAAATGACGTAGTAAAATTATTTGTTGGAATGGAGAAGTATCAACAGGGCACACAGATGTGAGGTGTGTGTGTGTGTGTGTGTGTATGGGGGAGTATATCAAGCACAAGTCTGGCCCCATCAGCACATTAGTGCTGGGAGTTTGCATGGGAGCTGAGCATGTTACAAAAAAGGATCTGTGAAACTGTAAAATCAACTCTTAGTTCCCCTTCTCTGGTGCCTGATACAAAGCACAGCAGACTTGTTTACTTGTTGAAAACATGTGTAACCTTTGTACACATAACCTATGTGTAACCAATCCAATCTTGATTTTCAAAATGAAAATAAATCTTGGTCACTGTCTAAACACTGAGCTGAGAACACCTGGTGTATTTGTCCGCGTGTACAGTATGCCTCTGTGAGTGAAAGAGATTCACGCTCATTAACTCCCCCTCTCCTCTGCTTAAACAGTTTCAGTCTGAACACCAAAGTTAAAGAACAACTAGGTCAAACAAAACAAAGTGTGTTGCTGGCCGTAGACCTAAACTGTTTTACATGGTTGGGCTAACTTAAAGTATAGCATAAATGTCTTTGATCTGTTCATTTGTTATTCAAATGTCCTTTGGAAACTCACAGACAAGTGATCAACCTGCACACAGAGTTCATAAAATAAAAGGCCACCACACGTTGAGATCAGTCTGTGCTTTCATAATGACGCACGGTTACTCACCCAAAATATAAAATTAAATATGAAGAGCAGGTACTTCACGACTGGACTGACATACGTGAACTCCGCATCAGATCCAGGTGCGCCTCTGCGTTTTCCTGCCATGGCGACAAGTGAGCGTTTTTATCCAAGTCTGCGTGCAAGCGAGCCACAAGCTGAAAGAAGGTGTTTGCGAAAGCTAAACCGAACACCACTCAGCATTATGGTGAGGATTAATTTGCTGTAATAGTTGACACATATCAGAAGTTATAAGTTACAAGCTCCCAGCTGCCCGCCGACCTTGGCTGATAGTACCTGGGTGTGTAAAAACTGGGTGTTACCATTTCCACACCCCCCCCCCCCCCCCCCCCCCCCCAACAGATCATACAACCTGGGACACTAAATGGCTCCAGATATTAACATCGTCCAAACACTGACGCTTGTGGCGATTTAAAACACTTTTCCTACACTGAGTTGGTATTTTATTAAGAGACAAAGGAGCAAAAATAACAAAGCGTATGAAAAAAAATCCAAACAATTACTGAAAAACATTTTTTCTTTTCCATTCTATCAAAAAAAAAAAAAAAAAGGTAAAAGTGAAACCACCTTGGAGCGTAAATGATCCACTCTATTATTTTTTTTTACTGTGATTTTATTTTGAAGGCACATTTTTCATAACATCCGCTTTATGTAGGATGAATGCAGAAGTAGATATTAGCTCATTTTGTAGACACATAAAATAGGAAAATGTCGTGGAAAAGCGAAGGTTTGTGCGACTAGTTCTGCAGGTGTTTGCCAATATGTGTGTTCAGCGTCTTAAGCTTATAATAGACTTCTTAAAATGCATGGGCTATTAAGCTAACGTTGCTAATCCTTTCTAGTCGTATAGCTGGAGCTTGTAAATTGTTGTTTTTTGTTAAAATATGTCGTATTTTCCTTGGAACAACATTTGTTTCCAATGTCTGTGGCAGGCTGCTCTCTTCCTCGAGCCTCCCTGTGTCTCCTCGTCCCTCCGGTGAGGCTTATGTCTGCCTTCATGTGGCAGGTAGTGCAGCAGCGAAGTGTGTTGCAGTACGACAAGCTGGCGGACTTCATCAGTTTGGCAGCAGAAATGGTCCCAGAGCTGCTCAGTCCTACCCAGAAGACTCAGCTCATCCTGGGCCTGAGAGCAAGGGTGAGGTATTAGTCTCGGCTGTGAATACATCTTAATGTCAATGGAAGCTAAGATGAGGAATTAATTAGCTTCTGCTATGTAGCGCTTATCTCTGTGGCTCCTCAAAAAGATCTTTTTCTTGTCTTCATCTTCATGTACTATTGCGTGTCTAAGTGATAATATATAAAGGTAGTATTTGAAGTTGATTCTAAGGTTGCTGTTTCTGTGCTGATTTTATATTGCAGAATTAGTATTGATAACATTTTTAAATATTAGACAAAGATAATGATTTAATGGGAAAAGGCAATCCAAACGTACCTTTTTTTTGTTGCAGCTGGTTCTGGAGCTGTGTCGTTGTGACGGCGTAGCCAACCTGCAGATCATCCAGAGCCAACTAGATAAAATCCACACCTGCAGTGCTGAACTGAGCTCCAGTGATCAGATGGTGGGTTTTTTGTAAAGGCAGTTCAGAGGTGCTTCCACCGCAAAACTGGAAGAAAAAAATCTTGACTTTTTCAAACACAAGCCTTAGGCAAAGGCATAATAGGCACACGCATGAAAAGCCCTTTTCAGCTCTGTTTTGTCCACTTTTTGACAGGCCAGTTCTGATATATTAAAGACGTCTTACAGCAACTTTGCCAGCCTGGTTCAGAACATGTTGAATGTTCCTTTTGAGAAGGAGTTTTTTTTCCAGGTGAGTTGGTCTATGACAAATTCACAAGTCTGAAGTCCACTTAAGGACACTGCATGCTCAATGTTAGTGAATTGTCAGTCACAAGGTAGCTACAACCTGTTTTATCATCTGCCATACACTGTACTGTACTGTTTACCGAAGTTGTAGATTAAGTAAGCTGTAGGGTAATTTTCTCATTCTTTTCTATTCATTCAGTCTTGTTTTGGAACAAGAGGGAATTTCCGCTGCACTTTCATATTGGCTTCATTTTTCAACATTTTTAATGTATTATCTGTGCTTCAGAGCAAGTAGATGAACTTATAATTTAAATATGATTTCTGCAGGAGATTTTTCCTGCCAGCTACGGCTCTGCCTACAACCAAAGGATCCACCAGCTCATGTCTGTGTTCCTGTCCAGACTGGAAGAGCTGCTGCCCATACCAGACCTGCAGCAGGTACTCTAGCAGTAGTAAAAAAAAAAGTAATTTTGTACCACAAGATTAAAAAAAAAATGTGTGACCTGTAAGATCTTATTCCTCTTAACAGCCTACATTTCTGTGGTCTTTTCTTTCTGTTTCAGACAGCAGCTTGGCTCACTGAAACGCCTGTATCAGAAGAAATTGGACTCCATTTATCTGAACCCTTTGCCTTGAAGGCTCTGCTGCATCATCACAGGCAGCTGGGGACTTTAAATTCAGGTAAGAACTTCTACTCTTTTTCTTAAACAAAGGGGTATAATTGAGTGAGTAATGTGAAACATATTAAAGGCCATCCTCTCTTACAGTGTGGTCAAGCAGTGAGGAGGACATCATTTTGTCCACACTAGCCCTCTCTTTGCAAACGGCTGCAGAGAGGTTCACTGAGCCGTATAATCAGGAAGATGATGGTAGTGAGGAAGGGACACCAGCACTGGAGGGATTCGAAGAAGAGTCAAGTCAAGGCTTAGATGTCACAGCAGATGATTGGCTGCCAAAAAAGAAAGAAGGTCAGGGAAAAACCCACAGCAGACCAATATTAGTCTTGAATCAGTTAGTGTTATATCGCTGACTTGCTATGCTTTATGCTTTTTCAGGTCCTCTATCTTGTTTGTTCATCTGCCCTCAGTGTTCATTCACACACCGCTTAAAGAGGAAAGTCCAAGAGCACATCCAGAGTGAGCACCAGATGACAGCTTCTATTCAGACAAAGGTTTCTGGTAAAACAGCCAGGAGAAAGATGGGACAGAAAAGTCAGAATCCTATAAAAAACAAGTAAAAGGTGACTCAGAGAAACGAAGGAAAAACAAACAAAAAAGTGTGGATAAAAACTGGGAACGCAAGCAGAAAAAGGACAATTTAGAAAATAAGGAAAGTCATAGATGGAAAGAGCACGCACAGGAAGACAGAAGGTTTCTGAGTACACGCCCTGTGAACAAGAGCTTCACAGAGGAAGAAACCAAATGTCTGATTTGTGAAAAGCTCTTTGAACATCCAAATCAACTGAAGACCCACACGAAGCTCCACAGTTTTCCCTACCATTGCATCCAGTGTGAGAAGGGATTCACCAGCCAGTCAGGCTTTTATCAGCACAAAAGGCTTCACAAGAGAGGACGAATATTCATCTGTAACCAGTGCAACAAGGGATTCCTGTGCAATTATTCACTGAAGCAGCATGAACGCCTGCACGATGGTCCCACCAACTTATGCAACATCTGTGGAAAACACTTCAGCAAAGCTGGTATCACAAGACACATGCAGATGCACAGAGGGGAGAAAAACTACCTGTGCACCATTTGTGGGAAGTCCTTTTTGTCTTCAGGTGAGCTGCTTCTGCACAATCGGTCTCACACGGGGGAGACACCGTACACCTGCATCCAGTGTGGGAAGGGCTTCTCCAGTAAGAGTCACCTAAACGTCCACATGCGCTCTCATACAGGGGAGCGGCCGTACCTGTGCTCAGAATGCCCCAAGCGTTTTCTCACACTGAACTGCCTGAAGAGACACACGCTCAGCCACAATGGGGTGAAACCATTCAAGTGTCCGAACTGTGAGAGAGAATTCTCCCAGAAGGGGAATCTGAAAAGACATCTGGCGACTCATAAACACCACACGTAGTGTGCATTTTTTTTTAATTTGAGAGATTGGGGATTTTATTCATATATATTACTGTGACAAGTTTATTTCAGACTTGTGGAAATCCAAAATAAACCTTTTTACCAAGTGTGGAAATCATTCACCATGTAGTTAAGTATGAGCTTTGTTTTCTTCAATGGATTTGGCAGGCATTAAAGTGCAATTTAGAATATGTTACTGTCGTAGCTGAACGCTATGGAAGCTTGTTTCTGCCAGTGGAAAAAAAATACGCATAAATTTAATATTCAATATACATAACTAGAAATTAAATTTTGCGGCACTGTCTTACTGTGAGGGATCATCCATTTTCATATGCACTTATAACACATAATGCTGCCAGATGAAGTGAACAACACATTTATTCATTACAATGAAATATTCAGCCTGGAAACTTTCTCCTGACACTTACCTTAATGTTTTTTCAAACCAAGCACACCGCCTCTCCCTCAGTGACGCCTTCTAATGTCAGCAGGACAGTGTGCCCCACTGGACTGCAAAAACTGTTCAGTAACACCACACAATACCCAAGGCATTGACCTTGCATTCAGATGTTCCAGATCCCAGTCTGGTTCAGTGTCCATGGAAGGAGCAAATCACAAAATCAGGCAGGTGTTTTTATTTTTAAATACTAGGGGTGGGACTCGATTAAAAAATTAATCGAATTAATTACAAGCTTTGTAATTAATTAATCGAAAT